>NW_006921800.1:4861076-4919431 GCF_000298275.1 Orycteropus afer afer | reverse complement strand
AAATAATCAAAATGGGTGCGCCCTCCAGACAGCAGAAAGTCAACAGCTCAGTTTGTCTCCCTCCTTGCTGTTTCCCTTCCTAGTTATAGGCCACCAGTGCATTCATCCCTGCACCCCTTGGTGACCAGGGCTGATCTTTAGGTCAATTATCACTTGGTGATAACAATTAACCACTTGGTGTTCAGGCTGTTGGTCCAGTCAGAGTAGCTGACAGTCAGCAGCTCTGATCATCTCTTTACTCATTGTTTTCAGTCAGGTTTTACCACTACTTGGTGCCTAATCCACTTCTGTATAGTTCATTTCAAAGCTTAGGGCTCCAGGATTATCTTCTGTATCTCTGTCAATTGGTTTTCCTTTTCTTCTTTGAAGAGGATCTGTTTCGCTTGTCTGCCTATTCCTCCATCTTACTAGAAGTCTCTAAATCAGCCATCTTTTGAGACTTTTTCCCAGAAGGTCCACCAACGACTTCTGTTTACAATTCATTGCTGGAATGTGTCACATAACAAGTTTATGTGCAAAAGATGCTAGAAAATAGTTTGTTTTTCATTTGGGACCATTACTGCCCCAAACAGAATAAGCTCTTAAAATCTAAATCAGAAAGATTTTACCTGGGTCTAGAAGAGGTTGATATCTTTCCTGGTTTCACTATTTCCTTGAACTCTTTGAGCAAGTCATTCCAAGTCTATGAAATTCATTTTCCTCATTCATAAAACAGAATTGGATTAACCAAATGATTTTAGTTTTGAAAGATTAAATGGGATAAATTTGTTTCTTTGATTTTTTATTGCAATTGATGTTTTTTACCCAGAGGTTGGTCAGGACAAAAAGAAAAGTGAAAAGGGGTTGCTGCCCCAAGGTAGACTTATTAATCTCTCCTGTGACTCTCACATCTTTATCCAGGAATGATCTGGTAACAGAGACAGAGATACAGACACAGATAAAATAGATTGCTCTGGCAATCTTGCTGGTTTGCAGAAACATTTCATAGCACTAGGGGCCATGGGCTGGTGAACAGACAGCTATAGAGATCATTACTAAAATATTGTAATCCTTCAAATTGGTGTCAAAAACTTGTGGAGCATGAGTATCCACATGTCCCAGCTCTTGTCCTGTCCACCCAGCAAGAGTTCTATTAGTTCATGTAATCACAGTCACTTGTCTGTGGTTGCTTGTTTCTAGCTAGAGCTCTCTTAATAGTCCTTTTAGGTGGCTAATTATAAAAGTAAAAGCATAAAACTATATTTTATTTCCTATACATCTGCTTGGCTCAATAGACTTCCTAATTTCAAACTCAAATTACTTACATTTGAACACATGATAATTCATATAAAGATGTGCACAGAGCTCCTAAACCAGAGACAGTGTCATCACACGCCGTCATATGTAGGAGAAGGAGGGACCCAACGCTACATGCAATCCTCTGCAAAACCCTTATCTGTTAGAAGAACTCTGCCTCTAGAGGTTTTTTTTTTTTTTTTTTTTTTAGCCCTGGGCTTCTCCAGGGAAGCCTTGTTTGACACTCTTCTCAGGACCTGAAAATTGCTTTTAAGATAATATTAGCAAACCAATCTAAACGGCCATTCCCTTTGAAGTGTTCATTGATTACTCCTCTAGAAGTCCCTTTGAGAATGTAACAAACTAGAAGCCTAGGTGCTATGTCTATTCATTTATTAGTGTCTAACACAATGATTTGTGCAGTCAGGCATTTATTAACTAGTGTTGTTTCCATAGCGATGACTCCAACCTGAAGTAGGTTAATACACTTATGCATTTGCAAAATAAACTTGAACATGTAGAGGTGTATTTAAATGAACATATACTCAAAATTCTGCTATTTACAACCTCTAGACTGAAAGCATATATGTCTGCTTCCTTTGCTGGACATCAGTGCTTAAAGCAAGAGCAAGTGGTGGTATAAAATGCTTGGTAGTTGGCAGCACTAGACGTTGGCTTTTCTCAACAGTGAGAAAGGAGTTAATGTGTGGGTTTCTGATGTTGAATGTATTATCTCTTATTCAAAATATTGAAAGTATGTGTTCTGAGTTTGTTCTCACTTCAGACACGGAAGCCTTTTGAAGCAGGAATGATGATGAAGTGGTCTTGATCTGAACAGAGCCTTGCATTTTGGCTGTTTACTTATCCTCTTCTCTAGGAGCAATAAGAATTTCCCAGAATCTCAACAGCCTGCTTGCTGCCTTTTCTTAGACTTGCTATATGTCACAAGCCTAATGGGTACTTTCAGTAGTTGTGATTAAGAGTAAGGAATGAAGATCAGAGAGGTCACAAATGCTTAGACGGCTTGTAAGAGTTTAAAACTCTAATGAACATCTTGCAGCAGAGCTAAATAAAGCCTATTTAAAGGCAGAAATCACTGGTGTTCTAATACAAAGGACAAAGGCTGATAACCATTTAATTTCAAATATTAAAACTCCAAAATATGGCCTAAATGTGGCATTCATTTGCAGGAAGAAGAATTGTCCATCACCCTGTCCCACTTCAGTCTTCTACTTGACATTTTATAAGAATTAGCTACAATATAGGTCAGGCATATTAATTTTTGCCATTTTGTACCCTCAAATTTTGAGAAATATTTGTCCCAAAATGTATACTTTGAAGATATCTTCTGTTTGTATAGTTATCTCACATATTAGTCTTTGTTGTTGCTGTTCCTATAATTTTGCATGTTTGGGCTAATCATTTAATAAGAAATGCCTAAGACATTTGACTGCTAACCAGAAGGCTGGCAATTCAAACCCACCAGACACTCCTTGGAAGGAAGGTTGGGCAATGTACTTCCATAGTGATACTGCCTCGGAAACCCAAGGAGGGTCGCTATGAGTCGGATCCGATTCAATGGCAGTGAGTTTTTAGGATCATAGAAAAACCAATTTGACTTTCACCCAAATCACAATAATTTTTAAGTAAGAAAGAAAAAAATCAATTTGGTCAATCATAGAGACAACTACTATTTTTTTTTTTAAATGGTAAATCCATGATTCTACTCAGGATATGATTAACAATAGATGTATTTGTGCTTCAGGAAATTATGAGAACAGTGCTGTATTGACTAAACAATGTAATAGCATCGCTCATAAATGTGCTTTGTGAAGCAATTGAAAACATATGGCTCTTTTCAGTTTTGGTTGTTAAAAAATAAATTTTATATTAAGTCTGTGC
The DNA here is from genome assembly GCF_000298275.1 of Orycteropus afer afer. Taxonomy (NCBI): domain Eukaryota; kingdom Metazoa; phylum Chordata; class Mammalia; order Tubulidentata; family Orycteropodidae; genus Orycteropus; species Orycteropus afer. The sequence goes on along the minus strand of NW_006921800.1, from coordinate 4,916,254 downwards.
CAAAATATATTTCATGAATAACAAACAAGAGTTGATAAAGGTATATTCAGGCCTGCATTGAGCTATATAGTCTTAGGCAAAGAAGAGGAATTTAAAGTTCTATGAGAGTGTATGTGGCATTGGTGTACAAGTAGAAATATGTGCCACTTGTCAAAGAAAAGATCATATATGAAAAGTCAAGCTTATATTAATAAAAAATCAAAAACAGCTTTTTTTATAAAGTACAATATAGAAAACTACAAAATGATTCCTTCCTAGAATGCCTTTTTATTATGGGCTCACCTTAGAAAAGTCCTATGTGAGTCAACAGATTATTGCAATAGATAATACCTCCAAAAATATGCCTTAGGCACTAAGCCACCACAGTTCCCAAAAATAAACTGAGTGCTTAAAATCACCACATCTAGTCCCCAGAACTGTCTTGCATGGGTTGTTGTCCTTAGCTGCCATCAAGGCTATTTCAACTCATGATGACTCCACAATGTGGGTTTGTGTGTGTGTGTGTGTGTGTGTGTGTGTGTTTGAAAGAGGACTCAGAAAAAAGAAACATCAAGAAATTTCATCTAAAGTCACAGAATTAATTTATGGCAGATACAAAGCTGGAACCTTGTTTTGTAAAACTGAGTGCTTATTACACTGTAACTACCAAGCAAGAAAGCATGTAGAATGACCCCTTCAATGAGCCAGACTTGTGTCTGAACTGTTCTGAGTATCTAGTGAAACAAGGTTCAAGTCTCAAGATTACAGCCAAACTGGGAAGAGAATCCTTTACAGGCTTAAGGTATAACAACTTTTCCTAGCTCCTTTGGCAAAGGAGAAACATTGTAGCTCTCTCTTGAAGTACTCAAATAAAATTTAAGCACTAGATATTTATTGTGTGAACTCTACACTTAGTGCCAGCAAAAGCCATGTGTAACCCCAATAAAACCAGGTTGTCTCTTTTTTTTTTATTTTAAAGAAAAATAAACTTGACTTAAAAAGCCTCAAACAGTAATCTGGATCATTACTGAAGATTTTCTAAGGATGTACAATACACACCAAATTATACCAATAATAATAACATATCACTTGAGCTATTTCTCCCTGAAATGCACAATGCACTGTCTTCATGTTAACTGTTCTCTCTGTCGATACCTCTATCCCTATCTCTATTTATATCTGTATATATACATATTTACTCTTCCAAGCTCAGTCTGTTCTGGCTTCTTTCCTATTCCTTCTTTCCATTTCTCTTAACTCTTCTACCACCAGACTATTTTTGCCCCCTTTCTTAGTTCCCTTTCTTAAATGAAGATATTTATCCATTTACCCAAGGTTTTAAAATGCAGACATGGAAAATCCATGACCATGAAGGTCATGGAAAATCTCTGAAACCTGTTCAGTGTCATGTTGTTGTTGTTGTTGTTATTTGCCGTCGAGGCGGCCCCGACTCATAGCGACCCCTCCTTGGGTTTCCTAGGCAGTATCACTATTGAAGTAGGATTGCCCAACCTTCCTTCCGAGGAGTGTCTGGTGGGTTTGAACTGCCAGCCTTCTGGTTAGCAGTCAAGTGCCTTAGGCACTATGCTACTAGAGCTCCTGTTCAGTGTCATAGCAACGCACAAGTCTCCACTGACAGACAAATAGTGGCTATGCATGAAGTGCATCAGCTGGGAATGGAACAGAGTCTCCCACATGGAAAGTGAGAATTCCACAGCTAAAACAGGGTGCCCCAGATAACCTCTAAAAAACAAAACAAACTCACTGTCATTGAGCCAGATTCTGACTCACAGCAACCCCCACTGGGTTTCCAAGGCAACGCCCACTGGGTTTCCAAGGTGGTAAATCTTTATGGAAGTAGACTGTCCCATCTTTCTTCTGCAAAGTGGCTGGTGGGTTTGAACCACCAACCTTCTGGTTAGCAGTCAAATGCCTTAGGCACTATACCACCAGAAGTTATCTATATCTCTGGAAAGCCTGGTCTTTTTCCTACTTTTCCCAGTTTTTTTCCTTGGGTCTCTAGACAACGTCTCAAAGGTACAAGAATAAACACAGTGACACATGCAAAAAACATTAAGCCAAAATAATTCATTACTGGAATTCATCATACTCTGGAATCTTAGAGAGGGCTCTCCCAATTAGAATGCATATTTCACATCAAGGAAGCACCATGAGGTTTCTAGTCTGCCCATTTCAGAGATGGCCTTAAAAAATGGCTTCCCTAAAACAGCCAGGGGAAACTGATAATCCAATTGACAATAAACAGAAGAATCTTTTCTCTCCATAACCAGTGTGACTGATTGGGTGGCATAGAAAAACACTATCATTTAATGAATCTTGAACTTACATGCTGCATATGCTATTTTATCTGACTGTGAATTGAATAATGGCAGATATCAATTACAACATGAAAACCAGAATGTATAGTGCAGGAAACTGAATTCATACATGTTTCCATTATGAGGAAATCAAGCAGTAGCAGAGCAATTGTATAGTTTACCTGAATTTTTTTTTTTCAAAGTATCAAGAAAGCAGAAAAGGTGCTTCTACAAGTGCACAATCATTACTAGAAAATGCAAGTAACTGTCAAAAAGGTACAGACTATTAAAGTGTAGATGATAGCAAATGCTTATCAATTCCTATATCATTCCTGCTTTGGGCTGGAAATATTCTTAGAACAATCTCCTCACAAGTCATTTTTCTAACATTCAGTTACTACATTCATAGCAGAATCTATATAAAAATACTTTTGAAACAGCATTGGACTGACTCTGCAATGCTTAATCAATTGTATCTCAAACAGTTTTAGAATATGACAGAAATAGGAATGAAATGAAAAAGAAAAAAACAGCAAGAAGCATAAAAACATAATATAAATGGTTTTCATTGCTCTAAATAGAGACTTTTACTTTTTTCTCCTCAGTTTCAATCTTTTCCTCAAATTGTCCTCAAGAAACAGCAAACTTCTTCTACACTCCTAATACTTAATCCTTTAATACAGTAAACCAAAACAACAACAGAAAAATTGATTTCTGTTGAGTTGATTCTGTCTCATGGTGACCCCAGGTGTTACAGAGTAGACCTGCTACTAAGGAGTTTTGGCTGTCATCTTTACAGAAGAAGATTGCCAAGTTTTCTTCCATGGTACTTCTGGGTAGGTTTGAATGGCCAACATTTGTATTAGTAGTTGAGCACAAACTGCTCTACATTCACTTATGGACCGTTTTTTGTATGTGGTTTGGATTAAAGTTTACAAAGCAAATTAGTTTTCTGTTCAACAATTTATACATATTTTGTTTTATAACATTAGTTGAAATTCCCTCAATGCACAGCACTCTTGCCACTTCCTCCATCAGTTCCTTTCATCTTTCCTTCTCCTTCCTGCCTTCTGAACTTTGTTTTGGGGCAAGTATTGCCATTTTCATCTCGTGGTTAATTGTTCTGGATTTGTTCAGCCAAAAGGTGACTCCCTAGAGTAAGTTCAGATCCAGGTTTGAAAGGTATCTAAGGGCGGTTGTTTCAGGGGTCTCTGTAAGACCAGTAAGTCTGGTGTTTTTTATGATTTTTAATTTTGTTTGATATTTTCTCCCATTCTGTCCAGTACCTTCTGTGGTCCACTTAGAGACTTGACTTTACTTTCTACCACTGCATCAGTGTCCCTTTGAAAGGCTTTAAGTGATACTAGATTATCTTACATTTAAAATCTGAAATGTGATTTTTAAAAAAGAAATGAGAGGGCAATATAACAGCTGTTGGATACTAACAAGGGAACATCACTAAACATTTTACCCATTCATGAGTGTAAGGTTTGTACTGTAATATCCCATAACATTAAATGCAGGAGACTGGTACCCCTCACGATCTTACCAGGTATCCTGTGGTGTTGTGGTATCTACATGGAATACAAATAGCCAAGCAGGGCCATAGACATGTCTGATCAATTGTGTTGTGTAGTTACCTGAAAAGTCCTAAGAAAGGCCATGTGAAATTCCCTGCTGCAAGCACAACTGGGGATCAACTGACTTTATGCCTTGGTTACAGGTATTTTGAGGCAGTATTCTCCACTGAAAAGGAGCCCTGGTGGCACAGTGATTAAGTGTTCAACTGCTAACTGAAAGCTTGGTGGTTCTAAACCACCAGAAACTCTGCAGGAGAAAGCTGTAGAGTCAACTTGCATAAAGATTTATTGACTTGGAAACCTTAAGAGGCAGTTCTACTCTGTCTTACAAAGGGGCTATGAATTGGAACTGACTTGAGACAGTGGGTTTGATTTTTGTTTTGTTTTGTTTTGTTTTGTTTTGTTTTTTGCTCTCCACTGGCAAGAAGGGAGATCCACAACAGCTCCAGGTCTGATAACAGTGCAGCCTCCTCAGAGTATACTTACTTGACCTGTCCTAACCCACACCCAATCCATCCCCCATGGCCCTTCTTTGACAACTCCTGCTGCTCAGGCAACACAGGCTCAGCTTATAGCATTGTCCTTTGCTTCTTTCCAATATAAATAAATCCTCCCCAATTCAGACCTCCACCAACACTGTCTTTACCCTTCTACACAAAAAACATTATTAGCTTCTTCTCTTTGATAAAAGATCTTAATGGCCCATTAAACCCGAGTGTATCATTAGTGAGAAGAGGGAAAACGTTTGCATTCTGTACTATAGGAAGACACCTTACCTTCCTAAAATACTCAAATTCTACAAATGCAGCAAATAAAAAAAAATAAGTAATTTTCTTTTTAGAAATTTAAATAATTCCTGGTATCCTACTAGAGGATATTTTAGTTTCGCTTTCCAGAGCTTTTCATGACTAACTCCTTCTCTCTTGTTACAGTGAAGGCAGGGAATCTACAAACCATTACTCACAGGTGAAATCTAACCACCCCTGTTCTCCTGTAGCCCCCAGATAAAAATAGTTGTTTATATTCCCATAATACAATTGAAAAACTCAAAAGAAAAACATCTCATGACACATGAAAATTATATGAAATCTAAATTTCAGTGTCAATAATTAAAGTGTGTGTGTGTGTGTGTGTGTGTGTGTTTAACACAGCCACCACCACACCACCATTTGCTTTTGTTTTCTTATGGCTACTTACAACCAGAGTTGAGAGCCACTAAGAAACCATATTGCCCACAAAGTAAAAATATTTTCTATCTGGACCTTTACAGTAAAAGCTTGCTAAGCCCTGTTTAAAATCATGGATTTGGAATTAGACTAGAGAGGCATGGGTTCAAGCCCAACTCTGTAACTTACTGGCAGCCTGACATTGAGCAAGTTACTTAATATGGATGAAATAATACCCACCTCAGAGAGAGTTGTACCTAGGAATAAACAAGAGGAAGCACACAGAGCACAGCCAATTACCTGATGAAAAGTAACATTAAATACTTTTTGTTTAAAAAGTTAGGTAAGAATTGTATTATTAACTGCTTACTTCTGTAGAAAATATCCTGCCTTACCTTGCAGATATATTTTTCTGATGATAAAGTAGCATATTAAAAAATTCAAATACTTGGAGATGAACCTTTTTGCACATACAGTCCTGCATTGTCAGTGATGGCAAACATTGATGCACGGGTGGCTAGATGGGTGGACAGGCTGAGTGATTAGGTATGTCTGTGCAGGAGAGAGTGTTCCCATGACCACGTATAGGGTTGGCAGACAATGTTTCTACAAGTGTATTAGTATGTTCTGTAAGGATTCCCAGGTATATAGTAGAGCTGACAAGGTTGTAGTCAGTTCTTGACCACAGCCAGCTACCCAGAGGGAACAAGTAGTTGGACCTGTGGGCTCGGGACCAAGGTTGCAGGGGACATAAAGCTCAACTGGCATAACATACTACACAAAAACATCGTTCCACAGCTTACCTTGGTGAGTAGCAACTGGGATCTTAAAAGCTTGCAAGCAGCCATCTAGATGTTACAATGGGTCTCTCCTCATCCAGAGCAAAGAACAAAGAAAAACAAAGATGCATAGAAACAATTAGTCCAAGTGACTGGTACACCATGCAATCCTCAGCCTATATGACTATGAGACCAGAAGAACTAGGTGGTGTCTGGCTACCACTATCAACCACTCAGAGGTGGGATCTATGTTGGAGATGCTAGATAGAGTTGGAGAACAAAGTGAAACAAAACTCAAAATCATAAATAAATAAATAAAAGGGACCAGGTCTGATAGAGCCTGGTGGAACCCCTGAGACTATGGCCCTTTGCTGCCCTTCAAGTCTGGAATTGAACCCACTCCTGTAGCTTCCAGCCAAACAAAAGACAGGCATATGAGCTGAACATTTACATTAGGTAGATATACTCCTTGGAGAGATCAATCATGGGAGAATAGAAGGGCTGTTTATCATGGGAGAATAGAAGTGCATGGGAGGGAAGGACATAGGGAAGAGGTGGCTATGAGGAGGAAGTGGGAGAGGAGCTGTTGCATTGTGGGAAATTACAGTCAATGTCATGGGACAAAGTGTATGTGAGATGCTGTATGGAAAATGGATTTGAATTTGGATTTCACCCAAATCACAATAAAAATTAAAAAAAAAATCAGATACTTTGAAAAGTTAAAGGTATTATAACTAATCCATTCACCTGATTATTTTATTGGATGCAGATAAAGTGTTAAACATTGTTTTCCCAGCTGCTGTCAAATTGATTCTGACTCTAAGCCCATGTGTGCCACAGTAGAATTGTGGTTCGTAGAATTTTCAGTGACTGATGTTTTGGAAGTAGATTGCCAGACCTTTCTTCCCTGGTACCTCCTGGTGGACTCCTAACCTCCAACCTTTCAGTTAGCAGCTACATACATTAACTCTTTGTACCACCCAAATAATGAAGACATTGTGTCAAATTATGGCATGTATTTTTGTTTTGATACATATGGACATAGTTCAGCTTGAAGATGTTATCAAATTGTACAGAATAACAAAAAGAAATTTAGAAAACATTGAAGAATTATATAAATTTGTTTGAGAAAGACACTGCTACCCAAAATGTTCCTGTAAACATTATCCTTTCTAAACTACACTGTTCCCTCAATGCTCCAATATTGTTCTCTTTTACAGTATCTTTTACTTTCACTTCATCTATCATCTTTATTTCATGTTTCTTTTATTTCCCCAAGCTTCATGTGCCCTGTATCTTTTTCTGTCTCTGCTATGTACCTGGGAAGAACTGAACAGTCAGCTGGCACTCTGTGTGCTCCTGTCTATACGCCAGTAATTGTTGCTCTGTCCTATTTGGAGGGCCGGAGTTCTTGATAAGAAAATGTGCTCTGCACGGAAACCAGCACAATATTGGCAATCAGGGAGAGACACTTATTTTCCCTGCTAAGCAAATAGCTTATTATGGAAAACTACTAAGAACTGAGACAAAGGCTGTATTAAAAGAAATGGCATGAACCATAAACGTCTTAGCCAGGCTTAAACTATTGTGTATACATACATAAAAGCATGCACAAGTGCAAAAATTCCAGCTGTTTATTTTTTTTTCTTTTCTTTTCTTTTGAATATACCTTAATGCTCTAGTAACCCCAAGCTAAAGATTAAGTCAAGTAGTATCTCAGTGGGAGCTTGATCTAACCCTGTTTTGGGATAGAATTCATAGAAAGGCTCGAAGCAGCGTAGCATGGCTTCCTACTGGGAGCCATCAGGTAGTGTTTGTTTTACTACCATTTTATTCTACCTGGTTAGTCCATGATAAATGGGCTGTTGGCTGGTGGAGGAAGAAGATCCCAGTTCTGATTCTTAATCTGAAAATACCATGCAAAATTTGGGTGGCACCCTAAAGATTTCTAATTTATAGGTGTCCATAGTGTCCCCTTCATGGTAGTGTGATATATAATAAAAACAGTTGTGTGAACTCCAAATTGGGAAACAGAAGATGTAAGTTTAACCATGGTTTTGCCAAAAGTTGAGCTTGGAAACTTACCTAAATTCTGACTCCTGGTGAACCCATGTGTCAGAGAGGAACTGCTGCATGGAGTTTTCAGAGTTATGACCTTCAGAAGCTAATTGCCAGACCTATTTTCCAAGGTGCCGCTAACGCACTGCTGTAGAGTCGGATCCAACTCATAGCTTCCCGTCCTTGGGTTTCTGAGGCTATATCACTATGGAAGTAGATTGCCTAACCTTCCTTCTGAGGAGTGGCTGGTGGGTTTGAACCTCCAGCCTTCTGGTTAGCAGTCAAGTGCCCTAGGCACTATGCCACTAAAGCTCCTTCAAGGTGCCTCTAGGTGGGTTCAGACTGCCAACCTTTTGGCTAGTATTTCAGTAATGGTAGAGACATTTAATAAACATATTTTTGCTCATCCTGGTTCTCTTCAAGCATAAGTACACATTTTCTTTGTAATGGTAAAATAGAAGTTTTTTTTTTTTCTTATTTCTTCTATCAGTATGCCTGTTCTGTACCAAATTCATCTGTCACCTATAGCTAAGACAAAGGACACCAACAGTGTATCATTTTCGAATCCCCTTGTGTCAACCTGCTGGAACAAGTCCCCCAAATTTCACTCAGCACTGTGATCATTTCTTTTTTCCAGACTCTGTAATCAGTTTGCCAATGCTAAAAATTATTAACAAAAATCTTTTTCCTTTACATTAGAAAAGCAGTATTTCCAGTAAAAATTATATTCTCTTTATTCTTTTCAAACTTCCCTCTGTTAAGGAAATATGCTAACATAAAAATATAAATCTCATGCCTGCTTACTCCCTAGTTCATGATTTTACAGTTTTTTATTCTCTTCTATTTCTCTGAATGATAGCACAGGCCTAGCAAACATTTACTTGTCTTTCTAGTCCTTCCAGTCAATAATAGAAGATAATTTACTCTCCCACTGTATGATTGGAGCGTATTATAAATTATCCACTTATGCTTGGTCTGTAGTTAAAATTATGTGAGCATTTAGGACATAGCCTTCAAAAATGCTCTGTGGAACTTTTCTGATCTAGCTTATAGAGTCCAGATGCAAAGCAGCATGAAAACACTGGTGGGCAGGAAGATATCAACCCTACTTTAAATTCCTGCACTGGCCATTTACCTGTCAGCTCCCAGGCAAATGCCATACATAGCTCTTTCTGAGACATTAAGTAACTCCCAAAGTCAGCAGGAAATCATGTCTTCTCCTCATGAATTTAAAGAGAAGGTGGTCCCTGTGGTAGTCCTATTCCTTTCTGGGTAATACACACACACATACACACACACACACACACCTTTGGGAGATCCTATTACTCACTTCCCTCTCTGGAAGAGGATTATTCTTGTCTACCCATTTCCAAATAGTATGCAGGGATTCCCTTGTAATGACATCAGTGACTATATGACTTGCTATGGCAAACAAAATAACACAAGTGATGTGAACCACTTCTGAACAGAAGTTCTAAAATTCATATTTAGTAGAAAGAGTTGAGCCCACTGGTAGTTCTGCCTTGAACTTTCACTCCACTATAAGATGTTCATAAGCCAGGTGCAAGATATGCTTTTAGCCTACTCCTAGGATGAAGAAGACAATGGAGCAGAAGCATAACCATGGCTGACCTGCATGCAGTCAACACAGTATGTGGGCAAGAAATAAACTTTGTTGTTGGAAGTCAATCCAATTTAACCACAGCATACAGCCACCAAATCAGTACCTTTATACTTATGAAAACCATTTATAGGAAAGGAGAACAAATCCCTTCAACTACAGGGAAAAAAAAGAGAATTAATTATACAAGTAATTTTCTCAGTACTTTTTAAAGGTAAGAGAGAACTCAGGTCACATTCTGCCCTTGCACTTTAGTTAATCTGCACCAGGGAATGCAGATAGATTTCATCTGGATGCCAGTTCCACTTGATTGAAAGTGCCTTCCTTGAATGCTGGGATTAAAAAACAAAACAAAACAAAACAAAAACAAACACAAAAAAACTATGAGGTCTGTGAAAAGCAAAAACAAAACAAAGCAAAAACATATTATTAATGGGAGAAATAGTGTTGTTAGTCAGTTCCAACTCACTGTTGTTGTTGTTGTTGTTATGTGCCGTCGAGTCGGACCTGACTCATAGCGACCCCTTCTTGGGTTTCCGAGGCGGTATCACTACGGAAGTAGATTGCCCCATCTTCCTTCCGAGGAGTGGCTGGTGGATTTGAACTGCCAGCCTTCTGGTTAGCAGTCAAGTGCCTTAGCCACTATGCTACCAGAGCTCCCCTTATTATGTACAACAGAATAGAACACTGCCTGGTTCTGTGCCATCCTCACAATCTTTGCTGTGCGCGAGCCCATCGTTGCAGCCACTGTGTCAATCCATCTCATTGAGAGTCTTCTCCTTTTCCATTAACCTTCTACTTTCCTGAGCATGAATTCTGTTTTGGTTCTCTAGTACCGCTCTAACAGGAATAATACCACAGATGGATAACTTTAACAAACACGTGTTTATTCTCCTACAGTTTTGGAGACTAGAAGTCCAAGTTCAAAGTGCCAGCTCTTGGAGCTCGGTGAAAGCCCCTTGACCTTGGGCTTCAGCTCTGCTTCTTTTTTCTGGCCCACTGAAGCTGGAGGCTTATCTTAACTCGGGAAGCTGCTGACTGCTGAGGCTGAAAAACCCAAGATTGACAAGTAAAATGGCACAGTCCCAAGATATCAAACAGCATGGCATGCCACTTTTCAAGTCCAGAAACAGTTCCAAGATCTCAGACAACATGTTGGGTTACTCAAGGATGGCTCAGCTAAATGCAGGATCCAGATGTACCAAAAAATTGAGAGACCTTTGTCAATGCTTCTCCTTATACACTGGAAGCAGGCTTTATCCTTAAGGCAGCTATTCAGCTGCTCACTGAAGATTCCACCATGGAGGTGATCATCAGTCTCATCGAGGAGAATAACTACATCCAGGTGCCCAGCCACTCAAAACAGGCCCAGCCAAGACACAACGTTAACTACCACAATATCCTTCTTCACAGACTTGTCCCTTCTGATAACATGACCAAAGTAAATGAGACAGAGTCTGGCCATTCTCACTTCTAAGGAGCATTCTGTCTGTACTTCTTCCAAGATAGATTTGTTCATTCCTCTGGTAGTCCATGGTTTATTAAATACTCTTCATCAATACCACAGTTCAAATGAATCAATTCTTCTGCAGTCTTCCTTATTCATTATCCAGCTTTCTCATGCAGATGGGGCAATTGAAGATGTCATGGCCTGGGTCAGGCACACTTTAGTCTTCAAAATAACGTCTTTGCTCTTTACACTTTAAAGAGGTATTTTGCAGCCGATTTGCCTGGTGTAATACTTCATTTGTTTTCTTGACTGCAGCTGCCATGGACATTGATTGTGGATCCAAGTAAAATGAATCCTTGACAACTTCAATCTTTTCTCTATTTATCATGATGTTGCTTACTGGTCCACCTGTGAGGATATTTGCTTTCTTTATATAGTGATAGATGCAATTTTTACAGCTGGGTAGATATTCACTGAACCTTTACTTACATTGTACCTTAACCTTTCTCCTTAAAATATCATCACTATTTTTTTCTGAATCAAAAAATGAGTCTTATAATCTAATCGGGCAGCTCTGGTAGCATAGTGCCTAAGGTATTTGATTGCTGCTAACCAGAAGGCTGGCAGTTCAAACCCACCAGCCACTCCTCAGAAGGAAGGTTGGGCAATCTACTTCCATAGAAATACTGCCTCGGAAACCCAAGGAGGGATCGCTATGAGTTGGGTGCGACTTGATGGCACATAACAACAACAACAACATGCCATACTGAAAGCTGTAGTCTTTGATCTTCATCAGTAAATGTTTAAAGTCTTCTTCACTTTCAGCAAGCAAGGCAGTGTCATCTGCATATCACAGGTTGTTAATGAGTCTTTCTCCAATCACATTCTTCTTCATATAATACAGCTTCTCAGGTTATTTGCTCAGCACACAGATTGAACAAAATGTGTGGTGAAAGGATGCAACCCTGATGCACACCTTGCCTGATTTTAAACCATGTGGTATCCCTTTGCTCTAAAACATGACTTCCCCTTTTATAGGAACTTTTCGTGTTTAACCTAGAAAATAACTCATGTACATGAATGTCCAGAACTCAGGGTAGAAATGATAAGGCTTAAAAATAAGACAGAAAGTGTAGGGAGTCAGAGAAGGAAAAAACTTTCCCTGAGTCTGGGATAAGGAAATGACTGCCTCTTGTTTATAATATATTTGAGATCCTTTTTCTAGAACCTAGAGAAGCAAGTTAGTTTTAAGATTTATGTGGAATGTTTTAAAGAAAAGCTCTCTAGATTCTAGGATGAAGTCAGGCTCGCAAACATGAGTGTCAAGGAACAACACAAAGGGTAACAGAGTAGAGTAAGTTGTAATGAGAAAGTTTACTTTTTTCTTTTTACTCTCTTCAGCATTACCATCATCACCATTATTATTATTATTATTATTATCATAATTATTTTCTGTCAAATAATTTATGTGCTTTGTTAATAGTAATCTGAATCCAATCCTTGGTATCTGCATTGTCAGTAGAATGCTTTTTAGCCACAGGGAAAAGAAAGAGCTTTGACAATTCTTCATCAGTGTATCTTTGTGACTCCTTTTCACTTCAGCCTCTAAGCCAGCAGTGGAACAGATTTAAAAATGACCTCTAAAAAAGGAAGTATAATTTCTCAGAGTCAAAAGCATGGCTAATCATATGTTTTTTAAAACTCTAGCAAAAATGCAATTTAACAGTCTCCTACATCTCAGCAATTCATGAATGCTATTTTTATTCATATTCATGAAAGAGAAACCTGAAAGGATACTTTGTCATTTTTTTCTTGTTCTTTATTGATGTAGGCAGAACAGATACTAAAATGACATCTGTTCAATTCTGAAAACTCTAGAACGCAACATGCTTGGCCACATGGGACTCAGAGTATCTGTGCTTTTAGAATTCATAGTTGCCTTCAGCTATTTGGCAACCAAAGTGACAATGCTATCAACAACTTAGACATATCTACTTCAATTGACTATTCATTTAAATAATATTTTTAAATTATATTTATTATGAAAAATGTTTAGAATCTGCCATCATGACTTAAAACCAGTTCCCTCTGGATAGCAAAAATTACACTTTTTTTAAAGCTTTCGGGTCTAGCTTTCAGAGAACTAGGATGAAAAATTTAAGAGAATCTTTTCTGTAGAATATCCATCCTTTCTCAATTATTGGCCAGTAGAATCATTCATGATTCTTCATGAGAAACAAAGGGTTCATCTCCATGAGACACCATTTTTACCTTCAAGAGACATAAAATGCTGAGTGTGAGAACTAAGGGTAATTCTAATCTCATTAATTAACAAAAGTCCAGTGTAATCTAGTGAAAAAAAAAAAAAAAAAGCAAGGAATCTGTGCTCAAATTATATTGGGTTGAAATCTACTGGGTGACTCTGTGAAACTTGCTATAACTCTCAGTATTAGTATCGTCATCTGGTAGTATTCACCTTACAAAACTGGAAGAATCATAGGATGAAATAAAATGAATGATATAGAATTAAATAGTGCCTGACCCTTTTTAAGATCGCATGTAACAATTGTTGGTTTTATTTCTTCTTTTCTTCTAGCTTTCACTGAAGAAGCACTTAAGCATTGATAACAGGGAAGCATAAAGAATTTGAAAAAGGAGATTTGGGTTTAAATCCCAACTGTGCTATTTTCTAGATTTTTAGCCTTGAAACAATCTCTGAGTCTCAATTTCCTTATCTCTAAGTGGAGATTGTAATAATAGGTGCCCTTAATATTTCTCAGGATCATTGTAATTTGTGTATAAGAGGAGAAAGAAATTTCTTTGTAATGTTTTGCCAATATACTTATTATTGTTATTATTATTATTACCATAGTAACTAGGACAATATCTGAGTAGATAGTAACTATGGGCACTCGATTAAAAAAAAAAAAAAACGCATTGCAATCGAGCTGAATTCCAACTCATAGTGACCCTATAAGACAGAGTAGAACTGCTTCATTGGATTTCCAAGACTGTAAATCTTTAAAGCAGACTGCCTCATCTTTCTCCCACAGAGTGGTTGGTGTATTCAGAACACCACCATTTGGGTAGCAGCTGAGCACTTAACCACTGCACCACCAGAGGTCCTCTATAAATCCTGGACAGGTGAATCATTATGGTTCAGTGAAAGTGGTCAACATTGTAAAAATCCAGAACACTAACACCTTGTCACACACAAGTCTGGCTTCTTTTTGCGGCTGCCTTCTATGCTGTAATATAAGGCATTGAATTTTAGTAGCTGCAACAAAAAACACATTTCCAAATCAAAATATAAAGGAACTGCACTCTGGACAAGATTGATTCCCCCTGTTCATGACTAGGTACTGTCAGCCAAATAGTAGATGTAAGGATATATAAAACATGACTTCCCCTTTTATAGGAAATTTTTTGTGTTTAACCTAGAAAATAACTCATGTACATAAATGTCCAGAACACAGGGTAGAAATTGATAAGGCTTAAAAAATAAGACAGAATGTGTAGGGAGTCAGAGAAGGAAAAGACTTTTTCTGAGTTTGTGATAAGGAAAGTACTGGTGAAAATGGTAACATTGAGATATGCTTAAAGAGAGGAAAGACATGGACTAGGTGACATCAGGAGAGAATATTCTCAGTATCTAGAACTGGATAAACTACAGTTATGAGGGAACACATAGAAGTGAGAATGCATAGGCTAATAGCACTCCGAGAGGTGGGATTTCACTACAGCATTGATTTTCAGACTTTAACATTAATCAGAATTGCCCAGAAGACTTGTAAGCTATAGATTGCTGCCCCTCCCATGCTTGCAGTTTCTGATGAAGTAGGTGTAAAGTGACGCCTGGGGATTTGCATTCTCAGTAAGTTTCCAGGTGATGATGATGTAGCTGGTACTTGAGAAACACTTTGAGGACCACTGGGATAGAGTGCAAGAGGCCCTAGTGATGCAGTGATTAAAGCGCTCAGCTGCTAGCCAAAAGTTCATGGTCAAAGCCACCAGCTGCTCCACAGAAAGAAGATGTGGCAATCTATTTCTGTGATGATTCAGGGAAAAAAAAAACAAAACAAAAACATATTTATTGGCTTCAAGTTGATTCCAACTCTTAATGACCCTACAGGACAGAAGAGTAGAACTGTTTTATAGGATTTCCAAAAGCACACTACCATATCTTTCTCCCACTGAGCAGCCACTTTTTTCCAATCACCTTTTGGCTAGCAGCCAAGAGCTTAGCCATTGGTCACCAGAGTTCCTAAAGGGACAGCCTTGGAAACCCTATAGGGCAGTTTTATTCTGTCCCAAATGGTAGGAGTCTGAAGAGACTTGCCACAATGAGTTTTGTGTTTTGTTTTGTTTTTTAGTGTGAAAAAAGGTGTGCAGTTGGTGGTTTTTGCTTAGCTTTAAAATGTCTTGCAAATAGTGGGGGCTGATTCACAGTTCAACTTGGAAGCAATTCACATATATATTTTAAAGTTAAATAAAAGTGTCAGTGTTATTATTGTTGCTTGTTTGTTTGAATTCTTTCAAACAACTTTCCTGGAAACTTTTGTGGTGATAAAACTATTTTGCATTGTACTGTAGTGGATACAGAACTTTATGCATTTGCCAAAATCCATATAAATATATATCATAATGAATGAACTTATTATATGCAAATTTTAGAAATATCAATGAGGATGTCAAAGAAACCCAAGATGCAATACAGACTGTGACAAATGAGTTTAACTGTGAAACAAATTAATAATATACCCAAATTGGAGCAGGTGGGGAAGAAAGAAGCTGATCTAAGTAACTTTGTAAAATTATCTTTTGACTAGATACTATAAAACTAAAGATAAAAAGAGTTGTACACATTGTTCCATTTTTCATGGGAATATATTTAGCTGTTCTGAAGCCACATTACTTTATGCTAGAGTTGACAAAATAAGTAAATATACTGCAGATAAAAAGAGACAGATTTCTCCAAGTCTGAGAAAAAAAATACAAATACACAAAAACAGAAAGATAGAATGAACTCTTTGGTGCCTGATTGGAGTTAGTGATATCAAGATAAACTCATGGTTATAGATGATAGATAGATACAGAAATAAATATTGATATGTGTATACATGTGTTAATATACACACATCCTTAGCATACTGTCTACTGAGAAATCTAGAAAGAGTAACACCTAAGTAGCAGTGTACACTTCTAGCACTCAGATCTTGGTTTCTAAACATTGTTCTCCAATAAAAGGAACCGGACATTCTTGGAGAAATGATTGAGTCTTGACAAGATTAACCTGGAGCATCTTGTGGTTTCAGGATGTAAAGGAGTCCTTAATAATAAGAAACACATCAAAAAAATTATAGGAACCAACATGAAAAAGCCCAAATGACCAAAATGGAAACAATTTAAGCTACAAAATGAATATCAATAATATTAAATTACAGCCAAAACCACAACCAAACCGAATTCACTTCCATCAAGTGAATTCTGACTCATAGTGACATCCATTGGGTAGCAAACACTATAAATCTTTATGTAAACAGACTGCCTCATCTTTTTTCCACAGAGAAGCTGGTAAGTTTAAACCACAGACTTTTTGGTTAGCACACAAATGCCTTAACCACTACACCACCAGACATCCTTGAATTCTAGCCAAAAAATAATAATAGGAATAAAATTCCATGAGTTCATACTAATTCAAACAATTGATAAAATAAATAAATGGAGGACAAAAGCAACCTTCCTATTGGTATGTCCTGTAAGAATTCCCATGTATATAGTAGAGCTGACAAGGGACTATAGTCACTTCTTGACCACAATCAGCTACCCAGAGGGAGTAAGTAGTTGGATCTGTGGGCTAGGGACCATAGTCACAGAGGACATCAAGCTCAACTGGCATAACATACTGCACAAAACATTGTTCCACATCCTACTTTGGCGAGTAGAAACTGGGATCTTAAAAGCCCGCAAAGCGGCCATCTAGATACAGTGATGGATCTCTCCTCATCCATGGCAAAAAAGAATAAAAAAAAAAAAAAAAAAAGATTCATGGAAATGATTAGTCCAAGTGACTGGTACAACATGCGATCCTCAGCCTGTATGACTATGAGACCAGAAGAACTAGATGGTGCCTGGCTACTACTGTCAACCACTCAGAGGGAGATCTATGCAGGAGATCCTGGATAGAGTGGGTGAACAATGTGAAACAAAACTCAAAATCATTTGGGGGAAAAAAAGGGGACCAGGTTTGCTGGTCTGATAGAACTTGATGGAACCCCTAAGATTATGGCCCCTAGCTTCCCTTCAGGTCTGGAATTGAGCCCACACCTTTTGCTTCTAGCCAAACAAAAGACAGACATATAAGGTGAACATTTACACTAGGTAGATACACTCCTTGCAGAGAACAATCATGGGAGAATAGAAGAGCTGTGTATGTGCAGGGACACAGCTCAGGGGGCGGGAGTGCATGGAGGGATGGACACAGGGAAGAGGGAACTATGAGGAAGAAGTGGGAAGGGAGCTGTTGCATTGTGGTAAATTGTAGTCAATGTCATGAGACAAAGTGTGTATGAACTGCTGTATGGAAGGGGAATTTGCTCTGTAAACTTTGACACAAATCACAATTAAAAAAAAAAAAAAACCTTCCTTATAAAATAATTCCATTTAATAAATGCAGAAGGAATGTAAGAAATTAAAAAAAAAATTACCATAAAATTCCATAGTAATAATTGCTGCAGGCAATACCCACTCATGAATGTTAAAATTAGTGGACGAAATTCTAAAGAGAAACAGAATATTAGTATAGCCTCAAAGTATCATCCCCTAAAATAAGTGTGTGATTTTAACATTTGTCCACAAAGCCTGTGATACTCCTTCTAGAGATAGAACTTCCCTTGAGTGTGGTATCTCTGGTGGCAGAATGCCTAAGACATTTGACTACTAACCAGAAGACTGGTAGTTCAATCCCACCAGCCACTTCTCGGAAGGAAGATTGGGCAATCTACTTCCATAGTGATACATGAGTTGAATCTTACTCGACAGCAGTGAGCTTGGTTTTTTGGTTTTCTTTTGAGTGTTGACTGATTTTAATCACTTATTACTAAAATGTCTGAAATGTGGATTAGGAAAAATAGTAACTTTAGAATGGAGAAACATAACAGACACCATCTTGACCAAATGATCAAAGTTATATCACCAGTAATAAATATAGTGATATCATGTACCTGTGAAAGGATGAGATAAGAAAGGCACATGACTTCTGTGGTATACTCTGAATACATAACTTGATCTTATCGTGAGAAAATATCAGGCAATTCCAAGTTGAGGGACATTCTAAAAAATACCCAACCAGTACTCTTCTAAAATGGCAAGGTATTTAAAGATAAGGAAAGACTAAAGAACTGTTACAGACTGTTGTTGTTGTTGTTATGTGCCGTCGAGTCGCCCCGACTCATAGCGACCCCTCCTTGGGTTTCCGAGGCAGTATCACTACGGAAGTAGGATTGCCCAACCTTCCTTCCGAGGAGTGGCTGGTGGGTTTGAACCGCCAGCCGTCTGGTTAGCAGGCAAGTTTCTTAGCCACTATGCTACCAGAGCTCCTATACAGACTGGGAGATAGTAAAAAGATATAACAACTAAAAGCAATAATGTAACCTAGATTGGATCTTGATATAGAAAAAAAAATCAGTAGGAAAATTGAACAAATCTGAATAAACTGTAATTTAGTTAATGGTACTCTACCAATGTGAAATTCTTGATATAGAAAGTTGTATTGATTATTAATCATTGATATTTGATAATTGTACCATGGTTATGTAAGATTTTAACCTTAGAGAAAACTGGCAAAGGGTATACAGAGGCTTTCTGTTCTATTATTGCAACTCTTCTCTAAGTCTAAAATTATTTCAAAATAAAAAGTATATCAAAATTAAATATAACCTTCTGAAAGTGATGTGCTACTTAATTTAGCCCATTAAAATTAAATAATTAGAAGAACTAGATGTAATTTATCAATATTGCTTTCTAGCTCATCTTGATTTATTCTATGTGGTCAGTGTACATTGTAACTTTCAAAGCATTTTGAACTTGACATGTGCCCCCTCCCATACTATCCCCAAAATAAAGCTAATATTTGTTTGGAATAGAGCCTAATGGCTTAGACTTCACCATACTAAAATGTCACCAGCTCCAAGCCTTCACATGCCATCCCCCTCTCTCTCCAAGTATCTCTTCTAATTATTTGTGGAATCTTAGGTGTGCTTGATTCTCATATGTGCCTTCCCAAAGGCATTTGTGTCCCAGAAGAAAATACAGCAAATGAATGATACATAGTTTAACTACGTTAAAGAACAGATTTTTAACTACAGACTGTCAGGCCTGTCAGCATCTGATAGGTAAAGGAAATATATTTGGGTGCCTGCAGTGGGGAAGGACTTTCCTGAATTCTTCACATAAATCCATAGGATGTTTCTAGAACCATTACAATTTACAATGTTCCTAATTTAAGGGATTTTTCATGCTTTGCAAAATGCTATCTCCAAATTTCTATTCGTTTCATGCAAATAAAAATTATACATCTGTTAAGGTGTTTCCATTTTGCTATTTTACACATCTGCCGTTCTGTGACCCATCTTATTAGGGAGATTTGTTACCATATGTTGTCATAAAAAAAGACATGAGGAATAGGTTAATTGAACATTTATGGCTGCCTTCAAAATGGAATGCATCTTCGTCCATTCTTGCACTTTGGGTGTGTAACTTGCTCTCTCTTTCTTTGTATTTCATTTTCTCTGAGTGTAGTTATGTGAGTGTGAGCTTATGTGTTTCTATGCATGAGCCCACTATGTGTTTAGACATTGAGTGCGTAGTTATGAAATGGATAAAAATCTGCTTTAAAACATTGTTATTGACAGGATAAAATGATAAATTGCTGCCTACTGATGGACCTTCCTTCAAATTTTGTGTATATGTAAAAGAATATGTGTTCCAGGAGTCACACATTATCACAGTAAATGCTTCTTGAATTGCTAAGTAAACCATAACATTCAATTTGACATAATGCTCACGTTGTATTAATTATTCAGACTTTCAAGAAATTCTTCCCCATCATATAATTAAGCTGCATGTACATCTCTCTTTAGCAAACACTTCCTACTTTCTGTCTATCTAAATCTCTTGACTAGGAAATGAGCAGATTATCTTAGCCATATAATGCAGAAAGGTTTAAAGATATATTGTGTGTAAATACAAGTTCTATGCTTCAAATGATAAAACTGAGCAGAGAAAAACCCAGGCTTCACTGCAATATAAAGACTACAATTGTGCTTTAAAGTTTGATGAATCTGGGCTTTCAGAATTCATCTAAAAACTATTATATTTTCATCTAAAGAGAAGTCTAGAAAATGACATTTTATAGTACATTAAATAATATTCTTTAACTAGGTGTGTCACATTCAGAAATTTGTGCTATCTTTTATGATCCAGTCATACCAAGTTTGAGATTATCTATATTGACACTTCCCTAGATTACGTAACATTACAGAAAATATTTTTCTTTAAATTTACTGACTGCCATGTAAGAACATTATGACATAGAAGCCCAAAATTAATCTGAAAGAAATTCTAAGAAATATCTTCTCAGATCTAGGCATTACTAATAATACAACGAGTGTAGGACCTGTGAGGACAGTCTCAATTCCTAGAGTCATAGGGAGCACCAAAAGGCAACAGAAATGACTTCTATCTGCACAGTGATGAGTACATACAGCCTTACTAGAGAATGTCATTTTTTTTTTTTTCTAATTGATCTTTGTTGACTTCATTTTATTTAGTTGCCTGCAAAAGAAATAGAATTTGGCAAAATATTAAACTTTGAACATTGAGACTGGCTATTCTTATGTTCAGTGCCTATTCAGCAGTACCCTTAACATACTCTCATTTCAGGTCACTGTTTAGGATAATAGGTTGTCTCCTTCCTTGTGAGCAGGGACCACATGTATATCATCTTCATTTATTTGTCTTTTGCAAGTAGTAAATATTCCAAAGTAGAGGATCAGTGGAAATGAGGAATCCATCCTCATCAAGATGGATTGACACAGTGCCTGCAGCAATGGACTCAATACACCTACTCTTGTGAGGATGGCACAGGATTGAGCAACATTTTGTTCTGTTATATGTAGGATCTCTGTGAGTGGAAGCTGACTCTCTGGCACCTAATAGCAACAAAAAATGCTCCAAAAATATCCTTTTTATGTAGTGAGTAAAATCACAAACCAAGAATCAGAAAGGAACGTATCTCTGCTCTAAGACTGGGATATTAAACATATGTGGTAGTTCCTCCCCACTCGCCCACCCTCCACCACCACAGCAGACATTGATAATCAACCTTTGGATCTTTTCCCAAATGCACTTTTAACCCAATTGCAATCTCTGAACATCCACTACCTATCAATCAGAGTGGCATCTAAGCAATACTCATCTACCTAAAGAGTTTTGAGAAGGACTAGCTGTTTACACCAGGGTGTGATATGAGATCTATGTAATCTATGATTTGGAGGAGGAGGACCAAGGTAGCAATATTGAACGAGAGTTTTTTTCATCCATTACTCAAAAGGCTAATAACTCTGTCTCCAATTGAATTCCAATTGGCTACTCCTTAGGGAGTTATGTATGCCAACTCCTCCATCTATTGGAAGAAAAATTGATTCCTTTCAAATGACAAGCTGTTAGGAGGGACGGGGAAAAGCAAAAACTGTTGAGTACTTTTGGGGAGCTTCTTGGTGTTTCTCACCAGAGACACTGAAGAGATTTTGGCTTAAGGGTCTTGGAATCTTTAGTTTACGGTGATTGGCTCCCTAGGACGTTGGTGCTCTGAAACTTGCCCAGTAAATGCTTAAACTGATCTAATTCTGACCTTTGGGTAGGTTCAACATACAGGGCTCCTTTGATTCTGGCAAGCTGATTGGTGAAATCCAGAGGAAGAAAAGAGGAACTGGTACTCACAATGTGGTGTTTAATTAAGAGAAAAAGGGAATTACACCTTAAGTTTTTCTTCAGATTGTCCAAACTCTTTGACAGTTAAAGGAAGAGAATAGGAGTCTGTGAAGGATTTCTAGTTCAGAATAAAGATTTAATAACCTACATTATATTTTTCAGAACTTGAGGGCAATTAACAGCATGCAGGAGAGTGGGAAATCCCAGTATATCACAGGACTTTCTGATCGCAAAGTCTTCACTTTTTGAATAATTAAGTGACTCATTCCTCCTGAATACAGAAATGATCTCTCTATCCAGGTACCTAACAGTATAAGTGGGATAAGAGATCATGCTTTATCCTGTTGATAATTATGTATTCTCTGCTCACTGAATTTACTAAAAGAAAAATAAATACCAATGTTCCATTTTTTTAATATTAATATTCCATTCTAAAAAAAATTGCTCTTAATTAGCAATATGATATTGTCCACTTAGCAAAATATTGCTAACTACAATTAGCATTTGATTGACATATGTCTCCTTTATCAAAGCCAGTTTTTAAGAATTAGAAATAATTCAATATTCTAAGAAAGCAAATTTTTTCAAGTTAAAAAGTTAAGTGAAAAAAAAAACCAAACTCACCATAGTTGAGTCAGACCCAACTCATAGTGACCCCTCCTTGGGTTTCTGAAGCAATACCACTATGGAAGTAGATTGCCTAACCTTCCTTCCAAGGAGTGGCTGGCTGCTGGGTTTGAACTACCAGCGTTCTGGTTACCAGTCAAATGCCTTAGGCACTCATTTATATAATGACAAGCCATTTTTATTTTCCTTATTTTGGCATTTACCAAGTGTGAAAGGCATAAATATGAAATCCAAACAACATTTTTTTTTTAAATTTTCAATAGTATCATTTAGGATACTGACATCACATTGCAATAAAAAGTACTTTTCTGCAAGTTTAGTTTACTATTAAATCTTACTTTTAAAATATTCAATGATGAAGACATTATATATTAAAAAAATGAAGTATGTTAAATAAATAAAAGAATTATTGTATTTAATTAAATGTATTTATTAATAGTATGCTAATATCATAAAGACAGTTGAGCTGTATATACACACGAATCTGAATTCAGTCAAATATTTTGAAAGTCATCAGTTAGTAATTTTTTTTTCCCAGATTGATTCATGTGTACAATTGCACACTCAGGTAAAATAGAAAGCTGTGTACATACATGTGAATCCTCATGGTGTTTAATTCTTGGAAAAGGTTGAATCTTGTTACAGCAGTATATTTCAGATGACTTATACCTCAGCTGTGAATAAAAAATATCTCCATTGTACCATTTCTTTTAAACCTTTTCATTGAAAAGGTTTATCTTTGAGTCAGTTTTCTCCATTTATGACCCATTCTGATAGCGTCTGGCCTACTTCTATGACTTAAAGAGTGTTCATTAAAATGAAATACATTAACATATAAGCCACGGATGGGAAAGATGAGATTGCCTTAAATAACTGCCAAGGAAGTAGGTGTAAATGAAAACAGTTATAAGTTGAAAATTAATTCAGGCATTAATACTTTGATACCAGACAGATTCCAGGCTAGGCAATTAATTACTCATTCTGGAATGCTTGAAATAGCCTCATTATTTAAAGACATAGAAAAGCTTAGAGATGAGACTGGTCACTCAAAAGGAAAGTAAACATAAAATATAAGTTATTATGGTTGTTGTTGTTGTTAGGTGCCATTGAGCAGTCTCTATCTCATAGCGATGCTATACACAGCAGAATGAAACACTGCCTGGTCCTCTGCCAGCCTCATGATCCTTGCTATACCTGAACCCATCATTGCATCCACTGTGTCAATCCATATCATTGAGGCCCTTTGCCTTCTTCATTGAGCCTCCACATTACCAAACATGATATCCTTCTCCAAGGAATGGTTCCTCTTGACAACATGACCAAAGTAGGTGAGACAAGGTCTGACCAATCTCGCTTCCAAGGAGCATTCCAGCTGCACGTCTTCCAGGACAGATCTGTTAGTCATTTTAGCAGACCTTAGTATGTTTAGCATTCTTCTCCAACACCACAACTCAAAAGCATCAACTCTTCTTCGGTCTTCATTATTCATTGTTCAGCTCTCACATGCATAAGAGGCAACTGAAAACACCATGGCTTGGGTCAGGGGCACCTTAGTCTTCAAGGAGACATCTTTTCTCTTCATCAGTTGAAAGAGGTCTTTTGCAGCAGATTTGCTCAATGGAATATGGTCTGTTGTCTTGATTGTTGTGCCCATTGGTATTGATTGTAGAACCAAGTAATATAAAGTCCTTGGTCACTTCAATCTTTTCTCCTTCTCTTGTGAAGCTGTTTATTGGACCAGTTGTGAGGACTTTTATTTTCTTTATATTGAGGTGTAATCCATACTGCAGACTGTAGTCTTCAATCTTCATCAGTAAGTTCTTCAAGTCATCCTCACTTTCAGCAAGCAAAGTTTTATCATTTGCATATTGCAGGTTGTTAATAAGCCTTCCTCCAATGCTGATGCCACGTTCTTCTTCATATAATCCAGGTTCTTGGATTATATGCTCAGTGTACAAATTGAATAATTATAGTGAAAGTATACAACCCTGACACACTCCTTCCTGATTTAAAATCATGCAGTATCTCCTTGTGCTGTTCAAACGACAGCCTCTTGATCTATGTACAGGTTCCTCATGAGTACAATTAAGTGTTCTGGAATTACCAATCTTTTCAATGGTATTCATAATTTGTTATGTTCCACACAGTCAAATGCTTTTGCTTAGTCAATAAAACATAAGTACGCATCTTTCTGGTTTTCTTTGCTTTGAGCCAAGATCCATCTGACATCAGCAATGATACCCCTCATTCCACGTCCTCTTCTGTAAGTTGCATTTCTGTAAGTTCTCTGTCAATATACTGCTACAACCATTTTTGAATTATCTTCAGTAAGATTTTACTTGCATGTGATATTTATGATATTGTTTGATAGTTTCCACATTCTGTGGGGTCACCTTTCTTTTGAATGGGTACAAATATGCATCTCTTCTAATCAGTTGGCCAGATAGCTGGCTATGCCAAATCTCTTGGCATAGCTGAGTAAGTGCCTCAAGTGTGGCATCTGTTTGTTTTTATGGTACCTGCTGTTAATAAACATATGGTGGCGTAGTGCTTAAGGCATTTGGCTGTTAATCAAAAGGTTCAAATCCACCAGCCACTCTGTGGAAGAAAGATGGAGCAATCTGCTTCCATAAAGATATACAGCCATGGAAACCCAATAGAGGCCTTTATGAGATGTAATTGACTTGATGGCAGTGAGGGTTTTTTTTTTTTTTTTAATGACAGGAATGTATTTCAAAATATTCTTTTCTAGGAAATATATGTTGTTGTTGTTATTTGCCATCGAGTCAGCCCCGACTCATAGCGACCCCTCCTTGGGTTTCCAAGGCAGTATCACTATGGAAGCAGGATTGCCCAACCTTCCTTCCGAGGAGTGGCTGGTGGGTTTGAACCGCCAGCCTTCTGGTTAGCATTCAAGTGCCTTAGGCTCTATGCTACCAGAGCTCCTAGGAAGTATATACTTAGTGGAATTTTTAATAATAGGAAGAAAAAGAAAGAAGCAGAAAATTCCATCATAACTATATGCTATTTTTACAAGCTGACTCAATTCTTTTCTGGAAGGATGTGGAATGTAAATAAATAAAATCTGTGTTGCAAAAAGGTAAGAATAGAAATGTCAGTGTATGTTCCTAAATTTAGGTCAATTGCAAAGAAACATCTTTTCCTTGCAGTGCCAATTTGCTGTGTTGTCAAGGGAATTTCAATTGCTGACAGCATACAGAGAATATGCTATAAGAACAGTTCAAACCCTCCAGCCTGCTCCTTGTGGGAGAAAGATGTGGCAATCTGCTTCCATAAAGTTTTCAGCTTTGGAAACCCTATAGAGCCATTCTTCTCTGTCCTGTAAGGTCACTGAGTCAGAATCGACTGGAGGGCAGTGGGTTTATTTTTAAAAAGAAGAAAGGAAGTAAGGAAGAAGGGAAGGGAAATTAAGAGAAAGCAAGGGAAGGAAGAGGGAAGGGAAGAGGAGTGGAGGGGAGGCTTCCAAAGGGAGGAGAAGGGAAGGGAAGAGAAGGAAAAAAAGAATATCTGTGATTTAAAGATACAGAAGTTTTCACATTTTAGCACTTGTTTTACAATTATTCACAAGAATGTAAATGGGTTATTTTCAGGTTCCAAATCCTTTCAGCACGAAAGAGGGTATATTCTGTAAAACAACCCTATGCAAGGAGCATTTAAGGTCATCTATTCAGGATGGCAAATGGATCTTACATCCGTGTAAGTTAAAATTAATTGGTGGAGGATCCTGAAGACTAATGCTGAAAGGGTTTTGGACCTACTACCCCAGCCAGCAGGAATGAGCATCATGATTGATTAGCAGTTTCTACCATGTGTGGGAGAGGGAACATTAACAACAAATATTTTTGGTCTTGACTTCAATTTTTCATTTTATAGATGGTTAAATGATGTAACTGATTTACCAAATATCTTCAACCTTATTAATGAAAGTGCAGGAAATAACACAAACCAAGATATCCTGATATCCAGCCTTTTCTCTACCATACTGATTCTACCTGAATATATTCTTTGTATACTCATATGCTGTAAACCTTTAGGTACATGGATATATGTTTGTAAAGAGCCCTGGTGGCACCATGGTTAAGATATTTGGCTACAAACCAAATGGTCAATGGTTTGAAGTCACCAGCTGCTCCACGGCAGAAAGATGAGGAAGTCTGCTTCCATAAACATTTCCATAAAGTCTGCTTCCATAGAGATTTACAGCCTTACAAACTCTATGGTGCAGATCTACTCTTATCCTATAGGGTTGCTATGAGTCAGAATTGACTCAATGACAGTGGGTTTATGTATGTTTATGGTTCTTTGGCTATCCCTTTGAATCATTCAACTATATTCATCTCAATCAGGCTGAACATTCTCAGTATCTCTGTCTCATTATTTATTTGAAAAAAAAGAGAATGTATAATTTAAATTCCCTCCAATTTAAAGTATTATTTATTTTTTTAAGATTATCTGAATGAAATTGGGTCTTTTCTTCAGAAATGTTTCAATATTTGTAGTTTTTAATAAGTAAAAAGATTGCAAAAGAATACTGCTTGCATATTATATATATGTGTGTGTGTGTGTGTATGTGTGTGTATGTATGTGTGTGTATGTATGTGTGTGTATATATATATATATATATAATGCTTGTTTGCATGTGTGGGTTAAGATAAGAGAAATTCCATTGGCAATCCTGATGGAGTATGTAATATTATTTAATTAAGTACTCTTCCTTCCTTCTTTTCTTCTTTTTAAGAATAAACCCATTGCCATCAAGTCAATGCTGTCTCAGTGACCTTATAGGACAGAGTAGAATGGCTCTATAAGGTTTCCAAAGCTGAAAACTTTATAGCCTCCTAGAGGCAGGAAAGGAAGGGACCAGGAGCAGCCTTGGGAACCTCAGGATGGCAGGATATCCAGGTTAAAAGGGGCAGGAGGAAAGGCTAGGCCCCAAGGCCCCTAGAGCCAGGAAAGGGAGGGACGAGGAGCAACTGGGAACCACAGAGTGGCAGGTTTCAGGTAGGAATTAGGTAAGAAGAGGGTGCAGAGGTTTCTCACAGCTAAGAGAGACAAACTTGTCTGTCAGTTTGTCATCCTGTGAGGCTTGTATGTTGCTGTGGGGCTTGAGGCTGTGCCACTGATGTTTCAGATGTCGGGAGAATTGCACAGAGTGCACAGATTTCAACACAGCTTACAGACTAAGACAGACTAGGAAGAAGGAGGCCATCCACTTCTCAAAAATTGGCCAGGGAAAACCTTATGAATAGCAGAGAAACATTGTCTGATTCAATACTGGTCAACTCTATGAGTAGCTTGGAAACATTGTTCAACACAATGCAGGAAGACTAGCCCCTTGGGTTGGAAGGCACTGAAAATAGGACTGGGAAAGAGCTGCCTCATTAGAGTAGAACCAACCTTAATGATATAGGTAAAGTAAGTATTTCAGGACCTCCATGTGCTGACATGGCACAACTCAAATTCAAGAGAAACAGTTGCAAACATCCATTAATAATCAGAACATGGAATGTATGACATGTGAATCTAGGAAAATTGGAAGTTGTCAAAAATGAAATGGAACACGTAAAGATTGCTACCCTAGGCATAGTTGTTGTTGTTGTTGTTATGTGCCATCGAGTCAGACCCGACTCATAGCAACCCCTCCTTGGGTTTCTGAGGCAGTATCACTATGGAAATAGATGGCCCAACCTTCCTTCAGAGGAGTGGCTGATGGGTTTGAATTGTCAGCCTTCTAGTTAGCAGTCAAGTGCCTTAGGCACTACACTACCAGAGCATGCTAGTCATTTGTTGTTGTTGTTGTTATGTGCCGTCGAGTCAAACCCGACTCATAGAGACCCCTCCTTGGGTTTCCAAGGCAGTATCACTACGGAAGTAGGATTGCCCAACCTTCCTTCTGGGGAGTGGCTGGTAGGTTTGAACCGCCAGCCGTCTGGTTAGCAGGCAAGTGTCTTAGCCACTATGCTACCAGAGCTCCCTGCTAGTCATTAGTGAGCTGAAATAGGCTGGTTTTGGCCATTATCAATCAGACAACCATATGATCTACTATGCCAGGAATGACAAATTGAAGAATGACGTGGCATTCATCATCACAAAAGATGTTTCAAGATCTTGAAGTACAATGCTGTCAGTGACAGGATAATATCCATACGGCTGCAAGGAAGACAACTTAACATGAGTATTATTAAAATTTATTCACTAACCACCAAAGCCAAACATGAGGAAATTGAAATTTTTATCAAGTTCTGCAGTCTGAAATTGATCGAACGTGCAATCAAGATGTGTTGCTTGTCACTGGTGATTCGAAAGCAAAAGTTGGAAACAAAGAAGAATCACCAGTAGTTGGAAAATTTGGCCATGGTGACAGAAATAACATGGGAGATCACATGATATAATTTTGCAAGACCAACAACTTATTCATTGCAAATGCCTTTTTCAACAACACAAACGGTGGCTAAGCACGTGGACTTCACTAGACGGAGTACACATGTACTCATGAGGAATCTGTACATAGACCAGGAGGCCATCGTTCAAACAGAAAAAGGCAACACTGCATGGATTAAAATCAAGAAGAGAGTGCATCAGAGTTGTACCCTTTCACCATACTTGTTCAATCTGTACATTGAGGAAATAATCTGAGAAGCTGGACTATATGAAGAAGAATGTGGTATCAGGATTGGAGGAAGAATCATTAACAACCTGTGACACACTGACGACACAACTTTGCTTGCTGAAAGTGAGGATGACTTGAAGTATTTGCTGATGAAGATTGAAGAATACAGTCTGCAGAATGGATTGTATCTCAATATAAAGAAAACAAAAATCCTCACTACTGGACCTATGAGCAGCATTATGATAAATGGAGAAAAGTTTGAAATTGTCAAAGACTTCACATTGCTTTGTTCTACAATTGACGCCAACGGAAGCAGCAGTCAGGACATCAGACGACGTATGACACTGGGCAAATCAACTGCAAAGGGCCTCTTTCAAGTGCTGAGGAGCAAAGATGTCTCCTTGAGGACTAAGTTGTGCCTGACACAAGCCATGGTATTTTCAATCACCTCATATGCATGTGAGAGCTGGACAATGAATAGGGAAGACTGAAGAAGAGTTGATGCTTTTGAGCTGTGGTGCCGGCGAAGAATGCTGAAAGTACTGTGGACTGCTAAAAGAACTAACTGATCTATCCTGAAGGAAGTGCAGCCAGAATGCTCCTTGGAGACAAGAATGACCAGACTTCATCTCACATACTTTGTTCATGTTGTCAGAAGGGACCATTCCCTGGAGAAGGATGTCATGCTTGGTAAGGTGGAGGGTTGACAAAAGAGGGGAAGGCCCTCAACGAGGTGGATTGACACAGTGGCAGTGGCCATGGGCTCAAGTGTAGCAGGAATCATGGAGCTGGCTCAGGACTGGGCAGTGTTTCCTTCTGCTGTGCATAGGGTCGCTATGAGTTGGAGATGACTCAATGGTACCTAACAACAACAACAGCAACAACTTATAAACAATATCTATAAAAATTCTCAATATCATAAAATGTAGAATTCCAATAGTATGGTCTCATAAATTCCTTTTATAATATTGGTATCTAAGAGTTCTGGTAGTGTAGTGCCTCAGGCTCTTGACTGCTAACCAGAAGGCTGGCGGTTGAAACCCACCAACCACTCCCTGGGAGGAAGGTTGAGCAATGTACTTCCATAGTGATACTGCCTTGGAAACCCAAGGAGGGGTCGCTATGGGTCAAATGAAACTCCATGGCAATGGTTGAGTTGTGTTGCAAGACAACATCATGTCTTAGTTTCCTTGTCCTGACATAACAAAATACCACAAAGTGGCTGACTTTAAAAAATACATATGTATTGTCCCACAGTTCTGGAGTCTAGAAGTCCAAATTCTAGGGTGTTGTAGAGCCATACTTTTTTTGTCTGGTCTAGGAGAAGATCCTTCCCTGTTTCTTCCAGTTTCTGGTAGCCCAGGTGTCACTTTCTGTTTCTTTGCTTGCAGATGTATCCTCTCATAGAATCTTCCCTCTATGTGACTCTGTATCTATATCTTTCGCTTTTATAAAACGCAAGTCAGATGGGATTAGGATCTACCACTCTAGTATGATCTCATTAACTTTACTGATAAAATTTTCAAAGAAGGACTTTATTTACAAACAAGGTCACATTCACAGGTACGTGGGGGAAGGACTTGAACATTTTTTTTCCCCCAACATGTCTTTTTGATGGACACAATTTAATCCATTTAATGTTCTGTTAGGTGTTCTAAGTGACTAAGCCCTCTGCTGCTTACAGGAAGTTCAAACCCATCAGGAGAAATATGTGTCAGTCTGCTTCTGTAAATATTATAGCCTTGGAAACCCTATAGGGCACTTAGTTCTACTTTGTGTTATAGAGTCACTATGAGACAGAATCAATTCAATGGCAATGGGTTAAGTTACACTTAGAGAGATGTATGACATATTTAAGACAGTGAATGCACGAAAAACCAGTCACTGTCAAGGCAATTATAACTCACAGTGTCCCCATTTGTGTCAGAGTACAACTGTGCTACATAAGATTTTCAACTACTGATTATTTTGGAAGTATATCACTATTTATTTTTACCAAAGCACATCTAGGTGGACTTGAACTTTCAACTTTTCATTTGACAGCCAAGCACATTAAACATTTGCACTATCCAGATAGTCCAGTGAATGTGTAGGTAGGGCTGATCCCATAACTTACCTAGATGGTATATTTCAGCATCCTAGAAAGA
Organism: Orycteropus afer afer; assembly: GCF_000298275.1. Classification (NCBI taxonomy): domain Eukaryota; kingdom Metazoa; phylum Chordata; class Mammalia; order Tubulidentata; family Orycteropodidae; genus Orycteropus; species Orycteropus afer. Next base: position 4,884,906 of record NW_006921800.1, on the reverse strand, counting down.
CATCAAAATTCCCTAAATCCTTTCCCACAGCTGATTATTTCCCCCAAAATACTAAAAGTAGTTTTTCCTATACCATGGATAAGTATGGTCCAATTTATGGTACCAAGTGATTTGGATAAGGACAATAGTGGGACATCCCTTAGACATTAGTCTAGGCTGTGCTTTCAGGAGCTGGAGCAAGGACTGGCTTTGGTTGGAGAATATTATACATAAAAGAATAAGAATTTCTGGGCCAAGTATCTCAGACATGAATGAGAGGGTAGGTGCCTATGTCTGTAGTCAAAGGGTTCCTGCATTAAGGCTTGTTATTGTTGTTACATGCTGTCAAGTTAGCTGCCACTCATAACAACCCTATGTACAATGGAATAAAACACTGCCTGGTCCTGCACAATCCTCACAACCATTGCTATGCTTGACCTCATCATTGCAGCCACTGTGTCCATCCATCCCATTCAAGGTTTCCCTCTTTTCCATTGACTGGCTACTTTACCAAGATAATTTCCTTCTCCAGTGACAAGTCCCTCTGACAACATGACCAAAGTAGGTGAAATGAAGTTTTGCCGTCCTTGCCTCTACATAACATCTGGCTGTACTTCTTCTAAGATAGTTTTGCATGAATAGTTAGATTCAAGAAAAGTCAAGTCCGTGGCACTAGACAGAGAAATACTGAGTGAGTAACAAAAAGTTAGTTCTGGGCCCTGAGAAGAGCACATTTGAGTTAGAGCCTGGAAAGTTCCCTTGAGTCATTGGTACTTCTAGAAAATGGCAGCTCCAGGACCTAAGCAGTGAGGGAACTCTAAAGGGGAGGGTACAGCAACGTTCAAAACATTCAACTAGAAAATGTTATACCACTTAGGTATAACATGAGTGAAAAAAATTGTGGATCAGTTGGTACACAATAAGTTAATGAGGGTGAAAATGATCATAGATCTAGGTATTCATCTCTGCATATTAATGTGCTAAAATCCTTCAGCTGCTGTCCAGACTTCAGCAGTTTGAACCCATCAGCCACTCTAGGGGAGAAAGATGAGGCAGTCTACTTCTGTAAAGATTTATATCCTTGGAATGGGTCACGTCAACTTGATGTGGTTTTGTTTGGTTTAGATGCCTCATATGGGTGACAAAGGATGGAGGGGTCAAAAACCCAACGACTAACTGACTATGCCATTATTTGGCCTTGGACAATAGACATGATTATACCTCAATGCTGCTATCTTCATGGAAGAACGGGTGATTTATAACTAATTTTATTTTACTAATTACTCATTAATGCTAAAGCAATACCAAGTGTGCACTCTGGATACTGGTCCTATAGTATGCAAGGCACAACTCAATCATTATTCGTTCGAAAGTTTCAAAGTTTACTGAACCCTTGCTGTGTGCCAGGCACTATGCTAGGGACTAGGATACTCAATGTTGATCAAATACAGACATGACCCTTTCCCTCATTCACTTAGAGGATATGGAATAAATATTTGAAAACAATCCAGGGAAGAATGTTATGCAGGCTGAACAGAGACACATTACGTCTTCCAACAACCAGTGTTGTGTGGGCCAGGAGTTCTCTCCTTCATGTGTGGTACTTTAGAGTATAGGCTGTGATTTTCAACAGGCCCAGGTTTCAATTAACCAAGTTTAACCACTTACCAGGCAAATAGCCTGGTATGACTACTTTTCTGTGTTGCAGTTTCTGCATCTATAAATAGGTCTGTTAAAAGAAAGTATATTAGTGCTGACCTAAAGCTGGTTCTCTTCTCCTTCCAGGCATACAGGGAGAGTTTAGACAAGGCCATGTGACTTGTTCTGACCAGTGATACATGAACAATTGTGATATGTGGAGCTTCAGACCAAAGCATAGAAGAGGCAGTATGTAACATTCTGTTTCTTTCCCTCCTAAGTTGATCAAGGAGAACTTTTGTTCTTTCCAGGTGGTACAATAACAAGATGATTAACCAGATCTCTGAGGAATATATAGATATGCTTGTGGCATGGCAATGAATAGTTCCATATTATGTTAATCTCCTGAAATTTTAAAATTGCTATTGCTGCCGCATTGTCTAATTTATTCTTCCTCTTATTGGCCTGGATAGAATAAAGCATTTGAAGTGCTTGGCACAATGTCTGGGATATACTAAGCACTCAATAAATGCTAGCCTCTCTCTAGACACACAGTTTCTCTGAAAGATTTTGTCTTATTTCTCTTGAGTCCAGGAGGAGGAAGTTTAAATGCTTCTCAGTATAAGAACTCTCCTATACTCAGTGCAGGGAGACTATCAACCTCCATCCACACAGACTTATATGAAATGACTAGCTCTTTCTTTTATGTAAATCACTGTACGTTGACAATATTTGCTTTACCAAAGGGGCTCATGTTATTCAGCTCTACAAAGTCGCAAATAATATATATTTGAAAACAAGTGGTAGCTGATGTAAGCACCAGATGGCTCAAATATAAAATCAAGGGAGCTGCTTTTAGCTCTACCCCAGGGCTCTTAAAGCTGCCTTCTCAGGGCTCCTTTATATGTTGTAGTTTATTTCTGAAGTGACAATAAAATTGGGAACAGCAGAATGGAAAGGAGCACCACAGCCTCAGCATGTTTTAACAGTCTGCTATGCATATGAGATGAAACGTTGCCATCACGAGAATCAACAACATCTTGACACATGATTCAAACGTCAAGAATATCCAAGAATGTAAGATGTCTTTGAATCAGCAACAAGAAGCTGAAGTCAAATCCAGATTGGAGCTCAGTTCTCAGAAGGATCTAGTCTCCTCTTCTCTCTGAAAGCTGAGAAATTTCTAGGACACAGTCTTGGCCTCAGGGGTTGAACCCCTATGAAATCCAGAGTCATAAACACCTGTATTTGATGGCAGCATGGCGTATGTCTGTTGTTGTTGTTGTCAGGTGCCATGGAGTCATCTCCGACTCATAGCAACCCCATGCACAGCAGAACGAAACACTGCCCAGTCCCACGTCAGCTCCAAGATCCCTGCTATACTTGAACCCATGGCAGCAGCCACTGTGTCAATCCATTTCATTGAGGGCCTTCCCTTTCCTCATCGACCTCCACCTTACCAAGCATGCCATCTTTCTCCAAGGAATGTATATCTAGCTTAGTGTAAATGTATCACAGAGAAGTGTTAGGCTCCAAAGCAGCAAGAATGTTGTTGCTCGAGAAAGCCACCAGATGTGGAAAGGCTCACTGTGCCTACAGAACCAGCCTCATCTCAAGAAGAGAGGTGTTGAGACCATACTTTTTATACTTTACTGTGTAATAAATTTCCCCAAATTTAGAAACTTAAAGCAGGAAACGTTTATTAGTTCTCAGTTACTGTGAGTCAGGACTCTGGGAGTAGTTTAGTTAGATGGTTTTGGCTCAAGCTTTCTTATCAGGCTGCAGTTAGTATGATAGCTGTAGCTCTAGTCATCTGAGGTTTGATAGATCTGGAGAATTTACATCACTCAGGGTGGTTGTTGGCAGGAGGTCTTACTGCTCACCTTATGGGCTTCTGCATGAAGTTCCTTATCACATGTCTTTCCCCATGCTACTGATAAGAAGAGAGGAGAAGCACTCAAGATGGAGTCGCTGTGGCTTTTTAGCCCAATCTCTTAAGTAATATACTATCATTTCCGCTAGTGGTCAAACAAACCAACATGGGTACAGTGGTGGAGGGGACTACACAGGGATATAACAGCCAGGACCCCAGGATCATTGGGAGACATCTTGCAGGCTGTCTACCACAGAAGTCATGTCTATGTCAGAACTGGCTCAGCACTGCTTTTTCCAACACCTCTCTTTTCTTCTTTTGGATCAGTTTTGAAAGACATGCATGCAGTCCTCACTTCTGCTGGGACTATATTGATATGAACCCCCACAGCCATTGAGTCAATATTATTACTCATACTGACCCTATAGGAAAGAGTAGAGTTTCTGAGGCTATAAATCTTTACAGAAGCAGACTACTTCATCTTTCTCCCACAGAGTGGCTGGTGGGTTCAAACCACCAACTTTTTGTTGGCAGCCCAGTCCTTTAACTACTGTGCCATCAAGTCTCCTTACACTAACATGAAAGACTGTCCTATTTATTAATCTCTAGTGTTTATTTTTATTATTTAATTTTGGACATCCTCTGGTAGCATAGTTCCTAAAGCATTTGACAGCTAAACAGAAGGCTGATGGTTCAAACCCACCAGCTACTCCTTTGAAGGAAGGTTGGGCAATCTACTTCCGTAGTGATATCACCTCAGAAACCCAAGGAGGGATGACTGTGAGTTAGATATGACTCTGCAGTGAGTTTGGTTTTAGTTTTTTTTAAAGTATTTTTCAAGTATCCCTGGTGGCACAGTGTTTGAGCATTCAGCTGCTAACTGAAAGGGTGGCTGTTTGAACCTACCAAGCATTCTGTGGGACAAAGATGTGCCAGTCTATTCCCATAGAGATTCAGCCTTGGAAACCCTTTTGAGCAGTTAGTGCTCCTCTGTCCTATATGGTCACTATGAGTTGAAATCAACTTTACGGTAGTGGTTTTGATTTTTTATTTTGTTTTGTTTTGTTTTTCAAGTACAGGCATAACTCAGAGATATTATGAATTTGGTTCTAGATCACAGCAATAAAATGAATATTGCAATAAAGTGAGTCACACAAATTTTTTGGTTTCCCAGGGCATATAAAAGTTATTTTTACACTATACTATAGTCTATTAAGTGTGCATTGTTTCATAATGCCATTATGAAAAAGTGTGAAATATTGTGAAAATTACCAAAATGTGACACAGAGACATGAAATGAACCCTGGGTGTTGGGAAAATGGCACCAATTGAGTTCCTAGGTGCAGGGTTGCCATGACTGTAAAAAATGCAGTATCTGCAAAGTACACTAAAATGAAGCAAAATAAAATGAGCTTTGCCTGTATCTTTCACTTTATATTTTCTTTTTGTGATGGCCCTTTCTTATTTTGATTCTTCTTTAAAGGATATCAAAGCTGCAAAGCTGTGATTCCATTTTTCAGAAGACCTTACCCCAAATCAGAAAAACAAGAAATAGAGTGTGACTGGCAGAAGCAGCCAATCCCCTTTCCACTCTGGTGACTTTGCTAAATTACAAAATACATGTGCTCTCATTTCCAATTAATTATCCCCAAGCAAATACTTCCCAGTCTATTGTCTCTGTCTCTCGACAAATGAACAATTTAGATGGACAGTCTCAGACAACCAGAGAAGGGACTTTTCACTTTGAAACAGTAGTGAAAATGAGGATTCAAACAAAGAAATTTAGATGATAAAAATAGGAGAGCTATTTATAAAGGATTTTTCTACCTCCTGCTTTAGCTCTATGAAATCTTCACAAACATCAAAACATTTTGGAAGGGAAGGAAATTGGTACACTCAGTGTTGGTCAAAATAAATACTTTTAAAAAAATTAAATAAAAATAAAAGCAACTTCAACAGTGATTAGAATGTCAAGCTGAATTTCCAGCTTCTCTCTGATTTAATAGCTCATCCTGATCCATCTGAATTTTTAGCCTGTGAATGATTTAGAGAGGTGGCAACCAGCAGGGGAGTTCTTTAAACAGAAAACTGATCGTAGTTAATAGAGGTTCTTCATGGTAAAATCCACACAGAGTTGCCTCCACAGTAAGACCTGGTGATCTACTTCTAAAAGGTCATAGCCTTTGAAAACCCTATGGAGCAAAGTTCTACTGTGAAAACACATGGATGGGGTCACTATGAGTTGAAATGAATTGATGGCAACTGGGCTGGACTGGATACTGTATTTCTCTTATAACTTTCAGTGTTATATGCTTTTTCGACCCATTTATACTGAGGACTTATACTGAGGACAGCCTTTTACCAGATGTGATACTATGAACCACAGCCTTAGTGTGAAGTACACCTGCTCTAGGGTCAGAGACCCTGAATTTGGATTCCAGCTATGCCACCTTCTTTCTGTGTCACCTTGGACAGGTGACTTAACTTCTTTATGCCTAATTCTCTTCTCTTTAATAATAGGGATGGGAGCTCTGGTGGCATAGTGCCTAACTAATCAGAAGGCTGGTGGTTCAAATCCACCATTCTTCAGAAGGAAGATTGGACAATCTACTTCTGTAGTGATACTACCTTGGAAATCCAAGAAGGGGTCGCTATGAGTCAGATCCAACTCTATGGCAGTGAGTAGTAATAAGGATAATTATCATACCCACTTCTCTGGGTTATTGTGAAGATTAAATGGGTTAATGTGCCCAAAGCATGTGGAACATTGTCTGGCCTATATTCAATATATATACACTACTTTATCATCACCTTTATAAATGTATTTGCCTTCTTGGTGTTTGACAGCATCTTATGTCTTTATTTTATCATTTACCAATTTTTATTTTAATTATTTTATTATTTCCTTCACTACAAAGTAAATTTTTAAATAAATGCATGAATTATTTAATTAACAGAGTAGTGTGCTGATTTGCTTCCTACTGTTGATTTTCATTTTCTCCTGTGTTGAATGAATACTTTTGGAAATTTCTTTTGTTATGGCCATACATTATTTGAATTAAAGAAAGGTCTGTTCAATTTACATTTACATTATTAACTATTTCAAAACTCTGGTTAAATATCTTGGTAATTAGAAACACTAGTGACTGAAGAGCTGTTATGTTAATTTTTCAAAAAAAAAAACCTCTCAAGTAGAAGATTTACTTCATTTTTGATAGTTTACCTCTTATATGGTTATCAGAGGAGCTCTGGTAGTGTAGTGCCTAAGGCACTTGATTGCTAACCAGAAGGCTGGTGGTTCAAACCCACAAGCCACTCCTCGAAAGGAAGATGGGGCAATCTATCAGAGTGATACCACCTTAGAAACCCAAGAAGGGGTCGATATGAGTTGGGTCTGACTCAAGGGCACATAATAACAACAACAACAACACGGTTATCAGACTCAGATACCTCATTTCATTGTGCTTTATTTTACTGTGCTTTGTACACAGTGCATTTTTTTTTTTACAAATTATGGCTACCCTGCATCAATCAAGTCTATCCTCTCTACAGATAAAATCATTTCAGACATAGAATCATATTTTCAGAGTTACATCATGGATGGATAACACGTATTCGGATTGCTAATTTTATAGAGAGGAAAGAAGCAAATGATTTACCATAATTACATACCTAATTCAGATCCAAATATAGAAATATATGTATGGGAGAGTTTGTGGAGATTCAGTCCCCACTGATATTGTCACCCCTCAACTTATGCTTCAATGGGGCCTATGTGTATACATAGCCTGAGTTTGCCCACATGTCTGAGTTCTTCTTGTAGAGGCAGCTACCATAACCATCCTGCTCCATGTCACTTATAAAATCCATAGGAAATAGAAATATTTGGAAATATGTCACAAAATAAATAGTGTCTGCAAAATCAACACAGTCACACCAAGTTAAAAGGTAAAGGAAAAATGTTAAGGCATGCATGTAACTAGGGAGCTACAGGGGCCGAGAAATTATGGAAATAAGGAATGATACAGAAAGCAGTGGACTAGACATGAAACAGAGTCTCAAAAGGGATATATGGCACAATAAAATCAGCACAGGTAGTTGCCCACCAAAAATGTCCAACTTCGGACAGTTCATGAGCAAATTTATTTCCCACATATTGGCAGATGTCATGGAAGCTATGTAACACATCAAAGCAAAAATTCTAAAAATTGAAGGGCATATGTGGTGTGCCTGTATCTCATAAGCATAGTTGCCTCCTTGTACTTTCTGTGGGTAGGTTGAAGGTAGACCTATAGATCCTGATCTGTGGCTTTTGAGCCCAGCTGAGTTTCTCTAAATCCAGAATGGTATTCCCCCTGCCCTCCCATACCACTCTTCTCTACTAGACTATGGGCTTCATTAGGGTAGAAACACTGTCTGTTTCTGCTTTCCATTATATCTCTAGAATCTAACTAAGCACTAGCATATAGTAATTCATAGTCTTTTGGCATGAAATGCTTCGGCTCATACCAGCAACCAATCAGCAGCTACAGAGACACAACTGAACTGGTAGTCTCAAAACCTGAATTCTGATCTTGGTTCTGATCCTAACTAGCATTACCAAATGACAAGTAATGTTATTTCCTCTCTTGATTCTTTGCTCCACTTTTGATTATGAAATAGATCCAGAAAGGTTAGGTAACTTGCTCAAGACTGCAAAGTTAGCCATGACAGAGCCAAGATAGATTTCCAATTCCACATTCTTTCCAGTACTCCATGATGTGTTCCTATAAAGTAAATTAGATCTCAAAGGAATTATAAAAAATCCTGTCCCAGCTGTAACTACTCAAACTGCTTCCCACTCGCTTTTCCAAAAATCTTCCATCCTGGGCTATCATTAGACAGAAGCTAATAATAATAATAGTAATATATACAATAAATCTAAGTTACATTAGGAGTAGCTAACTTTCTTTAGTGTCTATTCTATACCAGGCACTGGTACAGAAATTCCTTTGTTTCATTTTCACAATCACCTTATGAGGCAAGTTATTATTTTCCCCATTTTATGGTTGAATGAACAGAAGCACAGGGTACGTTTTTACGTTACCCAGCGTTACCACTATAAGATAAATATCACTTTCTCCATTTCCCTAAGAGACAAAGTGGGGCTTAAAGAGTTTATGACTTGCCTAAAATTACTCATCTAGTAAATGATGGTACCTATTCCCAAACTCAAGTTTCTGGTTCCTAGCCTGAATTTATTTTTTCCCTGTCAACCATTGTTTCTAGGCAATTCTGATGCAAAACTATTTTTAATTGGGAGGAGGGGAAGAATTGTTTAAATGATTTAGAGAAATGGACATTAAGCAAGTCACTTAACACATATATTTCAAATGACGGGAACATTTACTGAGAGGAAGAGAAAGGAAAGCCTGTGTGTTCAATGCAGTTACCGATATGGGCAAGATAATGTATGATATGGATAGTACTGGTTTCTGACACTTGCCTTAACGCAACTTCTTCAAAGCAACTGGAGGACCAAGGAAGTCCAATAAATAATGTTAAAATGGCTTTGACTTCATAAAATGTCTACAACCTCCTATGATTTTAATGGCTAAATTTTCTATTCAATTTAACCAACTGATAATATACCCTAGATTATTTTTCCAGGAGTTTGATTATGTGTGCCTAAGAGTAACTTGCTTCACAGAAGTATGTAATTTGGAGAACAGCCAGTCATAACCAATATTCTCCTTAAATTTATAAACTTAATCTTTTGTGTGTCTATTTGAGTAATTTGTATTAATAACATTTAAGAAGACTCAAGGAGTCCCTGAGTGATGAAAATATAGCTAAAGTGTTTGGCTGCTAACTGAAAGGTTGTAGGTCTGAGTCCACCCAGAGCACCTCAGAAAAAAAGTCCGGGTGATCTACTTCTGAAACATCAGCCACTGAAAACCAAATGGAAAACAGTTCTACTTGGAAACACAGGAGTCAACCAGAGTCCCAGTTGGCTCAGCAGCAACTGGGCAGAGGATCTCAACCAGGCAAAATCTACCTTGATACCAGTTTGTTCTCTAAATGCAAACTTTACCAAAAATCATATGTATTTCTTTTATGTATGTACACTAGATTAAAAATTAAAAAAGCACTGATGGCACAATGGTTAAGCTCTTGGCTGCTAACTGAAAAGCTGATGGTTCAAACCCATCCCACAATACCATGAGAAAAAAGACCTGGTAATCTGTTCTGTAAAGATTTCCGCCTAGGAAACCATATAAGGCAGTTCTACTCTGTCCTACAGGGACTCTGTGAGTCCAACTTGATAGCACATAACAACAACATAGTAGATTGTGCAAGTAAGGCACATTTATATCCAATTTATTACGTCTTTCTGCATTACCTATCTTTTATTTATGTGTAGTAGTAAACCATTTTATAATTAAATGACAGGAGAATAAAAGGTAGAAAAATTATGATATGGTCAAGGCAGCAAGTATCTTGGTCAAACTTCTGCCTCAATTTGTGTAACAGGACCAGTTTCAATGCTGCCCTTTTTAAAAAATGGCTTTTATAAACAGGCCAAAGTGAGAAACTTACATCTGAACCCACTATTAGAACTCCTCTTATCTTGGGATCAAGGAGATTTGGTTGTTCAGTGGTTAAATCATTCAGCTGCTAACCAAAAGTTTGGTGGTTTGAACTCACCAGCTGCTCTGAAGGAGAAAGTTGAGGCAGTCTGCTACCATAAATATTTATAACCTTGGAAAAATAAGGCAGTTCCTATCTGTCTTCTAAGGTAACTATGAGTTGGAATCAATTCGATGGCAGTGGGTTTATCTTGGGATCAGATTTAAACTATGAACTTAAAATGTTTGGTTGGAGTCTGTGAGTCACTACTCTCTAGGAATTCTACTGTGCCAGCAGATTTTGTTAGGATATCACAAGTGCATAACAGGTACATTTGTTCAAATGTCCACATCAATACATTTACTCATGAACAGATGTGTCTACATACATACATGCAATTGCACATGTGTTCTTTCATTCAACCAGTAAATTTTATTCAGTATGCACTATGTGCCAGGCAGTGTTCTAGGCACTGAGAGAACAATAGTACAACATGCAAATTTTCTATTTCCATGCAGCTAACTTTCTAGAAGAAAAAGCCACTGCCACCAAGTCAATTTTGATACAAACAACCCCATTGAGTTTCCAGGGCTGTAAATCTTTACAGAAGTAGATTGCCTCATCTTCCTCCTACAGAACAGCGTTGGGTTTGAACCACTGAACTTCTGGTTAGCAGCTAAATGTCTTACCCACTATGCCAAAAAGACAGGCAATTAAAAAAAAAAAAAGTAAATCATGTCAAATTGTGATAAGTGACTTGAAGAAGTATATGCATAACTTTATGTTTTTCAGAGCATATCTATAACCTAATAAAATTATATACATTACTTTATATAATCGTGTATACTCATATAATATGACACATATACATATGTGTACACATACATATATATTTATATATACATTTATGCATATACTCACCTTATTGTTGTTATTGTTTTAATTGTAAAGTATATTCAGACTCATGGAGACCCCATGTGTGCAGAGTAGAACTGCTCCCTAGGGTTTTCAAGGCTGTGACCTTTCAAAAGCACATCACCAGGCCTGTCTTCCGAGGGTGGGTGGGTCTGAACCTCCAACCTTTTGGCTAGTAGTCAAGTGCTTAACCTTTCCTCCACCCAAGGACTCCTATACTCACCTTACACTCCAGCACATATGTATTTATACTTTCTCAGATCAATTTAAGGCAAAGGGGCTGATTTTCCCAAAGTAAAATGCCCTCTAAAATTGGTTGGGTAAGACTTTGGCACTGAGTAAAATTACTGTGGAGTCCTTGATCTTCACTCACATGCTCTCCTTGCCTAATCAAGCTGTAAGCACTAGCTATTATACAGGGAGTGAGATTATACCACCTACCCTGGCACATTATTAAGGATATTTGCCTCTCTTTAATTTGAATATTTAGAATAGTATTATTGGGTAGAGCATTGCAAAGATTTTCTTCCTCTGTAGAGTCTCTGATTGTGAGTAAAAAGCCTTTGCTCCTAATTCTATCTGATTTTAATTTGGGAAAGTCACTGTATATGTCGGGACCTCTTTTTCCTCATCTTGTGAGATGAACTGGTGGGATCAGAGTAGCCTCTTATTGAACTCTTATTCACTACCATATTAACAGCACTTAGAATAGTGCCAGGGAAATTTAATAAATGCAAATGATATGTTGAAAATATAGAATGACTAATTCCTGAATTAGTGTGGCAATGATCAGGATGCTCTTCTCCAGGGAAGCCTCTGTGAGCACTCCTCCTAGCTTTGTCCTTGGCCTTTGGTGTTTTTTTGTTAGCTGAGCCAGTTGCCCAGCATGGATTCCTCCTTGGTAGGCCTGGACTTCTCTTACCATTGCTCTCCTGGAAATCCATATCATTGCCATTTTGTTTCATATAGAGGTTTGAGATGGCGGTAGTAACACATATTCTGCCAGCCTGTTCTGTTTCTGCTGTTCCATGTTGAGCCTCTCATTACTCACTTGGCCCACAAAAGCTCCAGTTGAGAGTAATTGGCATCAATGCATATGATAGATGTCATTTAGCATCCTTCTTTGTCAAAAGAGTTTGCCATTATAGGCCATTTCACACTGGACAACAGGTGGACTCACTTTGTGGCTCTTCAGTGGAGCCAATACTCCAAGGACATTTGTTACCACCTTCAAGCTGTCTTTTTATTACCAGTTTTCAATTTCTTTATTTATTAGTGAGTTGTTTACAAATACATTCCCTAAATAGAACCTGAGGATGCCTAGAGATTAAGAATTTCTTCCACAATATCAGAAACACTGGATCTGGATTCGAAAAGAAAGACACGAAAATTAGTATCTTCCTACTATATGCTCTCTTCTTGGTTATTCATCTTTTAAATACACACATACACACACACACATATGTGTTTTTATATATATATATATATATATATATATATATATATATATCTTGTAAAAACTCATGGATAGTAAATGGAAGAGATTGAAATACAGATCTATCTGACATCTAGCAATAAAGACATTTAAATATAGCTTACATGGCTAAAGTTCTGTAATAGTGTTGATTTGAATACAACAAATTCCCTTTCATATCCAGCATGTCAAGTGATAACTAATGTGCTAATGAAGAGAAACGATTATCTCACAACATCTGGTCATTTGTCAACTCCTTGGAGATCCCTGTGCCAACAAAAATCCAGAGGCAGTAACTCCAAGGTATTCCTTTGTATAGTCACATGTGGGGAAGAATTGGAAAGTGCTAACAGACTGCACTTCAGTCCTTGGGAGTAATTAGAGTCATATGGGCTTAAGACAATAAGCAGTCCAAGTATTAACTACCAGGTGTCTAGGCTCTGCATTTCTTTGCATGGCATCAATACAATGGATTTTTTATAAATATTTCAGTGGCCTGTCTTAAAACTCCTCTTTTGAGTCCCTGTGTACCTTTAACCACATTCCCTTTACTTTTATTTTCATTCTAATTTGTATTAGAGGAGAAACCAAGTATATTTGCTGAAGGCTGAGACATGTATTCTTTTGTGATATAGGAAGGCACGTTTCAAAAATAATACCACACTCTCATCAGATCCTTTCCAGAGATTATCTATATAATGATGAAAGTCATGAAAAATCTTTGGCCTCAGTGCTATATGAAATACAAGCAGTCACCAGGTTATGAATGCCTGACTTAGGTACAACCTGTAGTCTCAAACCAATCCACATAAAGTCTATTATATTATAAAGTTGAGGTACATACAATGGTCATATAATAACAAGCACTACTTTGTATCACACATCAAAACATTGTTATTATTACTGTATTATTATGTTAAAGATGTTTTAGTGTATCTAGAAGTGTTTCTTTAATCATTTTTATGCCTAGAAAGTTACACTATATACTACATACTAAGACAAACATTTGACTAATTGATGTTAGATACAAGCTGTACCTAACTATTCCAATTTATAGACAAATTCTATTTAAAGACAGATTTAGGCATGGAAGTCATTCATAATCCAGAAACTGCCTGTAGTCACTAAAACCCAGAAATCTTCAGTTGCCTTTTGACTTGATATCAAATATTGTTGCTGTTGTTATGTGCTGTCAAATCGGACCTGACTTATAGCAACCCCTCCTTGGGTTTCCGAGGCAGTATCACTACAGAAGTAGATTGCCCAACCTTCCTTCTAAGGAGTGGCTGGTGAGTTTGAACCGCCAGCCTTCTGGTTAGCAGTCAAGTGCCTTAGGCACTAAGCTACCAGAGCTTCCTGACATCAAATATATTCACTGAAATATTGTATTTTACCTAGACATCTGGGAACAAATATCCCATTTCATTGTAATTTATAGCATGGGCCAGCATTGTCCCAAACTTACTATCTCAAAATGGCATCCAAGAAGGAAATATATTGGAGCAACTTTGTATGTAAGCTTGTAAAACTAGTTTGTGAATATTATTAAGCATATAAATGCCTCATTTGTGACTAATGTTCCTTTGTTTCCACAGCCAAAGTTTTCCTCTCTCATACAGAACTGTCTATTGATTAACTGAGAGGATGTTTTTATATTGAAATAAGTAGTTTTGACCGTTCATACTATCCTGAGAGATCAACAGGATGATAATAGACATGTATCTTTTCTTAGTGTTGATATAGTGTTTTCTCTTCGAATGAATACACACTACAGAAATACTTACTCCAACCCTCTAATTCTTACCCCTCTGTGAATCCTCCTTTCTCTATCACATACACTTGCAAGCATCTGCAAACAATAGCTTAAAGTAGCATATTCCTTACAATAGGCACAAAACATTCTAGAAAATAAATGCAAAATGATCTTGTGTATTTGAAAAGTTACAGAGACATTCTGGTGGTTGAATGAAACTAATTTTAGCATGTAGGTTTTCCCTTGTAAACATTTTAAAAAATATTTCAGTGATTTCATTAATATAAATGAGTTTTAGAGGAAAAACATTTATTTTTAGGGTTGAATTATAGGATTGTCATAATATCACAAAGTATTGGTAATGATGTTATGGTTTTAAAAACATTTATCATAATTGCAGTATAAACAATAGGCTAACATTTATAGAGCCCAGTTTATGTGCCAGGCAAGGCTTGTGCTAAGGAATTTATATGCATTGTCTCATTTACTCTCACTATAATGCTGAGTGACAACATTGAGTGGTAGATATTATAGTTATCTCAGTTATATAATTATGCAAATTTATAGAGGGTGAGTAGCTTCTAAGTATTAGACTCAGGATTTGATATTAGGTCAGCTCCTTCTAGAACTCCTATCATTAACCACTGTGATAAACCATTTTTAAACAACCATACAATTGGAAACAAAAATAATAGCCCAGTGAAGGATATGGGCCAACTATTATAATCTCCCATTTATGTATCAGAAAAGTGAAATCCAAAGCTTAGATGGTGTCTCATACCTAAGGTTTTCAGATAGGGTCAAATTCAAGTCTCCTGGTGATAAGAAAAACAGTTTTTGCATTATACAGGAATACCTTATGGTCACTTATGTTAGCTCTAACCACGTGAACGTTCACAGCTGATGGATTTCTCATTTTGAAGCAAAAATGTAGGTTCTAATTTGTAATTTAAACCCTATGCACAAAGTCTCTTCTATCCTAGAGCTCTAAGAAGCCTAAAATGCACTTGATGGGCCTCCCAGTAAAAGTGAAAAGAAGAGGTTGTCATTTCTGTCTTCTGTGTCCCACCTAGCTCACAATCAGCCTTCTGTTGCTTCCATCAGCAATAACTTTGGTCATTCTAGGGCAACAGCCACTTTATTCTACTGTGAAAATGGCTTTGCTTCCACTCCACAATGATTGGGAGTCAGAGCTTTCTGATGAAACCATGGCAACCAGAGGATTAATTTCTGTGCCGTTTCAATGACACAATCATGTTATCTCTCAACAGTCTAAAAGATAACTTGCACACATCACTGCTGTGTAATAGCATAAAGATAAAATAACAACCCAGAAGCCAAATATGGTCATCCAAAATACATCGAAACCAAGGAGTTTGAACTGGAAAATTCTAGAAATATATAATATGGGTAGGGTTATAAAACAATAGTTAATAAAGTGTGTAGAAAGGGCCATTACAAATTATTCCTTTTTATAACACACTGTTTTCTCAATACCTTGTTTTAATAGAATTTCCTCCTGTTCTGGCCAAAATACATTTACTAAGAAGTAAAAACTTGTTTTGCACGACACCTCATTTTTCTACATAACTGTTGAAAATGTCTGTCTTGGTGAACTTTTATTCACCTCTGCTTTATGTACAATTAAAACCATGCGTTTGCTAAGGCTATTCCCTACAGGAATGCAATAGCCAACAATGATATATTCTGTGATTAATCAGAGTGAGTGTTCCCTCTAATCTCTACATAATGAGACACACAGATATTTTCTCTGAGGACCTTTACTGTTGCTCATCAGGAGAGCCACTTGGCACCTCATGAAGAATATGTCACTGCTCATAAGTTGATTACTAAGATGATGGAACAACAACTCAAATGTGATCCGTACAAATACAACATTCTTGAAAGCTAAGCAACCTCTGGTCAAACTACTGTGTTAACAGACTGAGAGTTTACAAGTTGAAGATTCTCTTTTTATTGAGTAATCTGGTGATGATAATGTCCTCGGAGCTATTCAGAGAATGGCATAAGGGCTGGTATAGAAGTAAATGACTGTACTTGGTATTGCTTTGAAATATAAGAATAAGATTGGAAAATTATGTGTTGTAAATCTTTTCTTCATGAAAAGTCCTTATTGTAGAAGTCTCCAGGAAGTAACATTGAATATGGCTCTCTTCCATTCTTGGTGACATAACCGACCCATTAATTAACTACCTTTCAAAAAAAAAAAGTCCTATTATTAAGATGACTACTAGTAGTAGAGTTATATAGCCCCTTGCATACAAACAATCCAGTGAAGTAATTGCAGACATAAGTAAAGTATATAAGGTATTTCTTCTGTCAGTGTGAGGAAATGAAATGCTAAGCTATCCTAGCAAAGTGCCTTTCTATCCCATCTCTATTCCTTATTAGCTAGGTGACTGTTTTGGTTACCTCAGTGCCACTCTGGCAGTATATAAGGCAAATGGGATGGATGGCTTGAATAAACAGGACTTTATTTTTAGAGTTTTTGGAGGCTAGAAGTGTGAATCAAAGAGCAAGGCTCTAGGGGCTGGGTGAAAGCCCCTCAACCTTGGGGTTCAGCTCTGCTCCTAGCCCACTCAGGCAGCTACTGGCAGCTGAGGCTCACAAAACCAAGATCAACAAGTGAAAAGGTATAGCCCCAATATTAAAAAACAACATGTGAGGCAACTAATTCAACTCCAGAAAAAGTCCCAAGATCATCAGGACATGGCAGGCTGCTGAAAAATGACTTGGTTATATGCAGGGTTCAAGTGTGCCCAAAAGCTAGAGACCTTCCTCAAAGCTACTTCCTATATACTAGAAGCAGACCACATCCCTAAAGCAGCTACTTGGCTGCTCCAGTAGATTACACCATGGAACTGATTGCCAGTCTCACCAAGGGGAATAACTACATCCAGCTGTCCAGCCACTCAACCAGGCCCAGCCAAGTTGACAACACCTTAACTACCACAGTGACTATGTATGAGATGTTGTATTTCTCTGTACTCTGTTATCTCGTCTGTAAAAGGAGAATTAATGATAATATTTATCTCATAGAGTTGTTGTTAGGATTAAATGAGTTAATGTATATAAACCATTTAGATCTGTACCTGGCTGTAGTAAGATTTCAATAAATATCATCAATTATAATTAGTATAATTATAATGACAGTTATTATGATAGACTTTTAATAAGAAGTTTCTGAAATATCGATTTACTGATTTCTGAAGAGTATAGAAAAATACATAGCTGATTAATTGTTTTTATCCAGTATCAACTACTGTGCAGATGATATGATCTAAGTAATAAAATTACTGTTTTATAGAAAATGAGTTTGGCTTTATTGAGTTAGTGGGATCATTCAAATTTATTTGGAGACATAAGGAAGGCAAGCTTAAGATTTTAAATGCCTGCTCCCTGTATATATTAAGAGTAAACCAAAAAAAAAAAAACAAAAAACAAACTCACTGTCATCAAGTTGATTCTGCCTCATAGAGACCCCCTTTGGGTCTCCGAGGCAGTAAATCTTTATGGAAGTAGATTACTCAGTCTTCTTTCTGCAGAGTGGCTGGTGGGTTCGAACCACCAACCTTCAGGTTAGCAGTCAAATGCCTTAGACACTGTGCCACCAGAGCTCCTATATTAAGACTATATATTTGCAATTTGGCACAAAGTTCCTATTTTATGTTTAAAATGCATATGAATGCAAAAATTTTATGATCTTGATCCATGTATTACTACTCTAAATGTTGACCTAAATTAGAACTACAAAAATGGTCCTGTATTATATAGTTATTGTTTAAGACTCAATATGACTCCCAAATTATTATTTTAAAGTAAAATACAGTTACTATTTTCAAATGAAAAAAATCAATGCCCAAATTATAGGTGGAATTTTGTTCTTTACATAATCTCAATTACTCATGGTACTCTTCATTTTTGCTTCTACTTTGTAAAATTCAACTCTCCCTAATTCCTAACACTCTAGTTTTCCTCTTCATTCATTTAAAAACAGACTTTTCCATCAATTCCCTAAGTAAAAATAACAACTACTACTAATTTTCCTTTGTTGCTTATTTTAAATATCTTTATCTCAGTAACTCTACAAAGTGGAAGCTATCATCTAAATTTGTTAATGAGGACACGGGAGGTTGGTAAATTCCATAACTTGCAAAAAAAATGGCTAGGTTGTCATTTTACCTGTTTTGTCTGGCTCCTCTTTGACTAATCACACTATCTCACATTAAAGAATCTTTCCGATTCTCATCATCTGTATATCTCAACACGAACTTTTCCCAATCTCAGTACTTCGGTCTTGCTTACCTTTTGCCTTCTGCTCCATGCCCATCTAAACCTGTCAATGACTCCTAGGCATATATAATCTGAATTTCCTACTCAACTGACTTCTCTTTTCCCCATTCTTCTTTTACATACGATTGCTTCACTAGGCATTCCACTCTCTCCTGGACTGTGTGGGAAAAAAAAAAAAAAATTGTCTTGACTGTGAAGCTGAAAATACAAAATAGATTCTGTGTGCAACATAAATTTTCATGCACTAAATTCTTTGATTCTTATAAAAGCACTTTTTATAAGACAATGTGTCTTTACATAAGCAATTTAGCTGTACATAAGCAGACACAATGAAGAGCTTGGTTCAATGGGACAGCTATTTGTTTCTACCGCTCTTGCATTGGCATGAAGTTGTAGTTGTATGTCACCCTGTCTTTTTCAATAAACTCTCAAATCAGCATTGGAAATTCAAAACAATGGAAACCAAACAGTTGAAGGAATTGAAGTTCAAACGTCCAAACTGCTGAACACCGAAAACTCTGTTCACTATCCCATTGCATTTACTTTTCCAATGAGTAATTATTCTGATTAAGCTTCTACATTTCAAACCATTTTATGCTTTCATTTCTCTTTTGAATTATACAATCTTTCCTTTGAGTGAACATACCAATTGTATAGTCAGATTTAATATATAGCATTAAACTAAGTAAGACTTTGATTTTCATTATTTTTGAAGTTTTTAATTTATTTAAAATTGTTAATAATCATAAAAATGTTTGAGGGTGTTTTCCAACTCAACAAAAGAACACTGTTTAAATTAGAATAGCAGTCCTGTGATATGATTTTTATTTCAACTGTGTTAATTTTCTATAAGTAACAGAATTTCAAGCTAAGGATTGAATAATTTTTAAAATCCTAGAGTATACAGTCTATAAACTTCTTGAGGGCAGGGATTTTTAGCTGTTTTATTAACTGCTATAGTCCTAGCACGTGAGATATTACTTGGCACATCAAAGGAAGTTAAATATTATGTTATTAGATAGATAGATAATCATTCTTGGACATGACAATTAGAAAATTCCCACATTTTTAAGTAACCTAATGTAGACTTGCTTTAGCTGGCTTCCAGTTCTCCCCAATAGCAAATCACACTTCCAGATGGATGACTGGACTTTTTTAATTTTTACAAATTATAGCTTGATAACTCACTAATTATTTTGCTATTTGGGTTCAAGTCTCTTTAATAGTATATTCTGCTACCCCAGATCTATCCTTTGTAGTCTAGACAATGATCTTTGTCAGCTACCCTGACCATCTTGCATGATTCATTGGCCCAGAGCAGTCAGAGAAGGACCAGAGGATTCATCTTCTGTAGATTGGTACACATACAGACTTTAGTCCCTTTAACTGTTGACCCCCAATTTTAAGGCCCATTTTATAGCTCTTGCTGAACTAAGGTCTTATTCAAACCAGCAGCTGAACTAGAAAATGGAGAAGGAGCATAAGTTCACTATCGAACGAAATTGATGATTGCCATAGTTTTAGTGGAAGAATCAGTGAAAGACAGCAGAAGTCTTAAAGAGGTTGGAAAAATATTTATTTTTTTATTTTTTTGTCTCTGCAACATCTCTTGTAGATAACTAGAACAAAGCTGTGTAGTTTACAGAGACAAGATTTTGCATGAGGGTATCTGCTTTTATCTCTGAGAGACACACTCACACTATATTTGGTTTTACAAATATAGACTGGTTTTCTTAGTTTTATAGGACTTGTTTATTTACTAGGTTAAAGGGGAGTAGGTTACCTGTGAGGAATAATACTAAAATACATCTTTCAGGCTACCACATTATTAGAGTTTCTCAAAAATGCAATACTTTCCTTATACTGCAATCTCCCTCATTAAAAGTTGTTCCTGTCCTTTGGGATTGCTGATGATGCTGTTTAAACTATACATTTCTTACTAATATTACATCTTTATATCACTGAAATTTTAATTATTACTATAATTAAAAAAAATATATCCTAGTAAAAATTAAGTTAAAACTAGATGTCTAAATAAAATTACATACATGATTTAAAATGCCATAGAGTTTATTATTTGTTAGATAGACAACAATATAAATGAACAAATGACACAGTAACACTATAATTTTCCCTGAGCTATAGTCAGAAATGCCTTGTAGATATGCAAATATATTTAGTAACTTGAAATGTGAACATGTTTTGTGTGTATGTGTGCAGGGTGTGTGGGGATGTATGTGTATGCATGTGTGTGTGTGTTTCTTTGTTTCATATAAACCTAATGGAAGATATAACAGGATTCTCTAAATGATAGACTTCTGTAGATGTATTTGTAAAATATATATATAGGTTTACAAAGACATTTAGGGATAATTTGAGTTTTACCCACTAATTTTATTCTTAGTCCATATTAAGAAGAAAGATTTCACTGAATGACTTTATAGGAAGTGGTATCAGCTCCCTTAGAAGAAGGCATTCTACTTGCAAGTCTCACTATTTTACTAGAAGGAAGTCTTGTAAACTGTTACATGAGAATTCTAAGAGCAAGAACTTGACCATAACCTTCGCACAACGAAACTTGATACTACAGATTGGAATGTGGAAATGACTCCTAAGTGGTGACCCAGGATGAAAGATATCAAAGACAGTGATGGAGCTGTGTGCAAATTATGGAGGCTGGATTTTGGTCCATGGTTCCTATGGTCATGAAAGTCTTCAAATAAAAGACCACCTGTGTATATGTTGCATGACTGTTGATTGTCTCGTGTTTGTCTTTTATGTATGATTAATGCACAAAATGTTTTTTCTTTTCTTTCCTTTTCCCTTTTTGTAGAAATTATTGAGCCTACTACCTCTAGTCCTGTCACAAGTCCAGGTCAGTATCCACATACATTCACAAAGTATGTCTGGGTACTTCTTCCATTAAACAAGACATCCGCATTGCCATAGAAATAAACCGAGTTAATTATGAGCCGCATGCTTGCGGCACTACTCCAATGTCTGCTACTTGTCCTCGTCTATTTGTGTTTCGTCCTCCCTTTGGATTGTGTGATCTTACCCTGATTTGAAGTTAACATCTTTTACCCCATTCCCTAGGGCTTATGCAGTAAATTTGTACCATATCATGGAGTAGTTGCAAGGTGATTAGCTTCTGCAATCTTTTTAAACAGAACTATAGAATTTATAAGTTTGTCAGAGTAGCTATTAAAAAACTATTTACTTTGGTTTGGTATTACATTATTATAGAATTATTATGAAACAGAAGGGCATTCAATGCTCCTACAGGGGACAATGCCTAGGAGAAAACCTATACTTCTACTCTTGGAGTATTATAGTGGGATATTTTGCTCTCTTGAACCTGTCAAGCCAAAGGACTTATTTCAGTTGATGGGCATAATTTTCAGGTTGTTCCTAATTCAACTACAAACATGCAATCTGAAAAGATAAGCCACTTTGATAAGTATGTGTTAAAGTGTGGTTTTCAACTGTGAACATTTCTGGAGGACATGAAATCAAGATAAAAGCTATTGATACTAGAAACAACCTTTATATTGTTGTATAGAAATTTAGCAGTTCATTTTGAATGCTGACTGCTGGCTATTTAAACAAGAAAGTGGAGCTGCTGAAGTTATTTAGCTTTGAAAAGTTCATAGGGATTTCTTGTAACTGCTGAGTTAAGGATATGTTGATGCTGCCTACCATAAAGAGGTGTAAGTTAGTTAAAGAGTTGTTTCTCCTTTCATTCCAGAAATGGCAGTAAATTTTAGTCTAAAACAGGATTTGCTGATCTGAGAAACTGAGTATTTTAGAAATGAAAAAAGCTCTATCTCTCAAATTGTAATCAATCAAAAACGCTTAAAATTGCTTTCGATGATTATGAATGTCCCCACCCCCAAAAGAAACAAGTTTGAGCGAGTCTATGATTATATTTTCAAAGATCCTCATAATATACCACTTTCTGGTCAAATTATAGGATACATTTTCCTAACCTATAAAACCACAGCATTTTTTAAGAGTCTATTTTAGATTATTTTATAGTTGATGCATACAAGGTTTAGGTTTCCCTCATTTTACAGATGGGGCCATGGCAATTTAAATAATTTGAGTTCTGTGTTAATATAACTTGAAGTACTAGGCATTTGAATCTAATTTTTCTCTTTTAAGGACTAATTAGGTCTGATTCATATGCATACCTATGGCCTTTATAGAGTAATTATATGAGATTATATGATATTTAATCTCTGGATTATAGGAGATTTTAGAGTTAATCTTGTTTGTAAACTTTTTGACTTCTTTTTTGACTTCTTTTTCTCCATCAGTTTTAAAGAGGCTATAAACCAAAAAACAAACTCACTGCCATCAAGTCGATTCCAACTCATAGCAACCCCCATTGGGTTTCTGAGGTGGCAAATCTTTTCGGAAGT
This sequence comes from Orycteropus afer afer, assembly GCF_000298275.1. Lineage (NCBI taxonomy): Eukaryota > Metazoa > Chordata > Mammalia > Tubulidentata > Orycteropodidae > Orycteropus > Orycteropus afer. The sequence goes on along the minus strand of NW_006921800.1, from coordinate 4,861,927 downwards.
AGATTGTCCAGTCTTCCTTCCACAGAGTGGCCAAAAACAAACCAAACTCACTACTGCCAAGTCATTTCAACTCATAGCGACCCCTCTTGGGTTTCCGAGGTGGTATCTCTACGGAAGTAGATTGCCCAGTTTTCTGGTGGGTTTAAACCACCAAGCAACCTTCTAGTTAGCAATCAAATGCCTTAGGCACTATGCCATCAGAGCTCAGCTATGTCACCTCATGGACAGATGTGAAAATTATTCTTTTCTTCTTATCCCATTACCCAAATTGTTGGATGAAGTCTTCATAAAATTTAAGGATGGATTATCTTCCTTATGTACTCAAATAAAGAAGAGTATGCAAAATATTTTAAAAAGTGATGTCTGATGGCATCTACTAACACTGTATTTGCTGACTTTATGTTCTGGAAGAACAGTTTTATTTAGGCTTAGTATAAAAAAAACTTTCATTAGACTACCTCATTGAATTCCTCTCAATGGTAGTGGCTTTTACAATGAAATCCACATGTTGCAAATCAACAAAAATTATATATTTTTACCTTTAAAATATTCATAGTTCTTCAAATTGTATATAGCAGAATTGTTAAGAGCATGAAAATTAGAGCCAAGCTGTCTATGTTTGAATCCTTGTTCTACTACTTTTCAGCTGTGTAAACTTAATGAAGTTACCTAAACTTCATCTGCATCAGTTCCCTCACTTGTGTTATGGTGGTAAGAGTGAGTTAATAATAGTATCTACCACTTAGAGTTACTATGTAACTATTGAATTTGTCAATATTTGTAAAGTACCTATAAGAAGGCTTAGTATATAGTAAGCATGATAGAAGTATAGGTTAATTTTTTTAAGTTTT
>NW_006921800.1:4854173-4860640 GCF_000298275.1 Orycteropus afer afer | reverse complement strand
ATTACTGCCATTGTCTATGGAATGCCTAAGCAACAGCCATTCTGCCTCCAATTCGTTGCTGGGGTTCAATATTTTGAAACTATGAACACATGTGAAATAGTTTAAAATTGAATTCTTTAGCACTACAGTCTTTATATAAAATAATATAAGTATCTAAAAAAATATCATTGTAAGAAAGTTTAGTAAATTGGTGTTGAATTGAATTGAAGGGTGAAAAACAAACCGAGCTATCAATGAAATGCATCCTTCATTAGTTGGAAATTTGTTAAAGCCTTCCAGAAAACAGTTTAGTTAGGCAGGGATTCGAAGAGTTAGTGGTTATAGCACGATTTAAAGAGTGGTATAAATGATAAACAAAAGCCTTTAAAAGTACATGCAGCCTCTGCTGAGAGTGATACAAAAGAGAAGGATTTGGCAATACATATCTCTAAGCAAAAGAGATGTAGATGGGAAAGTAATTTACCCTGTGAATAAAGCCAAACTGGCTAAAGTTCCAGCCATTTGAAACAAAACCTTAGAAATAGTTTATGAAGATTCTCACAAAAGTATCCAGGGGATAAGAAATATCAGATTTGCAAACTAGCCTATTCACTGCTTCTACATAAGTGGAAAAAAAAAAAAAAAAGAATGTAAAATAATTCGAGAGATCTCATATTTCTTAATATTATTTCTGCAGAGATAAAGTGGATATAGTTATGAAAATGTTGTAATACTGAAAATAGATTGAAGAAAGTGGATTTATATCATTTATGTCCATAAGTTCTAAAGAAATGAAGGTCCTGAAGTCATCATTTATATTTTTATATATTCTTGACAAGTCAGAAACCATTTCAATTGAAAGATATGAAAATTGAATTATTAACATCATTATTCAAGAAAAGGCCATGAAATATAGTAAGTGATAAGAACAAAAGAAAACTCTTCTTTGATCAGTCTCAGACTCTCAAAGTTTGAAAGGTAAAGGGCATTTTTCACGACGAATGAGTAATGCAGTGAATTTGAAAATTTTGACTGCTTTTATTAAAATTGCCATGCTGGGCCATTTGTTATTCTAGGTAACAGTCATTAGGCTTAAAAATGTCTACCTTTAGGCCCATAACACCATCCTCTTACTAAAAAGCAACTAAATCAGTTCCATTTAATTTTAACAAACATACACATATTTGCAATCACCTTCGAAGCATATTTTAATATTAATATTTGACCTTGTATTTTTTAAGGATGGAAAGGAGATTAAGACCATATACTTTGAATAAGACAAACTAGTGTTGCTAAAACTATCTGGTTTACTGTTACAGATTTTCTGTCTGAGTACCTTACACAAGTGCTCTCTACTGTGGCCCTGATCCCAGCAAGTCAAGGATGAGCCTCCCTATCTAAAGTCAAATTCACAATGATTCTCTAATTCTGGTTTTATATTTTTGGTTATAATTATCTATATAACATCAAAGTGATAATCCAAAATGTGAAAAGTACTGTCAAACCAGCATTCAATTGGCTTGATGTAGATTTTAAAAATTCAGCCATCTTTTTTTAGCCTATACACATGAGATTAAAATTTAGATTTTGCTTAATGTACCACAGATGCCCTGCTTAGCATTTGTCCTTTCTTTATCCCTAGAAATAATCACTGACAGTCATCATATGAATTTTTTTTCTGCTAATAATTTAATTTTTAACTGCATGGTATTGTTATTCATGGTAGAAATTGTTTTATTTGTATATCTTCAGAAAAATAGAGAAATGGTTAAAAAATGTGATTTTTTTCCATCTCTGGAAATATACCAAAACAATCGTTGCAGACCATGTGATTGGATTTACAAAACATCCCTATTTTTAAATAGCTATTGTTATGCATAAGGGAGCTGTGGTGGTGCAGTGGTTAAGGCATTTGGCTGCTAACCAAAAGGTCACTGGTTCAAACCCACCAGCTGCTCTGCAGAAGAACGATGAGGCATTCTGCTTCTGGAATGATTTACAGCCTCAGAAACCCACTGGGGGTCGCTATGAGTCAGAATTGACTCAATGGCAGTGAGGTTTTTTTTTTTGATTGTTAGGCACACTGGCTTTATAACTGCTTTCAGAGAATTTTTATCTTCATGCATCACATCAAGTTCCATTCTGTAGCATAAGAGAAATGAGAGACAAAGCAATTGTCTCAGCAGAGATTACTCAGAAAGTATATGCAAAACCAAAGTTAAAACCCTAGAACTTATCATTAAATATAAGAGTGCCTTACTTTAAACAACAGAAATACTACTTGAAGGAACAGAATGTTATGCTTGTAAAGAGAATCATTTAAATTCACCAGATGACACCCTTATGTAAAGAAATCTCACTAAATTGAATAATTCCTACCTGATTCATCTACTTTGCAAGTAATTTTTCACTTTGCGGGTTTACTGGGTTTTCTTAAAAGGAAAATGTCTTGGTTTGCTTTTGTTTTTGTTTTTTTGTTTTGGTTTGTTTTGGCTTATTTTGGCTTACCCCAGGAATCCCCATTTCCTATCTTCCTCTGTAGGATATTGTTCATAATTTAGCAAATGTTTATTGAGTAACAAGTATATCAGGACCTGAGTTTTAGGAGCATATGGTTATTACTTTAAAGGAGTTTCTAATCTATTAAGGAGACAAGAAGATGCCTAATTAACCATTATTCAACATAATATACTCTATAATTAAAGTCTAGAGAAAAAAAAGACAATTGTGCATAGAGGAAATCTTCATGTATATGAACTTGATCTTTATAGATGAGGCACAGTAGGTAAGGAGCAGAGGGCACCACAGAATGCAAAAGGATGCTTACTAAATCAAAAAGCAGAAAGTGTGAAAGCCTGAGGTTAAAACCTATTTAATTTCTCTACTTTTATTACCTACTACATGGGCAATCTACTTCCGTAGTGATACCCCCTCGGAAACCCAAGGAGAGGTTGCTGTGAGTCAGGTCCAACTCCACAGCATATAACAACAGTGCTGGGTGTTGAGCAGGTCTTCAATGTACACAAGAATGTCTCAACAAAATTTCTGATCCACTTAAATCATTTGAACAAAATAAATTACAGAATAAGAAGCCTGCCTGACCTAGCACCTTTCAGTTTGTTAGATGGTATCTAGCTTTCCTCATTTTAAAAATTCATCTAAAACAACAGAAATTAAAATTAAAAACCCAAAATTAATTTACTAATAATTGAAACAGTCCTCATCCTCTTGCAGTCACAAGTCTACAGACAATAAAATTTGTTAAATTTTTTTCATGCCAGCATTTGTTATGGGAATTAAAGCAGAATATTAGTCCAGTTTATTATTATTATTATTATTATTATTATTTTGTCAGGTTCTATGCTGAACAAAAAAGTCTACTTATCAATAACTAATCTTTTCTCAAGAAATGAATGGATTGTTTAAAAACCCATATGCAGTACATGGGATTAGAGCATAAGAAGAATCACTAAGTAGCAGTAGTATGTGCCAGTAAAACTCATTCAAGAATAGAGGGTAGGTGAAAATACTCAGACAACAATCAAATCATGATTATAAGAAAAGCTTGGATAATTTATCCATTTTTTTACTAAGCAGAAAATTCAAGTATCTCAATGCCAACACCAAATTTGTGTCCTTGGATACTCATGGATGGATGGACAGACAGATGAACAAATGTATGGATGGATGGATGGATGGATGGATGGATGGGTGGATGGATAACAAACTTATATGTGATTCATTGGGCTAGAACACAAGAAAAATAATGAAACTGGTAGAACTTGAAAGGTAAGTCAACTTGTAATGTTTGCATCAGTTCTCAAGAACTTTTTGAACATCTGTCAGACATTACAGTATTCTTTAATGATGCAAAGGTGGTTGGCCTATTGCATGTCTTTCAAGAATCTTTCATCCCAATGAAGGATAGAGGCAGGGAATCTAAATTAAAATAATGTGATATAAACTTCACTGAAGATATGTGCAATGAAGATATGGGAATATATAGAAGTATTATCTGCTCTAGCCTGGGAATATTCAGAAAAAAGCTGTCTGGAAGAGGTGATTCATGACTTTGGTGGTTTAAAGATAAGTTGGAAGGTGGAAAAGTCATTAAAGACAGAGAACTCACCACATGCAAAAAAAACTGAGGTATAAAAGACTTTATGGTATGTGTAAGAGAAATCACAGATAATTACTGGAGTGCAAGTTGAGCAGACTGCCAGGAGGCTGCGGAAGTGGGCAGGGCAAGATCAGGAAGGATCTTGTGTGCCTTGATTGGATACTTAGTCTACTTAACCTTAGACTTAAGCTATTTTTCAGGCTTCCTAGCTAACTCTTGGGGCCAGGGCAAGACTAATATCAGAGATGTTTATTACAGACCAGTTGTTGCTGTTGTTATGTGCCATCGATTCAGACCCAACTCATGGTGACCTCTCCTTGGGTTTCCGAGGTGGTATCACTATGGAAGTAGATTGCCCAACCTTCCTTCCAAGGAGTGGCTGATGGGTTTGAACCTCCAGCCTTCTGGTTAGCAATCAAGTGCCTCAGGCACTATGCTACCAGAGAACCTTTAGACCAACAGAGAGATGATAAGAGTCTGAGCTGGGACAGTAATAAGTAGTGGTAGCAAGAAGAGAATGAGACCAATTGAAAAATTATTCAGAAGGTAAATTTATAAGGGTTTGGTTATTGTTGATAATTGATTCGATTTTAAGGATAGGAAGAGAGTTAAATAAGGATGATTCCCACATCTCTGCACCGATGGTGGGAACACCTATTGAAATGAAATGCCCCCCCCCAAAAAAAAATCGCTGTTGAGTCAGATCCGACTCATAGTGATCCCTCCTTGGGTTTCCGAGGTGGTAACGCTACGGAAGTAGATTGCCCAACCTTCCTTCCAAGGAGTGACTGATGGGTTTGAACCACCAGACTTTGGTTAGCAGTCAAATGCCTTAGGCACCATGCCACCAGAGCTCAACAGGTAGTGTGAAATACCTTGAATGCCTTTCCAAATGGTTTGGATTTTATTTTGTTGTTGGAAAATGAATTCAGTGTTTTGTTTTGTTTTAAGCAGGAAAATAATATGACTGTGTGTTCTGCAAATGTAACTCTCAGGACAGAATGAGGACAAAAAGGAAAGGAAGTAAGAATGGACATATGAAGCCATCAAGCAAAACCTGTGAAAGCACAGTCCCTAGCTTGGTGCCTGAGGTCAAATATCTCTCTCCAAGTTTGGTGATGAGTTCCTATAAAATAAGTACCAAGCTTTATAATTGCTGGAGTGCAAATTGAGCAGACTGCCAGGAGGCTGGGGAAGTGGGCCGGGCAAGATCAGGAAGGGTCCTGTTTGCCACGACTGGATACTTGGTCCAAAATACTTGGTTTCAAAATTTACTTTAAGGTTTGTGGATTTTTCTTTTTCCTAATTTGAAACAATCAAACTTCTCTTATTCTCTGATTGTTACAGTAGAGGGAATTTAAGACAGATCAGAATATATTACAAATCCTAATTAATATGCCTCAATATAATGAATTCAGATCTTAATTATAATTATCTATAATTAGTTGATTAATTTCCAAATAAAAGTATAGCAGATAATCTATGATGCAATTTGGAATGTGATGCTTTTTAAAAAGAAAAATGAAAAAAGTGGGGAGCTCTCTAATATCTATTTCTCAGTGGTAATTCAGTCTTTCATTCCTTGATATATCTTCATCATAGCTCAAAAAGAAAAACAAAATCATTTTAGGCTACTGGTCTTTTGACTTTGTTCATCTGGACTCAGAGCATAGCACCACCAAGGATATGGATAAATGTTCCAAAGGCAAACAGTGAACATACTAATCACAAGCCTTTAATATGTTAAATAAAATAGTTAAAAGATTATGATAACTGATGATTGTGACAACACTGCTACGTATACATAAAACAGCATAGATTTATGAGTGCATATCCCTAAAAAGTATTTACAAGGTATGTACTAGTAGATTGTACTATATAAGACATTAAAGAATTATATCCTAATCAACAGAGCACTTAATGTGTTGCATTACATTTGGAGGTATATGTCCTTGGGTGGCACAAATAGTAAGGAGCTCGGCTAGTAACCAAAAATCTGTTGTTTGAAGCTCACCTGGAGGTGTCTAGAAGATAGGCATTCCAAAAGGTCACAGCCATGGAAATTCTATGGAGCAGTTCTACTGTGAAACACATGGTATTGCAATGAGTTGAAATCAATTCAATGGCAACTGGTGTGTGTGTGTGTATTTACCACACCCTAGATTACAAGCTCCTTTTAGAGTTTTTTCATTTCTTCCTCTCCTTCTTCCTCTTCCTCTTCTTCTTCTTCTTCTTCCTCTTCTTCTTCCTCCTCCTTCTCTCCCTCCCCCTCCCCCCCCCTCCTCCTTTTCTTCTTCTTCTTTTCTTAATGGTAAGAACTCAAAATGGTTTCCAAGTCCAAGTCCACCTGGAAGCCCAGGGACGGCTG
>NW_006921800.1:4833224-4853769 GCF_000298275.1 Orycteropus afer afer | reverse complement strand
TTGAACCGCCAGCCTTCTGATTAGCAGTCAAATGCCTTAGGCACTACACCATCAAGACTCCCTAATAGGACAGAGTAAAACTGCTCCATCAGGTGTCCAAAGCTGTAAGCAGACTGCCTCATCTTTCTCCCACAGAGAGGTGGATGGGTTTGAACCACCAGCCTTTCAGTTAGCAACCAAATGCCTTAACCACTGTGCCACCAGAGCTCCTTATTGCACCTACCAAACCCAAAACCCACTGCCGTCAGGTTGATGCTGATTTATAGCAACCCTATAAGACAGAGTAGAACTTCTCCATAGGGTTTGCAAGGATGCAAATATTTATGAAAGCATACTGCCTCATCTTTCTCCCACAGAATGGCGGGTGGGTTCAAACAACCAACTTTTTGGTTAGCAGCCGAGTGCTTTAACCACTGCACCACTAGAGCTCCTATTGCACCTGCAGAGCTCCTTAAATCCAAATGGAGCCCAAATTTACATTGAAAGAGAGTTCCCATATTATATCTACTCAAAAAAGGAAAGAACCTAAGGCTGATGAAAAGTAGAATTTCTTCCCAAAGTCCCTGTGAGAAAAGAAAGGTTTCTTCCTCATCTAATCGTCCCTAGTTCACCAGTGGAAAGAGAGAAAATAAGAAAATTGACAAAAGGCAGCTCTACTGGTTGAACCTTGATTAGATGATTGTGGCAGTGTCTTGCATTTAGGAAACACTCTAGATTTGTTGAATGAATGAATGGGTGAATGAAGGAATGAATTCCCAAGTTTGTTAGTTTTCTATTGTTTCTGTGGCAAATTACCACAAACTTAGCAGCTTAAAACAACACAATTGTATTATCTCCAGAGATCAGAAGTACAGAATAGGTCTTATTGGGCTAAAAATCAAGGTGTCAACAAGACTGCATTCCTTTCTAGATGCTATAGGGGAGAATATAATTTCTTGCCTTATCCAAATCGTAAGACCACTCTCAGGTTCCTCTAATAATAGCCCTTTGTGTCTTCTTTACATCATGCCATTCTGATAGACTCTTCTGCCTCCCTCTTCTATATTTCAGGACCCTTATAATTTTATTGGGAACTCTGGTAGCATAGTGCCTAAGGCACTTGACTGCTAAACAGAAGGCTGGAGGTTCAACCCCACCAGGCACTCCTGGGAAGGGAGATGGGGCAGTCTACTTCCGTAGTGATACTGCCTGGGTTTGGAAACCCAAGGAGGGGTCACTATGAGTCGGTCTGACTTGATGGCACATAACAACAACAAAATAATTTTATTGTATACAACTGGGTAATCTAGGATTTTTTTTTTCCTCTTTGTAAAATCAGTTGATAAGCAACATTAATTCCACCAGTTACCTTAATTCTTCTCTGCCATGTTGAGTAATGTGTTCACAAATTCCTGGAATTACAACACAGCTATCTTTGATATGCCAGTAATCTTGATACTAAGGACCAATGAATTCCTTTTCTCTAAATCTAATACTTCGTTTTCCTTAGAACCTACCAAGAGTCCATGGATTTTTTTTTTAATTTTTATTTTTAATATTCAGGTAATATGTTTCTGAAAATACAGGTTACTTGAACATTGAATTTTATGTTAAAAGTTTCTAATCAACAATATCACTATAAAGAAAACTACTCTGATTCATAACTACCCACATAGGGTTTCTAAGTTTGCAAATCTTTACAGAAGCAGACTGCCTTATCTTTCTTCCATGGAGCAACTGATTGGTTTGAACCACTGACCTTTTAGTGAGCAGCCAAATACTTTACCATAGCACTACCAGAGCTCCTTATTTCACCGTCCAACCTCACTGCCGTTGAGTTGATTCGACTTATAACGACCCCTCCTTGGGTTTCCGAGGCAGTATCTCTACAGAAGTAGATTGCCCAATTTTCCTTCAGAGAAGTGGCTGGTGGGTTTGAACTGCCAGGCTTCTGGTTAGCAGTCGGATGCCTTAGGCACTATGCCAGCAGAGCTCCCTGTTTCACTGTAGAGGTGGTAAACAATTCATTTTAAAAAAATACATTTGTTAGGCTACATTATTAGCATCAATATTTTTAAAAAAACAAATGAGCTTGTATTATATGCATTTTATTATTTTTATTTATTATATTTTATATTTATTATTTAAAGAGCAAGAATAAAAGATTTTAGTATAAAAGATAAATCCCAACTGGCCCACTGGTTAATTAGAACAAGAATCTATACAGTAAAAAAGCAGAAATGCAAGTAAATCCTGAAACAATTGGAGTTAATGACTTTTGGTCTAATAAAGTGATTAGTCTTTCAATAATATATGTTAGAAACAGTTCCTTTTGTTCTTGAACACAGAGTTTGGTACAAGCCAACAAGCAAATGTTTGTGTGTCATTGTTCTAAGTAGAATGTATATATTTTAAGTTGGTTGGGCAATCTACTTCTGTAGTGATGCTGCCTCGGAAACCCAAGGAGGGGTCGTTATGAGTCGGATCCGAATCGATGGCAATGGGTTTGGTTTTGTTTTGGTTATTTCTATAATATTTATTAAAAACCCTGAAAGGAAAGTATTGTATTTTAATGGAGATTTTACATTTATAGTAAAATTTCTTGGAAGGTGATCCTCTGACATTTTTCTTTCTCGACGATCTTTGAGAAACATATTTCCCTCTACTACCCCTTTGAACACCTAGCTTTCCTAAACACCACCCATTCTCAATCCTCTCAGCACAGAGCTTCTTACTGTGGTAGGAATACAGGAAAATTCCTAGTCTTAAATTAGCAAATTTCAGCCAGTTCTTAGTAGAAAAGTCTACTGGTGGCATAGTAGTTAAATGCTTGGCTACTAACCAAAAGATTAGTAGTCCAAATCTACCAGCTGCTCCAAAGGAGAATGATGTGATAGTCCGCTTCTATAAAGATTGTTGTTGTTAGATTGTTAGATGCCACCAAGTAGGCTCCAACTCATAGCAACCTTGCATACAATAGAATGAAACACTACTTGGTCCTGTGCCATTATCACGATTACTACCATGCTTGAGCTCATTGTCACAGCCACTGTGTCAATCCATCTCATTGATGGTCTTCCCCTTTGTTTTCAAAATGTTCTTTTTGATGATAACTGTGATGCCATTTCTCTTCAATGTGTTATTCCTAGCACAGTATACCATATGATTGTCCAATTCAAAACAGCTAATACAAGACCATTATAGCTCACTAATGCCTAAAAAAAAAAAAAAACCTTGATTTCTGTGGGTTCCATTTCATCTTTTACAACTTCCAATTTTTCCTACATTCATACTTCATACACCCCATGTTCTAATCATTAGTGGATATTTACAATTGTTTCTTCTCATTGTCAGTTGGCCATATCAGTAAATTAAGGTCCAGAAAGCTTTAGTCCATCCATGTATTTAAGGTCAACTCTAATTTGAGGAGGCTCTACCCCAGTCATATTTTCAGTACCTTCCAATCTGAGGGACTCATCTTCTAGCAGTATATCAGACAATGTTTCCCTGCTATCCATAAAATTTTCAGTGGGCAATTTTTTCAGAAGTGGACCTGGTCACAGCCTTCTTCCTAATCTGTCTTACTCTGAAAGGTCTGGTGAAACCTGTCCCAATACCCTGTTGGTATTTGCAATACCAATGACATATCTTCCAGCATTACAGCAACATGCAAGCCATCATAGTATGAAAACTTGACTGATGAGTGGTGGTCTGCCTTAGAAACCTTGTGGAACAGTTCTATATGTCTTATAGGGTCCATTTATCTGTAAAGATTAAAGCCTTCTACACTCTAGGGGGCAATTCTACTCTGTCTTATGGGAATCAACTCTGTGGAAATGGGTTTTGGTTCTTAGTAGATAGGTGTTAAAACAATGCACCTTTATGTGATACTCTTAATGACTACCCAAACCAAACCCACTGCTATTGAGTCAACTGTGACTCACAGCAACCCCCATTTGGTTTCCAAGGTGGTAAATCTTTGTAGAAGTACATTGCCCAGTCTTACTTCCACAGAGTAGCTGGACGGTTTGAACCGCCAGCCTTCTAGTTAGCAGTCAAATGCCTTAAGCACTGTGCCACTAGGCCTCCTTAGTCTCGATGACTAATAATCACAAATGTGTACCTTCCTAGGTATATTTGCATTTTAAAAAACCCTGCTTATTAACCCTAAAGAAGTAATTTAAAATGTTGAAAATTTCATGCAGTGAAACAGGTTCATGGAGGAGACATTATTAGGCAGAAAAAACAAACAAAACAACTCACTGCCATCAAGTGAATTACACTCATAGCGACCCCTCCTTGGGTTTTTAAGCCAGTGTCTCTACTGAAGTAGATTGCCCAATCTTCCTTCCAAGGAGTGGCTGTTGGGTTTGAACCAGCAGCCTTCTAGTTAGTAGTCAAATGCCTTAGGCACTACACCACCACAGTTCCCCATTAGGCAGAAGAACCTTTCTATTCCCATGTAAATCACCATATCCAGGAATACAGATCCTTGACCTGTGCCAAGTCATCTGGCCAGCTGTAGTAGCTGACTTTGCAGCTTTCTCCCATTGTTTACCTTAAATAGACTCACTAGAAGGAGTTCTGGTGGCACAGTGGTAAAGAAATTCAGCTGCTAGCAAATAGGTCAGTGCATTCAAACCCACCAGCTGCTCTGGAGGAGGAAAGATCAGAAGTCTGCTTCCCTAAAAAATTACAACTTTGAAAACCCTATGGGAGTTAATCCGAGTTGGAATCAACTCAATGGCTGTGGGTTTGGTTTGATTCAGACTCACTAACTCACTGCCATCCAGTCAGATATGACTTATAGTGACCCCCCCCCCCTTGGATTTCCGAGGTGGTATCACAACAGAAGTAGATTTCCCAACCTTCCTTTCAAAGAGTGGCTAGTGGGTTTGAACCTCCAGGCTTCTGGTTAGCAGTCAAGTGCCTTAGGCACTATGCTACCAGAACTCCTTTAGGTTCACTAAGGATGGTAAAAATGGATGTAGATAAGACTGTCTTTGTGCTTTGTTTGAAGATAATAATATTAATGTGATATTTTAAAGTTAGTTACAGTTTATAAAGTATTTCCGATGAACATCTACTTCTCAAAATAATGTCATGATATAAGAATTGTTTATATCAACATTTTACAGGTGAGAGTTTGAAGTTTATAAAGGTTAAACAACTTACTCAAGTACCCACAAATTCAGTAAATATTTTGCGTTTTAAAGTTGTTCTTCATTATATTAGGATTTCACTTATTTCCTCATCTGACCCTCACAACCCAGAAACAACAACCTGTGATCAGCTCCTGTTAATAATCACACAAGTGAACCAGCATATTTGGGGGGGTCCATTTTAGTCACTTTCATTGTAGTAACATGACAACTGGCTTTAACCCTAACGTAAACCAATTAACTTCTGCTCACCTTTTTTTTTTTCCTTAAAGCCATTCTTTAACATCTTACCTGTGTTTCAGAGATTGTGAAGAGATGATGTTAGTGGTTTTTGAAGAAACCATTGATTAGTTTATGGCCACATAAATTTTATGTCTCTGATCATGCAGCCAGGCAATCAGAATCTTTCTGCTTTATGAACTGCCTATCACATTTACTTATTGCTTGTCATTGTATTGGGGTAACACCCATCTACTCAGCAGGGCAATACAGTTGATCAACCACATATGAGCATTGATCTTAAGCAAAATCTGTGTGTGAAAGAGAGAGCAAAAGAAAGGGAGAGAGAGAGAAAAAGATGGGACAATCTTTTATACCCATTTTATAACTGGTAATGGAAACTGGACTAGTTGTAGATAATGAATAAGTGTATAATACTGCAACAACTTTTTATTACCAAGCTGAAATGATAGTGCATTCCACCAGTCTATTACTGTTTCATTCATAAAACTTTCTACTTAAAAAAAAAAAAAAAAAAACCTTTTTATTGTGATTTAGGCAAAGCAAATCAATTTTCCATTCAAAAATTCATATACTTCTTATTTCATGCCATTGATTGCAATCCCCCCCCCACACACAAGTTAACATCACTCATTACACTTCCTTCCTGTGTTTTCCAATTCCATTCCTCCTCCTTCCCTATCCCTTCCTGCCTTCTGAACTTTGTCCTTGGATAAATGCTGCCTTTTGGTCTCAAATGGTTAATTATTCTAAGAAGTACATATTTCCCTAGTGTTACTGTTAACCTAATAGGCCTGTCTACTGTTTGGCTTAAAGTTGAACCATGGGAGTGAGTTCAGTTCAGGGCTTCTAGAATGATGAAGGGCCAGAGTTTTGGCAGTTCTACCAATCTCAATCTGACTAGTGAGTCTGGTCTTTTTTGTGATTTGGAATTTTGTTCCACATTTTCTCCTATTCTATCCAAGAACTTTTAATTAGATCCCCTTCAGAAGGTTGTAACACTTTTTAAAGCCTACTTTCTGGCTCTACCACTTTCTCCACTTGACCAGAAGAGTTTATTGAGTCTCAGGTTTCTCTAAGATTCCAAAATTATCTGATTTATGCAAGTGGTTAATGCAGCTGGCTGCTATTTGAAAGATTGGTGGTTTATTTCACCCAGAGGTGACTGAGAAGAAAATCTTGGCAAACTACTTCCAAAAACAGTCAGCTACTGAAAACCGTAAGGAACACATTTCTACTCTGAAACACATGGGGTCACCATGAGCTCAATGGCAATTGGTTGTCCAGGTGGTTGTCTTACTACTGGTCATTTAGGTAGTAAGGACAAATTGGGCTTGTCCACTTCCCAAGTTGATGCAATCTCTCTTAAAATTCCTTAACTTCGAGGATTTATGTTGTATCCATTCAGTAATGCATTCACTCAGCATGACGCCTAAGGCACTTGACTGCTAACTAGAAGGCTGGGGGTTCACACCCACCAGCCACTCTTCAGAAGGAAGATTGAGCAATCTACTTCTGCAGTGATACTGCCTCAGAAACCCAAGGAGGGGTCGCTATGAGTTGAGTCCAACTCGATGCACGTAACAACAACAACAACATCACCTACCTATTTTATGCTACACACTGTGCTAAATGTTGAAAATAAAAAAGATAATATTAGGAAATTCCACACAAAAATATAATAGTGGAGGCAGGAATTTGTTCCATCCTTTTCATCACATCATGTGTTTGAAATTCTGTTTATTGCATTTATTTAGAATCAAAGATATGTGCACCCACAAGGAGCAAATCACTCTTTGACTGTTTCACCTTGACTTTAAGCCTCACCTTGCTCTCCTAGGTCTAGCTTTTGAATTTTTTAAAAAACAAACCAAATGATGAACCGATATTTTGTGTTATAATATATTTAAAGATGATCTGAAGTATATACAAATCTCATTCTCCAAGCTAACAAATCTGTGCTTTTCCCAGCCAGAAGAGTGCAGTCACTAGGTGGCACCTCTGTGCTATATTCTCTACTGAAGACACAAATGTCATTTCCATGTGCGGATTTGTGTTGCAATTTTGTAACATCTTCTCTCCTCCTACAGAAATAATCATTAGACTATGATTTATACTGATCTTTCAAACAAAAGTTGTTCATATAGATGTAGGGACATATTGAAATTGTTTATAGCTGTTGACAGTTAAAAAAATGAAAAGTCCAGTTCTGACTGGTTGTTGAAAGATTGTAAATCAAACCATCTGTTTGCATTTAATTTTTCATTTGTTCAGGATAAAATAGGATGATTTACTTAGGCAATATAGAACAGTGATTGGGACACTCTTAATTATTTACAAGGCCTGATATTAAAAGAATTATTAGTTTAGGGTTACAGGCATGTGTATTAACTCATCAAGAGCACTGACAAATAAGGTGTGGTCCCTGTCCTCAAGGAACTCTCATTCCTGTGGGAATATTGACTTTATGAAATTAAATGGTTGGGTTAGATGATCTTAAAATTTGCCTCCAACTCTTAAATTCTAAGACTTTCCTATAAACAGGGCATAAAAGGTCTATGAGTCTAAATCAGCTGTGAAATTGCTTTGGTGTTCCTTATGAGCTTAGTTAAATTGACTGTTTCCCAGTCAGATGGGTAAATAGCACTTTTGTGAATATACTTTACTCTGAAATATCTGCATTGAATCCAGAGTTTTACCATTAGGTGATCCAATACAGATATAAATCTCTGATCTCAGGTCAGAGGTGCTGGTATTCAAACCAAGAAAGAGAAGAAAACTCTACAAAGTGCCATGTTGTTAAGCTATTCATTAAAATTTCCCAAAGTGACTAATAATAGCTTACTTATCTCTAGCTCTGGAAATGAGTAAAACTATGGGTCTCATTCAAATGCGACAATGTCCAGTGAACTCATCTACCCACAGATCAATGGTCACTGTAAAGCCTCTTGGATTGGGATGGGATGACAGAAAGCACCTGGTGACAAAAGCGGAGTGCCTCATACTTTCTTAAGTAATGTTTAAAATCGTTTTCCTGTCTTCTCTATTCTGTTCTCCTCTATTACCTTTCCCTGTCCTAACCAAGCCAGTGATGCTAGAAGAGAAAGGGATTAGTTGATTTTATGTATTTTTCACACAAGATATTCTTCATGGAAGGTGATGCATGGGAGCTAAAATGAAGTGCAGCTTCAAGAACTTGGAAATAACTTCATTTTCCAAGAGTAAAGAGCAGAGGGTTAAACATCACCTTGAATAAACAAATAAAGAAAGGAGTTGTAGGCATTTGACTGCATTGTGAACATATTAAAGACGTTAATATACTTAATTGAAGATTGTAGGTGTCAGCTAGTAGCCTGCCACTGGGAATCATTGAGTCAAACCTATTTATTATCCCTCTAAGCCCTGTTTCTAGAAGAAACTGCTATCTAGAAGACTGGCGGTTCAAACCTACCAGCCACTCCTCAGATGGAAGATTGAGCAATCTACTTCCGTAGTGATACTGCCTCAGAAACCCATAGAGAGGTCGCTATGAGTCAGATCCAACCGTCAGCAGTGAGTTTGGTTTTGGGTTTGGTTAAGCCCTGTTTGACAGACAAATGGAACTGGGTCTGCTTGTCAGGGAGCAATGGATGCCTGACTCTGAATCTGATTCCATGCTTACCAGGCAAACTTATGAAGCCTGAGATGAATGCTATTGGAGACCACTGGGGTAGAAATCTAAATCACACCCATTACCATTTATTAAGCACTTACACTCTGCCAGATACTATGTTAAATAATTGTAAATACATGATCTAAGTTAAATCTCATGACAACCCTAACAGTAGGCATTTTTCACCACAATTTACAGAAAAGAATGAAGCTGAGAAAACTAGGAAGTAGTAGAGTCATTGGGGTAAATCTTTCCAGATGTAGATTACCCCAACTTCCTTCCATGGAGTGGCTGGTGACTTTGAACCACCAACCTTCTGGTTAGCAGTCAAATGTTTTAGTCATTGTACAACCAGAGGTCAGAGTCATTACAGTCAGGTTTTATCTGACTCCAAATCCAGGGATCTTAAAAGTGAAGACAGTTTATCAACTGATATATTCCTCCACTCTCTTAGGGTCCCACAAATTCTATGAGAATTTTGAAATTTCATCTTTTCATTTTTTTTATGATAGTCCTTAAAGAATAGTTTTAACAGTTATGAAGGACACATTTCCCTTTGCAAAAAATAGCAAATTTTAAAAATCCCAGGTGCATGAATATAGTTTCCAGTCTACAAGATCTTATTTTCTCTTTACAAAAAATTCATACATATTTCAGCTTTAGAAACAACCACATAAAAATAGACTACCTAAGACCTCAGTTAGAATCTAACTTTGTGGTTTACTGCTTGTGCTATCTTAGGTTCTGTGAACCTCAGTTTCTTCTGTAAAATGGGGATAATAACATATACCTAGTAGGACTTTGGAAGCTCTGGTGGCAAAATGCCTAAGGCATTTGACTGCCAACAAGAAGGCTGGTGATTCAAACCCACCAGCCACACCTTGGAAGAAAGGTTGGGCAATCTACTTCCGTAGTGATACTGCCTCGGAAACCCAAGGAGGGGTCTCTATGAGTCAGATCCAGCTTGACAGCAACAAGTTTGGTTTTGGTTTTTGGTTTAGTAGGGCTTTGGAGTCCCTTAATAGCACAAACAGTTAACATGCTCAGCTGCTAACCAAAAGGTTAGAGGTTCAATCCACCCAGAGTTGCCTTGGAAGAAAGGCCTGGCAACCCACTTCCAAAAAACCAGTCACTGAAAACCCTAGAGAGCAAAGTTCTACTCTGACATACATGGTATCACCATGAGTCAGAATTGACTCAACAATAACTAGTTTATTATGATTTTGAGATATTTTAAGAAAATATCTATAAACTATAACATGCTATGCCTTGGATTGAATTGTGTACTCCCAAAACATGTGTCAACTTGGCTGAGGCACAATTCTCAGTGGTTTGGCAGTTATGTAAAGATGTGATCATCCCTCATGATGTGTTCTGATGGCATCAGTTGTAAGAGGATTAGAATGAGATACAATACCCTTGCCCAGATTTCAGCCCTAATATGATCTAAGAGGAGTTTCCTTGGGATCTGATCTCCATCATCTTGTATTTTACAAGAGATAAAGGTTAGAGAAGTGAGCAGAAGATGGACCTACTACTAACAAGAAAGAAAAGCCAGTACAGAGTGCATCTTTTGGAGCCAGGGACCTTGTGGTGAGAACCTTCTAGATCCAGAGGAAGACTGATGCCAGGACACCTCTAGATCTCTAAAAGACAATAGGCCCCCACATGTTCAAAGGAAATATGGACCTTTCCCCAGAGGCAACAGACAAAGAAAGCCTTCCTCTAGAGCTGGCGCTTTGAATTTGGATTTCTAGCCTCCTGAACTGTGAGAAGGATCTCTGGTGGTGTACTACCTAAGGCATTTGACTGCTAACCAGAAGGCTGGTGGTTCAAACCCACCATCCACTCCCTCGGAGGAAGGCTGAGCAATGTACTTCCGTAGTGATACTGCCTTGGAAACCCAAGGAGGTGTCACTATAATTCAGATCTGATTGATGGCCATGAATTTGGTTTTTAATTTTTGGTTTTTGGAAACTGTGAGATAATTAATTTATGTTTGTTAAAGTAATCCACTTGTGGTATTTCTGATATAGCAGCACTAGATAACTAAGACAATGAAATAAAAGCAGATGCTATATTAGTATTGCCTTGACTTCCAGGCGAATGGTACTAAATTAACCAGATTTTCTTTTTTTATTATTATACTTTTGAAAATGGCATATCTTTTTAGCCTCTTCTGAATCTATGCAATGACATTCTCATACTCAAATTTTATCAACTTAGACAGCACATAACAACAACAACAAAGAACTTAGAAGAAATAAATTTCTAGTCCCACAGAACTGAGAATCAGATCATAAATAATGGTGCTTTACCAAGAGAGCAAAATAAATAAATAAATAACCTCTCTGTGCTGCTTCTCACTTTTTTTTGTTTTGTTTTGTGTAGAAAGAGGCAGATTTCTGTATCAATCATACAAAAATAGATAGGACAATGTAGTCAGCAAACTAATATACCTAATTAGCACACAGAATGTCTCAAACATGAACATTTTAAGTGAATATATAGTCTACTAATAAGGTAATAAGACTCATTTCTACAAGAGTTTTCTGAATTCACCTTTCTACATTACAGACACATCTATTAGGAGAAATAATTTAATCTGTCATTTTTATTAGTGTACCATGTACATGTAGCATTCCTTCTCTATGTTATATATAGCAAAACTATTAGCTTCTGGACTATCAAAGTAAATATTATATTAGTTTGCATTGAATCTTATTCCTCTGGCTTGTTTTACGTATATAATTTAAAAAAACTTTGTTAGTATTCATGCCTTTGTTTCCTTCTGAGTATTATTTAGGTTTGGAATATTATACATAGTTCTTCTGTAAACAGATGTTCTACAATTTTTGTGTTGTTACTGATACTTAGTGCTTATATGTACTGTTCTCAAAAAAATACTACAATATTTAAAATACAGGAAACAGAGAACATTTTAAAATACAGATTCTTTTTCCTTAAAAATAGTCTAGTTATCACACAATAATTGTTTTTTTTATTTCTCTTTTGTTTAATAAAGCACTACCTTAAGTACTTCTCTGTTGATATACTTCATAAGTATATTGAACGAAAAAATGTTATTTTTACATTTAATATTCCTGAAAGAAAATATGCCATAATTAGACAAGGCCTATTTAAAAGTAATTAAAAGTTATTTTAAAATATAAAACTTAATTCTACGGAAAGGAGAACTGTTTATATTTTGAAGGGAAAATATTGGTTTTGGTTTGAGAATAAAGAAAAATAAAGTTGTTTTAATTAAGCAAGCTATTATAGTGTTCCTCTTGTATCAGATTATTTCATTTACTTGCATTTAAATTATCCATAATTCCAACTTTTTAAACATTTTCAATAAATTCACCTAGATTTGCAGAATATAATTACTACATAGTATAAGGAGCTCTGGTGGCACAGTGCCTAAGCCATTCGACTGCTAACCAGAAGGTTGGTGGTTCAAACCCACCAGCCCCTCTGCAGAAGGAAGACAGGCAATCTACTTCCATAAAGATTTACTGCCTTGGAAACCCATTGGGGTTCTCTGTGAGTTGGAATCAACTCGACGGCAGTGGGATTTTTTTTTTTTTTGGTTTTAGTACATGGTATAATATAAATGACTACTTGCATGTATATGTTGAAGATTGCATTTTCTTTTTTATCTTCCCAAAATCTTGATGCAGAATTTTATTTTCTCTTTATGCAGTTATTCACATCTCTTATATTTACTATTGGGTAAATGTGTCTTTTGTTTTACTGGTATTCAGTAGCCAATTTTTTTGAGAATTACACTGCCATTTCCTTCTCCTTAGTCTGTCTTAGTCTGGAAACTCTACTGAAACTTGTCCACCATGGGTTATCTTGCTGGTATTTGAACTACCAGTAGCATAGCTTCTAGCATCACAGCAACATGCAACATACCACAGTACAACAAACTGACACACGAGTAAAATTCAACCAGATTCAGAAGAGCATGTGAAATGAGGAATAATGTTGCTGATGTCAGATGGTTCTTGACTGATAGCAGAGAATACCTAAAAGATACTTACCTGTATTTTATCGACTGTGAGTATCATAAAAAATTATGGATAATATTGTAAAGAATGGGAATTCCAGAACACTTAATTGTGCTCAATAAAAGCCTGTACATAGAACAAGAGGCATAACAGGATACTGCATGGTTTAAAATCAGAACAGGTTTGTATCAGGGTTGTATCTTTTTATCATACTTACTCAACCTGAGCAAATAATCCAAGAAGATGGACTATATGAAGAAGAATATGGCATCAGAATTGGAAGAAGATTCATTGAACAACCTGCAATATGTAGATGAGACAACTTCTTGCTGAAGGTGAAGATAACGTGAAGTACTTACTAATGAAGATCAAAGACTACAGTCTTCATTATGGTACACCTCAACAAAAATCTCCACAACTGGACCAGTAAGCAACACCGTGACAAATGGCAAAAAAATGACATTTTTAAGGATTCATTTTACTTTGATCCACAATCAATGCCCATGGAACCACCAGTCAAGAAATCAAATGATATATTGCATCGGGCAAAAATGGTGGGAAAGACTTCTTTAAAATGTTAAAGAGCAAAGATATCACTTTGAAGATCAAGGTGATACTGTCCCAAGCCATGGCATTTTCAATTGCCTCACATACATGTTAGAGCTAGACTATGAATAAGGAAGATCATAGAAGAACTGATCATGTACTTGGAATTATGGTGTTAGTGAAGAATACTGATTATATCATGGACTACCAGAATAACAAACAAATCAGTCTTGGTAGAAGTACAGCCAAAATTCTCCTTATAAGGGAGAACAGCCTGAAAGCATCTCTTGTACTTTGGTCATTCCTTGAACAATTTCTCTTAGAAAAATCAGCACAAGGCTGGTCCCCACGAGGCAGAGATTAAAGATGTCACAAATGGCCAAACTACCATACCACTCCATCATTTCACATATTATCTCCTCCTCCACCTCTTTCTTCCAGTAATCTCTTCCATGTATTAGGGTTCTGTATTTCACAGAACTCACAGACACCCAAGGGATCATCTCATGTAGTGGTGCTGGAGGCTGAGAGGCTGGCAGACTGAGAAGTCCCAGGTCTGTAAGTAGGTCTGGAGGATCCTCCCAATTCTCAGGGTTTAACAAACCTCAATCAGCAGATCAGATGATGGCTGCTTTCCCAAATCCAGGGGTGAGATGACAATGAGCAAAATGCAGAACCAGAGCAAGAGGGAGGGCAAACTTTTCCAGAAGATTCCTATATACATCCCCAAGGAATCTAAGGGTGGTGATTTGAGTTACACCCTCCAGCAGTACAGGACTTGAGATATATCCCACCTGTGCTGCTGTAATATTAATACCCCAAGTGGATGACTTTAACAATCGGGAATTTAAAAGCAGCTACTCAGTTGCTCATGGCAAATTCTACTATGAAGCTGATTGCCTATCATTATAGGGAATAACTGCTATCAGCTGCCAGCCAAGTTGACACACGACCTTAACTACTACACCACCCTAAACAGGCATGGATAATAGGACTTATAATACATCACAAAATGGAAGACAGTGGCTAGAAGGGCCATGCCAATTGATTCACCACAGTCATGTAATCAGGAAGAACCAGTCTATGGAGAAAGACATCATGCTGGGCAAAGTAGAGAGTCAGCAAAAAAGAGGAAGATGCTCAATATGATGGATTGACACAGTGGTTACAACAATGGGATTAAGCATTGCAACAATTGTGAGGATAGTATAGGACTAGGCAGGGTTTTGTTCTTTTTTACATGGGGTTACTATAAGTCAAAACTGACTTGACAGCACCTAACAACAACAGTGTGTCTTGGTTTGTCCTGCTGTGGTGGCTTTCATATTGCTATGATGCTGGAAGCTATACCACCAGTATTTTAAATACCAGCAGGGTCACCAATGGTTTACAAGTTCAGAGAAACTTCCAGACTAAGACAGACTAGGAAAATGGAACCGGCAATCTACTTCTGAAAAACCTGGACAGTGGAAACAGCATGAATAGCAGCAGGACATTTTATGATACACTGATTTGCTTTGTAAACCTTCAGACAAATTAAAACAGAAATTAAAAGAAAAGAAATGGAAGGCAGGGAGATCAATATCATAAGCATTAATGAGCTGAAATGGACTGGTATTGGCCATTTGGAATTGGATAATCATGTGATCCACTACATAAGAAATGACAAATTGAAGAAGGATGGCATCACATTCATAACCAAAAAAAAAAAAAAAAGATCTATCCTGAAGTACAAGACAGTCAATGATAATGTAATATCCATATAGCTACAAAGAAGACCAACTAATACTACTGTTATTCAAATTTGTGCACCAATCACTAATGACAAAGGTGAATAAATAAAATATTTTTATAAATTTCTGCAGTCTGAAAATGATCAAATATGCAGAGAAGATGCATTTGTAATTGCTGGTGATTAGAATTTGAAAGCTGGAAAAAAAAAAAAAGAAGAAAGACTGGTAGTTGGAAAATATGGCTTGGTGATAGAAGTCACACTGTAGATAGCATGATGGAATTTTTGCAAGATGAATGACTTATTCATTGCAAATGCCTTTTTTCAACAACATAAATGAGAACAATACATGTGGATGGAGAGGAGAACTGGTGATACAGTGATTAAAACATTCAGCTGCTAACCAAAAGTTCTGCAGTCCAAACCCACCAGCCACTCCATGGTAGAAAGATGAGACAATCTGCTTGCATAAAGATTTTCAGCCTGGGAAAACCTATGGGAAGTTCTACTCTGCCCTATAGAATTGCTATGAGTCAGAATCAACTCACTGGCAGTGTTTTGTTGTTTTGTTGTTGTTTTTATGCGTTTTGTTTTGTTTTTTATACACATGTACCTCACTGGATGGATTACACGGGAATCAAATAGACTACATCTGTGGAAAAAGATAATGGAGAAGTTAGATCTCATCGTTCAGAACAAGGCCAGGGACCAACTGTGGAACCAACCATCAATTGCTCATATACAAGTTGGAGCTGAAGAAAATGAAGGGTTCATGAGAACCAAAGTATGACTTTGTATATGTTATGTGCCATCAAATCGGACCCGATTCATAGTGACTCCTCCTTGCGTTTCCAAGGCGGTATCACTACAGAAGTAGATTGCCCAACCTTCCTTTCGAGGAGTGGCTGATGGGTTTGAACCGCCAGCCTTCTGGTTAGCAGTCAAGTGCCTTAGGCACTACACTACCAGAGATCCTAAAGTTTAATTGTTGTTGTTTTGTTGTTATGTGCCTTCGAGTTGGACCCAACTCATAGCGGACCTTCCTTGGGTTTCCAAGGCAGTATCACTACAGAAGTAGATTGCCCAACCTTCCTTCTGAGGAGTGGCTGTTGGGTTTGAACAGCCAGTCTTCCAGTAAGCAGTCAAGTGCCTTAGGCACTATGCTACCAGAGCTCCTGACTTTAGTTATATCTCACCTGAATTTAGAGACCATCCCAAGAACAGATTTGATTCATTGAAAACTAATGACTGAAAACCAGATGAGTTGTGGGATGATATCAAGAGCATCCGGCATGAAGAAAGCAACAGTTCATTAAAGAAACAGGAAAGAAAGAAAAGACCAAAATAGATGTTAACAGAGCCTCTGAATCTTGCTCTTGAATTTAGAGTAATTAAAGTGAAAGGAAGATATGATGAAGTAAAGAGCTGAATGGAAGATTTCAAAGGTGAGCTCAAGAAGACAAAGTATTATAATGAAATATACAAAGACCTGGAGTTAGAGAAACAAAAGAGAACACTGTTGGCATTTCTCAAGCTGAAAGAACTGAAAACAAATTCAAGCCTGGAGTTACAATGTTGAATGACTCTTCTATGGGTAAAATATTGATTAACACAGGAATCATCAAAAGAATTTGGAAGGAATACACACAGTCACTGTACCAAAAAGAATTAGTTGATGTTTAACCATTTCACGAGGTAGCATACGATCAAAAAACAATGGTACTGAAGGAAGAAGTCCAAGCTTCACTGAAGGCATTGGTGAAAACAAGGATCCAGAAATGAGGGAATACCAATTGAGATATTTCAACAAATGGGATCCAATGCTGGAAACCCTCACTGGTCTATCCAAGAAATTTGGAAGACAGCTACCTAACCAATTGACTAGAAAAGATCCATATCTGTCCCCATTCCAAAGAAAGGTGATTCTACAGAATGTAGAAATTATTGAACAATATCACTAATGTCATACACAAGTAAAATGTTGCTGAAGATAGTTCAAAGACAGTTACGCGGTGTATCAATAGGATACTTCTAGAAATTCAAGCAGAATTCAGAAAAATACAGGGAACAAGGGATATCATTGCTGATACGAGATGGATCTTGGCTAAAAGCAGAACATACCGTGAAAAAGCTGGAGAGTAACTAAGGAATTCCTAAGTAGAATTGATGCACTTGGATTATGGTGTTGGCAAAGAATATCAAATACACCACAGATTGTCAGAAGAGTGAACAAATCTGTCTTAAGAGAAGTACAGCCAGAATGCAAGAATGATGAGACTTCCTCTCACATGCTCTGAACATATTATCAGGAGGGAGCAGTCCCTGGGGAAGGATATCATTCTCGGTAAAGTAGAGCATCAGTGAAAAAGAGGAAGATCCCCAATGAGATGGTTTGACACAGTGACTACAACAATGGGCTCAGACATAACTATGTTTGTGAGAATGACACAGGACTAGGCAATGTTTTGTTCTGTTGCACATGGGGTCACTGTAAGTTGAAACTAGTGCAATGGTAGCTAACAAGAACAAATGTTTTTGATTTATCATCTCAATTCAAATAGAAATACCAATATTTCAAGTCTATAAGAATATTAACAAAGGACCCATTTCTTTTTGATTCAACTTATGTCAACCCAACCATAAAAAAACCCTACCGATCCACTGATTTATAACATCATAGAATTGATCTACTGCTATAGTGGTGCAGTGTGTAAGACATTTGTCTTACACATCTGTTCAGAAGGTTAGCTGTTCAAACCCACCACTCTTCTGGGGGAAGTGAGGAAATCTACTTACATAAAGATTTACAGCCTTGGAAACCCAATGGGGTTGCTGCTATGAGTTGGAATTGACTCGATGACTGTAGGGGTGGGTAAGCATTGACCTACATTGGCTTGATAAGTAGAAATAATGTTTCAACTCTGTGGAATATTTATAAAAGTCTCTGAACCTTTGGAAGCTGAATTCTTTCCACTTTGGTTAGTTTAGCCTTTGATGAATAATCAATTGTTATACTTATAATGTGTAATAATGAAGCAAAAGTCTTTGAAGACAAAGCGGAATTTATGCAATTCATAGTAAATGCTAGTCCTGTATTTTAAGACGAAATGGTTCGGTTTGGCCAGTAGATATGGGGACTCTCACGCTATATTTGTCCTGGTTACCTAGTACAGCTCTGATAAGAATATTCCACAAATGGGATGGCTTAAACAAACAGGAATTTACTCTTACAATTTGGAGACTTTAAGTCTAAGTTCAAAGTGCCAAGCTCTAGGGGCTGGGTGAAAGCCCCTCAGCCTTGGCTTCAGCTCTGCCTCCTGCTCATGGCCCACTGGAGGTAGAGGCATTTCTTCACTCAAACAGCTGCTGGCTGCTGAGGCTGCCAAGCCCAATGTTGGCAAGTAAAAAGGCACAGTCCCAATGTTACCAAACCACATGGCATGCCATTAATTTAAATCCATTGTAAGGCCCCAGGTCAGCAGAGCATGGCAGGCTGCTCAACAACGACATGGCTACATGCAGTGTCGAAACATGCCATAAGCTAGAGACCATTCCCAAAGCTGTTTCTTATATACAGGAAGCAGACCACATACCCAACTCAGCTGCTTGTGATAGGTCTGACCATGGAGTTGATTGCCAGTCTCAAGCAGACTGCATACCCAATTCAGCTGCTTGTGGTAGATCCGACCATGGAGTTGATTGCCAGTCTCATCATGGGGAATAACTACCACCAGCTATCTAGCCACTCAACTAGGCCCACCCAAGTTGACACACAAACATAACCACCACAATATTTTTCTCTTGAAGATTTGTTATACATTAAACTCATTAGGGAATCTGAGAAGTCCTGCAATAAAGAATCCTGATAAACTTTATTTAATTCAGAATATCCTGAACTTGCTTAAGCATGGAACGCTGCCCCTTCCACTTCATTATCCAAAGCCTAGCTTTGCAGAGCACATTATGGTCAACACTTGTGTTGATTGCAATTAAGATGAACAAAGAATCATTGATTTCATATTTGAAAAAGGCCCTTAAAAGTGGCAAATATTTATTTTTGATACAAGTAAACTAAGATTTGTCAAGGCCAAATAATTTTTCTAGAACTCTTAATAACAGAGTCAAATAATAGAAACCAAGCTTTCCAATAAGGAGTGAATCCATTTTACAACCTGAAAAGTGATAGTTGTTTTTGTTGGCAAACTTCCAGATTTAGAGATGGTTTAGACCCCAAATTACATTTAAAATTATGTTGAGAATATTTACTTTATAGAAAGATTAAAGTTAATTTTATTCATTGCATCAATATTAATGCATCACAAATGATATATTAATTTTAAAGAAAATGTTCCATTGTTTTCAAAATATATTAATTAAGTATATTTGCTATGTGACTAAAATATTATGTCTTCATCATGTATCAGCTTATTATAGTAGAAGTATATGTTTTTGTATGTGTGTGCCCACACAGGTGTGTGTTATTTGATAATAATAAAAAGTATATGGGCTAATAATGTAAAATTATGATATTCATTATTTTGTAGCCTTTGCATACCAATGGCAATTCTATTATGTAATTAAGCCAACTTCTGTGACAATTTTAAATGACCACATAAGAAAGTTATAGTATAATGTTCCAAACTGTCTGTTGTTGTTGTTGTTGTTGTTGTTTAGTTACCATCAAATTGATTCTGACTCCTGGTGACTCAATGTCTATAGAGTACAACTGCTCCATACAGTTTTCAAGGTTTTGACCTTTCAAAAGCAGATCACCAAGACTCACTTCTGTGTTAGGCTGAATTCTCTAGAGAAGAAAAACCAGTAAAGCTTATATAAAGAGATATGTATCTTAGGAAAATGGCTCACACAGTTATAGAGGCTGGCAGGACCCAAGTTCCTGAATCAAACATCAGGCTGGAGGCCTTTCCTGACTCATGAAGCTGCAGGTGCTGACAGGCTCAAGATTAGCAGGCAGTATAATGGCTGTTGGTTTCGGTGGATGACCAATCAAAGATCACCAGACAGAATCAGAATGGTGGATTGTTTGCTCACAGACAGTTGTAGGCAACACAACACGATCCAGATCCACAGGTTCCAGAATTTTCCCAGGACATCCATATGTGTGTGTGTGTGTGTATATAGATAGATAGATAGATAGATATAGATATAGATATAGATATAGATATATTTGTTGTTGTTGTTGTTGTTATGTGCCATC
>NW_006921800.1:4813650-4832739 GCF_000298275.1 Orycteropus afer afer | reverse complement strand
CAAACCCACCAGCCACTCCTCGGAAGGAAGGTTGGGCAATCTACTTCTGTAGTGATACTGCCTCAGAAACCCAAGGAGGGGTTGCTATGAGTCGGGTCTGACTGACAGCACATAACAACAACATATATTTATATATATATGAAGCAGGCCACACCTTTGAGAAAACCACCTTTCAGGTGACTGGCTTCTCAAAGTATATATATATCAGATCTATCTCATCATAGGAATAACCACATCACAACAGCGTAAACCACTCAGAATCATGGTCCAGCCAAGTTGATGCACAATCCCAACTGTCACAACTTCCAAGGTGCCTTTGCGTGAATTTGAACCACAAACCCTTTGGATAGTACTCCAGTGCTTAAACATTTGCACCACCCAGGGACAAATGTACAAAACTAGCATATTTAAATGCACTATTATTGTTACAAGAGTTCTGGTGGCAAAGCCTTAAAGCATTTGGCTGCTAATTAAAGGTCAATGATTCAAACCCACCAGCAGCTCCGAGGGAGAAAGATGAGGCAGTCTACTTCCCTAAAGATTTACAGTTCTGTTTTCACCTATGGATCACAAAGACGGATCTGATCACATGGACTGAAATTATGGGAGCAATTTCGAGGTTAATGTTGAACTTCATCTGCTCTTTAGAAGTTCAAAAAGGTAAAAATATTGGACCTCTTTAAATAACAGTTCTGAAGAATTAACCAAGTTAATAATCAAGAACTTATTCTTGTTGAAATTTGAGAAGTTTTCACTTTAGAGATTTGATTACAAAATAAAATTTAGGGTCTCAGTGGATAGTTCAGAATATGAAGAGAGTGATTGTTGTCATTTGCTTGTTTAGGCTATCAATTTGACCATACATGGCTTTTTCATTCCCAGCCTGATCTGACCATAATAGCTGCAGCTAAAACTCACTTAAATAAAGAAGTCTTTGACAAGGGTCAATAATATATGCAACACAATTGTAGTCATAGAAACTTAAGACATGGAGAATAAAACAAAATTTAACCACAGACATTTATATATACAGAAAGAAAACAATTTAGAGATTCTACAACTGATTCTTTTGGTATTGTGTTTATTTAGTTAATAAAAGTTGCCATGTTAGCAATCTGTCAACAAGCCTTTTACATGCATTTCTAAAACAGACATTTAATTCAATAAACAGAATCACATTTTGTGAATGCTATGATTGGCAATTCAATAAGACTCAGTGTTGAGAAGTATATGTTAAATAGTTAATGGTTCATATATTGATCTTATATTTATTATGGCTTAAATAGTTTTATTCAGTCCTTTGAATATAATGTGTCGTACACTTAGTTTTGTGGATAAACTATTTTTCTATCACTAATAGATTATACTAGTTCTGGGATGGCAAGTATCTCTAATTCTATATGCCTGCTTTTATTGATTCGGAGTGGCTAATTGGAGTAAAGGTTGAGAAGGATTCCATGGCTCTACCAAGGCCCAGACAGAAACTATGCTGAGATATGGTTACTAATGTTTCTTTCCCCTCTAGAATGTAAGCACAATTAGGCCAGGATCATTTTCTTTGTTCTCTGTTACGTCCTGAATGCTGATAATGGTGTATAGCATATAGTCTAAAAACCAAAACCAGACTCAGTGCCATCAAATCAATTCCAACTCATAACAACACCCATTGGGTTTCAAAGGCTGTAAATCTTTATAGATGCAGACTGCTGGTGGGTTCAGACTACTGACCTTCTGGTTAGCAATCAAATGCCTTAACACTATACCATAGATACCCTTATAGCATACAGCCAAACAAAAAACAAACTCACTACCATGGAGTTGGATCTGACTCAGAAACTCCTCCTTGGGTTTCAGAGGCAGTATCTCTACAGAGGTTGATTGCCCAATCTTCCTTTCAAGGAGTGGCTGGTGCGTTTGAACTATCAGCCTTCTGGTTAGCAGTCAAATGCCTTAGGCACTACGCCACTACAGCTCCAATAGCACTCAATAAACAAACAGACAATTTGTGTGTGTGTGTGTGTGTGTGTGAAGTGAGGAAGAAGAAATGCACTTGTATAACTCTACCAGCGACGTAGAGTTGAAACGACTCAACAGCAGTGAGTTTGGTTTTATTTATTTATTTATTTATTTATTTATTTACTTATTTATTGGTTCTCTCTAACAGATGGTTTTAAACTTTCTAGGTCTGTAAGTCACAATCCCTGAGTATGTGTTGAAATATGATGATCTAGAACAATTTTAAAAAGAAGTTTCTGAAAATAAGAAGTGCAATCAATAGCTTATATATCCGAGGAAGTATCATAAACCCAATAAATCTCAAGAAAAGGATTAGTTTGGGGAAGGTAGTTCTGTTAAACATGTGTTGTTGTTGTTGTTATGTGCTGTCGAGTCAGACCTGACTCATAGTGACTCCTTCTTGGTTTTCCAAGGCATACCGCATACCATAGTATTACTAATGAAGTAGATTGTCCAACCTTCCTTCCGAGGAGTGGCTGGTGGGTTTGAACCTCCAGCCTTCTAGTTAGCAGTCAAGTGCCTTAGGCACTACGCCACAAAGCTCCTGTTAAACATGTAGGGAAAGTAAATTTCATTACACAGAAGAGAACACATTCTTGCTGAAAACTAGCATTGTTGTTGTTGCTATGTGCCTTAGAGTCAGACCCGACTGATAGTTTACCCCTCCTTGGGTATCCGAGGCAGTATCACTATGGAAGTAGATTGCCCAACCTTCCTTCCAAGGAGTGGCTGGTGGGTTTGAACCATCAGCCTCCTTTGAGCAGTCAAGTGCCTTAGCCACTATGCTACCAGACCTCCCTGCATTAGCATTCCTACATTAAAAAAATCAAGCCTCAATCCTGCATGTCCTCAAGAACTCTGTATTTATCTTGTTGCATCAGAAATCAGCAGAGAGCTTCTCATTGGTAGGGAATGGATTTGCCTTTGAAGTGACTTTGGATAGAACTGTCTGATTCAAGAAATGAAAATGGTAGAAGCCAAGAGACCTGGCAGGCAATAGGGTAGTGGACACCCTCACAACTATCTCCACTGAATATGTTCCCTATGGTGGAGTAATGACCTAGAGGTCTCCTATGATTAAGGGAAATGATCTTATGAGTGGTCATGAGCAGGCACATTTATTTGGCTTGGCAGATTGAATAATCAACTGCAAATTAGCTTTTGGAAATGACTGGCTCTACCCAGCGGGCAGAAGAAATGGGGATCTGGCAGACAGCAGGTACACATAGCAGCTGTATGAGTTACATTCCCATAACTTACTGATGCAGAAAGCCAAGCCTGGACCTTTCGTAGTTGTGCTTTTTATTTCTGATGTTTAGAGAGACTGCAGGAGGGAGTGTTGCACACCCAAGCATTTCGCCTTCAGGGTAGCAGCTATTAGGCAGAGTGAGAATGTCCTACTGGTACTGGTACATCTCTTGAAGCATGATATGCACCTTCCTTTTCTTTATACCCAGAAGAAACATCTGCTCTGTTCATAACTGGATATAAGCCATGTCTGATAAAAGGATATTAATTTGCACTTCATAGATTAATAGACTTGGGAAGTCAACTAGTCCATCATACCATCTTACTGGAGAATAATTCCTAGCATTTTACAATATTAAGATTTTGAATACTATAAACTTCCTATGAATACTAAACAGTGAGACATATATAGGGGACATCTAAACCATCCTAAGTAAAAGGGCTACTAGACAACTGCTACCTTTCAGCTATTAAAGGAGTCAATGCATTTCTGTTTATAATCTTACAGAAAATAATATGCAGTTCACCAATATTAATGACTCATTAAAATTTTAGAACTGTAGCAGGAGCCATGAGGGCTATTAACTCCTAAGTTTTAATTCAGCATACATTTGCTTCTGTAAGGAAAATAGTAAGAAATGACTTCTAAGAAAATAATTTCATATTCTCTCCTGACTGAGAGACTTTTGTTTGAACAGAACAAGGGGACACTGCATGGTTTAAAATCAAGAAGGGAGTGTGTAAGGATTGTATCATTTTCCCCATACATATTCAATCTATATGCTGAGCAAATAATCCAAGCAGCTGGACTATATGAAGAAAAATGCGGCATTAGTATTGGAAGAAAAATCATTAACAACTTGCGATACGCTGACGACACAACTTTGCTTCCTGAAAGTGAGGATGACTTGAGGCACTTATTGATGAAGATTGAGGAATTCAATGTGCAGTATGGATTACATCTCAATATAAAGAAAACAAAAATCCTCACAACTGGACCTTTGAACAGCATCATGACAAATGGAGAAAAGATTGAAATTCTCATACTTCACATTGTTTTTTTCTACAATCGACGCCAATGGAAGGAGCAGTCAGGACATTAGACAACATATGTTGTTGTTGTTGTTATGTGCCGTCAAGTCAGCCCTGACTCATAGCGATCCCTCCTTGGGTTTCCGAGGCAGTATCACTACGGGGGAAGTAGGATTTGCCCAACCTTCCTTCCGAGGAGTGGCTGGTGGGTTTGAACCACCAGCCGTCTTGTTAGCAGGCGAGTGTCTTAGCCACTATGCTACCAGAGACAACGTATAGCACTGGGCAAATCAGCTGCAAAGGAACTGTTTCAAGTGCTGAGGAGCAAGGATGTCTCCTTGAAGATTAAAGTGCTCCTGACACAAGCCATGATATTTTCAAGTGCCTCATATGCATGTGAGAGCTGGACAATGAATAAGGGAGACCGAAGAAGAGTTGATGATTTTAATCTGTGGTTCTGGCAAAGAATGCTGAATGTACCATGGACTGCTAAAAGAATTGACAGATCCGTCCTGGAGGAAGTGCAGCCGAAATGCTCCTTGGAAGCAAGAATGGCCAGACTTCATCTCACCTACTTTGGTCATGCTGTCAGAAGGGACAATTCCTGGAGAAGAATGTCATGCTTGGTAAGGTAGAGGGTCAACAAAAAAGGGGAAGGCCTTCAACTAGATGAATTGACATGGTGGCTGCCATGATGGGCTCAAGTATAGCAAGGATCATGGAGCTGGGGCGGATCAGGCAGTGTTTCGTTCTGCTGTGCATGGGGTCACTATGAGTCAGAAACGACTTGACAGCACCTAACAACAACAACAACAAGGAAAGATATATTTTTTGCTTCCAAAGAGAAAACTTTTGCTCACTT
Source organism: Orycteropus afer afer (assembly GCF_000298275.1). Taxonomy (NCBI): domain Eukaryota; kingdom Metazoa; phylum Chordata; class Mammalia; order Tubulidentata; family Orycteropodidae; genus Orycteropus; species Orycteropus afer. Next base: position 4,827,581 of record NW_006921800.1, on the reverse strand, counting down.
TTACAAAAAAGTAATATTTTTTTTTTAATGTGTGTTAGGGTATATATGCAACATATATTCAAGCTACTTATTCCTTAGGCTAAGTTTCTGAGCAAAAGTTTGTCATTCAAAAATCAATATTATTTACTCATTAATTAGTCTATTATTTTCATTTGAACCACCTTGGGAAGGTTTCATATTAGTCAATTTGGCTAATGTTACAAAAATGGGAATAAACAGTGTGGAATGCATTGTCAAACTCAAAGGAGTTTGATAGACTCTGAGTGAATAAATGACTCATGGAATTTAGAATAACAATGTGTAAAAGGCATGAAACTGTAGGACCAAAATAATCATAGGGGATACAGCTTAAAAGGGTTCACAGCACAAAGTGCACATCAGGAGAGAGCTCATGAGTAATTACAGATGTTATCCTGCAATCATCTGCCTGGGAGACAGCAGTGAGGAAAAGAGGAAGGAAAGCAGGCCTTCAGTGGACAGAAGCTTGTGACTCTTCAGATGTCATTGTGGCCTTAGACAAAGCATTAGTATGTAGGACTATTTCAGAAAGAATTTTCCTATTTTGTTCTGCTTGGCTTTCACAATGATTACTAGAGATTATCTTCTAAAAATGTGGTGTGGTCTTCTAAAGGAAAAACTGGCTGTTTTTATGACACATCTGTCATTTTCAAACAACTTAAGAAGAGAAAGAAATTTTATGTATGTTGTTTCTTCCTCTTAGTTTTCTATATCTACGTGGAGTAGAACTGTTCAATAACCTTCCAAATGGTATATTACCTTGTTGTTTTGGAAAATACCATGATGTTATTTATGAGAAATGTCTCAAGGCTGTTGTATGGAGCACTGTGGGCAAAATAATAAATGAGTATTTTAGAGACTAAATGATTTTACACAATTATAATAAGAGCAGTCCAAAAGAAACCAAACTCACTACCATCGAGTTGATTCCAACTCATAGCGACCCCCATTGGTTTTCCAAGGCTGTAAATCTTTATGGAAGCAGATTGCCTCATCTTTCTTCTGCAGAAGCTTGGTGGGTTCAAACTCCTGACCTTTTGGTTAGCAGCCAATTGCCTTAACCACTACACCACCAGAGCTCCTAATATAAATAGTAGCATTGTTAATTAATACATAAAATATTATTATCATAGACACCACTTATTGACATCTTACTGTTGTTAGGCACTGTGGTAAGTATTTTACATAAATTAACATACACATTTATACCTGTATGGTTTACATTCAGGGGAAAAAAAAAGAATGGTGAAATGTCTGTGTGTGACTCATATAACAGACACTCAGAAAAATCTTCAATTGAAAATCAACTTTCCAGCAGTAGAAGCTAAATAGTTAACAAAGGGTTCCAGAGACAAAAAGGGCTAGACCTCCTGCTTTGTGTCTAGTAAGCTGTGTTTGAGTCTGAATGTCACCTTGTTTGGGAATATGCTAAAGATAACTGAAGCTTCAGCTGAGTTACTGAAGAATTGCTTGAGTGCCTTCTTTTCTTTTACCATGAGCATTATATGGTAAAGGATATGGCCAGAGAGGAAGAATTATCCCTTTTCCTTTTTCTTTTCTACATCTATTCCCACACACAATTACTTACTGATTAGACAAAGACTGGAATTACCAAGGTCAGAATTCTGCCTCTCATCTTATTGGAATAACCTCAATCTTGGGGCCTACTATTTAATTAATAATTTTTATGTCTGCTGTTAGGAAACAAACAACAACAACAAAAAAAAAAATTCTGTAGAATATTTCCACTTGCCAATATTATAGCCAACTTACCAGCCTCCAAATAATACAGGTTTATAATTTTCTATTCAGTTTCTCATGAAAACTGGAGATAGAGTATAATATAAGGGGATTGTTGTTGTTATGTGCCATCGAGTCGGACCCGACTCATAGCAACCCCTCCTTGGGTTTCCATGGCAGTATCACTACGGAAATAGATTGCTTCTTTCCGAGGAGTGGCTGGTGGGTTTGAACCACCAGCCTTCTGGCTAACAGTCCAGTGCCTTAGGCACTGTGCTACCAGAGCTCCTATATAAAGGGATATTTGTATAAATCAATGTAGTATCATGAGAAGAGTTCTTAATGGGGAGTGAAGAAAATTAGGTTCTTGCCTTTGTTCTTCAGTAACAGTATGATGTTGGGAATATCCCTCAGCCTTTCTAGGCTTCTGTTTCCCCATCTCCATTAAAAGGAGAAAGTTGTACTGGGAGACTTCTATTTCTATGATCCTGTGTTGATTTACTTAGCTACAAAAGGATAGGAGATATTAATTTTGTTGGATAGAAGCTGATAACATATTTTTAAAAGGAAAATTTACTTCAAAAATTCAGCAATAAATTGTTGTCTTAGAATGTTTCAGTTGTACAATTTTTCTGGCAATATCTAATATATTAAAGGCCATTTGTAAGGTTCCATATCTTGATTTATTCTAGTCTGTGATTGCTTTTTGAAGGGATAATCTCATTTATGATATTGCCTTTTTAACATGTAGCAGCATTATACAGAAAGATAAATTTGCACTGCCTACTAAATGCAAATGATCACTATTTTGGAAAAATAATTTCAAGGCTTTATTTTATACAGATATATGTGGAAATTCTGATATATTTAAGGATTACAGGCAGTAGCAATAAATAAAACTAGTTGACCTTGTTAATGAAAAAATACAACAATGTGTAACAAGGAGTAGTATCCCAAATAACATTAGAGGATAACATCCAGCTAGTATTTTTATCCATGTATCCAAATGGAGTCACTTTAAGAATGTTCCAGGCACCATGAAAATTGGGGTGCACAAAGGCACTTTGAGAAGCTGAAGTGCAATGGAAAAGCTGATATCACCAAAGCTAGCCCTCAGTCAAGGCTCAAATTCCAGAGTCATACTAAGGCAAATATAGTAATCATTTATCCATTTACCTTAAAAAAAATCCATAAGGTTTTCAAGTTTAAACTCTCAGAGCATACCAGTTATTTTCCAGAGAGAATAGAAAATAAGCTCGACATTTTTAGCTTTTTATTCCTAAGGAATAAAAATCTAGGTGAAGGAAATCCTAAGTGAAAACACCATTTTTAAAACCATTTTAGATATTGTTATTGTGGAATTACTGTTATATGCTAGACATTTTCATTAATTTTATGTGTTTTAAGTCAAAAGAAAGAAAGTCTTGGCTATTTAAAATCCACTGCTGGCAGTTTCCTTTGAGCAGAAATGGAAAATTCTTGATATCATGCTGCGACATCGCCTTTCACAATTATGGGACTCTTTCCCTATGAAACTGAACGTGGCCTTAGATTACTTCTCTACACAGGAACCTAGCAGCCATGACCAGTGGATCAATGAATGAGAGTTGGCACTAAATATAAAATCTATGAGCAAGTCTGCCTTAAATGTTTGAGATACACACACACACAGTATGTCAATGGAGTCTAGTCATCTTTGAAGGTTAAGAGATAGTACTGACAACATCATGAATTATTGAAAATTCTTCCTAAATGGCACCCTGCCACCTCTCTGATGTCATTTCTTAATTCTCTCTTCATTAGTCACTCTGCTTCAACCAAACTAGCCTCCATTCTGTTCCAAAACCATGCCAGACAGGCTGTCTCATGGCCTTTACACTGGCTGTTCTCCTGCCTAGAATACACCTCCTCCATACATCCACATGGCCTCCACTCACTTTTCAAGTCTTTTTTCAGATGTACGTTCTTGCAGTGTCCTACCCTAACCACTCTTTCCAATTGCACCCCACTCCACCACTCTCTATTGCCCTTTCCTGATTAATTTATTTCTTTATCTCACTTATACTAAATTTTTGTTCTATTTTTTTTTAATTAATTTCCTCTTCTACTAGGATGTAAATTTTATGAGAGTAATGCTTTACTTGCTACTTTGTCCCCAGCACCTATTACAGTACTTGGCATATAGTTAACAGTCAATTATTTGTTGAATTAATTCATACATGAACCAATGGATTAATTATGCCCCCAAGGGCTCAGCAAAATACAGATGTAAAGTTTCTGTTGTTGCTCGGTGCCATCAAGTCACCTCCAACTCAGTGATCCTTTGTTTGACAGAACAGAACACTGCTTGGTCCTGTACTCTCTTCACAACCTTTGCTATGCTTAGAATCCTTCATGGCAGCCACTGTGTCAATCCGCCTTGTTGAGGGTCTTTCTCTTTTACACTGATCTTCTGTTTTACCAAGCATGATATGCTTCTCCAGGGAATAGTCTCTTTTGACAACATGACCAAAGTAGGTGAAATGAAATGTCGCCATTTTTGCTTCTTAGGAGCGTTCTGGCTGTGCTTCTTCCAGGATAGATTTGTTCATTTTTCTGGCAGTCCATAGTATTTTCAGTATTCTTCACCAACACTACAATTCAATGGCATCAACTATTCTTCAGTCTTCCTTTTTGTCCAGCTTTCATGTGCATATGAAGCAATTGAAAATACCATAGCTTGGGTATTGAAAATACGACAGCACCTTAGTCTTCAAAGTGACATCTTTGCTTCTTAACACTTTAAAGAGATCTTTTACAGATTTTCCCAATGCAAGAAGACATCTTATTTCTTGACTGCTGCTTCCATGAGTGTTAATTATAGATCCAAGTAAAATGAAATCCCTGACTTTAATCGTATCTCTGTTTATTGAGATGCTGCTTATTGGTCCATGTGAGGATTTTTGTATTCTTTATGTTGAAGTGCAATCCATACTGAAGATTAAGTCTTTGATCTTCATCAGTAAGTGCTTCAAGTTATCTTCACTTTTAGCGAGCAAGTTTGTGAAATGGTCATGAGAATAATCCTGATGATGAGTGGCATTTCAGTTGGACTTGTCAACTTTGGAGACTTCATATTTGTAGTTTAAAAATGATAGATATCAGAATGTTTTAATTTTATAATACACAGCCTCAGAATCCTCTAATGTCATACATTTTAATAAGCAACTAAATAAATGCAAATTAAAATGAGAAAATAGGACATAAAAATTTCTCAGTCATATCTTGGATCCTGGAGTTTGTTTAAAATAGCTTGCTTTCATGACAAATCTAATTTTAATTAATTTTTAATCAGAAAAGATTTTGTAAATTAACTAAACACATTTCTCCACTATTTTCTACCACTTAAATGTTAGTTCTATTTTGTTTAGAAAGTTGAGCTATGGCAGGTGTTTGTTTTATCCCATGTTAAAAAAAAAAAAAAATCTATATATGCAAGATGTTTCTCAGCAACTCATCCCAAAATACCTTTTGCTACTGTCTCTAACACTAGTTCTTAAATATTAATGTGGTTCTACTTTGGAATAAGGAAGATGAACAGCTATTTATGGAGTGTATTTTGTTTCCCAGTCTTTTGGCTAAGCATGTGTAGAGGTATCAGTATGAAGAGTTAACGATGCTTTATACGGGGGGAGGAGGAGTTATAAGGACTTCTTAGCCATAACAAATATACCTGAGGGAGTGATTTTCTGGGACTGGGAGCTCAGGACCATAGTCTCAGGGAACATCAAGGGCAATTGCACAACATTGTCCACAAAGAGGATGGACCACATGAACCTCACCCTCCATGACCCTGAGACTAGAAGAACTAGATGGTGCCCAGTTACCACTACCGACTGCTCTGAAAGGAATCACATTATAAAGTCAAGGATAGAGTGAGAGAAAAATGTGGAACAAAATGCAAAATTGTGAAAAAGACCAGGCTTACTGGTTGGATAAAAACTGGTGGAACTCCTGAGACTATGACCCTTTGTCACCCCTCAGACCTGGAACAGAACTCACTCCTGTGGCTCAATTTTCAGCCAAATAATAGGCAGGTCTATAACGTGAACAATAACACTAGAAGTACACACTCCTCAGAACAATCATCCATTCAAGTTCAAAAGATGAATATTTGCACAAGGACAGAGTTCAGAATGCAGAAAGAGAAGAGAAGGAGGAATGGAAATGAGAGACAGGTAGAAAATGGAAGAAATGATGTTACATTGAGGGGCTTGCAATCAATAACAGGAAACAAAATGTGTATGAATTGTTGAATGAAAAACTCATTTGTTCTCAAAATCACAAAAAAAAAGTTTAAAAAAATAAAATAAAATACACCTTCTTACTTCACCCTATCCTACCTTCCTTCCCAAGATTCTTACCATTCAAAACAGAAACTGCAGATGGGACCAAAAACAGAGACAGCTCCTTCAGAGCAAAATTTGGCATTATCAAAAGCCTTTTAATAGTATAATCTTATGTCCAGGAATTGTACTTCTCAGTGTCTACTCTAGAGAAATATTTACCCATTTATACAGGAGGCATATATAAAGAGGCTCACTATAGGACTGTTTGTAATGATACAAGGTTAAACAAAAATCCAGTTGCTGTTGCGTCACATGGTGACTCCATGTATATCAGAGTAGAACTGTGCTCCATAGGATATTTTTCAATGGCTGAGTTTTAGCACCTTCTGAGCATCTGTGGGTGGACTTGAACTTCCAACTTTTTGGCTAACAGCTGAGTGTGTTAACCATTTGCACCATCCAGTGACATTACAAAATTAGAAACAATGTAAATGTCCATCAGTAAAGGAATAGAGAAGAAACTATGACATAATCCTAACATGGAATATGATGCAGCTATTATAATGAATGCCCTGAATCTAAATGACATAAAAAGAGCTATAACAAAACAAACAAACTCACTGCCATCGAGTCGGTTCTGACTCACAGCGACCCCTCCTTAGGTTTCTGAGGCAGTATCTCTACGGTAGATTGCCCACTCTTCCTTCCAAGGAATGTGGTTTGAACCACCAGCCTTCTGGTTCGCAATCAAATGCCTTAGGCACTATGCCAGAGCTGTAAGACATATTATATAGTGTGTGTGTGTGGAGGGGGGGAACCACTATTATATATATTCACAGAAACAAGACTAATACTTTATATTTCCAATGTGCCAATGTGTATATATATATGTGTGTGTATATAAACATAGAAAAAGGTATAGAAGGATACATGCCAAATGTTAACAGTGGGTGCATATGAAACAGGAGAATGAACCAGGAGGAAGGATCACAGCCAAATGGAACTTTACTTACTCTTCTATTTGTAGTGCTTTTAATTTTTTTATAAGGATACTATGCTTATGGAATTAAATCAGTGGCAGTGGATTTGGTTTGGGTTTAATTCTAACTTCTGTTCAAATAACTTTTAGTAAAAGTCTACTTTCCAAATACAGAACAGAATTTCAATTTCTCATAGACTACAGACTTTCAGGAGCCAAGGGGCTGGATGAATCCCTGAAACTAGTTCCCTGAGATAATCTTTAAAACTTTAAGCCAAAAATATTCCCTGAAGTTTTCTTAAAACCAAACAATAGTTTAGCTTAACTAGGAAAAAATGTTCTTTTTTAAGGACTATCTATATGGGATCAAATTGACAACAGCAACTCGAAAGATTAAATGAGAACTTAAGGGGAAGTGAATTTATGTTAATACTGGAGGAATAACTCAGAAAAGGAGGGTAAGATTGGTTGCACAACTCAAAGAATGCAGTCAAAATCACTGAATATATATGTGGAAACAGTTGAAATGGTACTATATTTTTTTGTATATATTCTCAAAAATAACAAAATGAAAGTGGAAATAATAATTTTTTTAAAAAGAGTTAATGATGCTTTTTTAAGAAAAAAGTTTAATCTTCATTTTTCCGGCTTCAGTGTTTCATCAACATCAAAAGACCTGCTAGAAATGGGAAGATACATTAGTCCTGAAGTGCAGTTGTTTGTGATTCTTTACAGAAATTGAGCCTCTGGTTTCCAGATTAGAACTGAAAATAAATTTACAGTGAAGGTGAGGAAAATAAAAGAAAGCTGAGAAAATTAAAAGAGGAAAAAAAGGGAAATTTTAAGACAAGACAGTCACGTAACTTCTATGTGCAGAATGCCTAAGAATTTCTTCCCCAGGCAAATGGTTGAAATAAAGAGGGCAAAGAATTTAAATAAAAGTTCATACTTTTGGAAACAGCTTCTCAAATAAATAATGAAAAGAGAAAAATGGAGGGGCAAGAAATCAGAGCCTCAGATCCCATATCACATTTTACCGAAAAAGTGATTTGTTTTAAAGGAAAAAAAAATAATAATTTTGATAGTTACTGAAGTGTTTATTGCCTAAGACATTTGACTGCTAACCAGAAGGCTGATAGTTCAAACCCTCCAGCCACCCCTCAGAAGAAAGACTGGGCAATCTACTTCCATAAAGATACCATCTCGGAAACCCAAGGATGGATCCCTATGAGTCAGAAACAACTCGAGGGCAATGAGTTTTATATTCATACTAAAAGAAGTTCTGATGGTGCAATGTTAAGGCATATGGCCACAAACAAAAAGATCAACAGTCAAACCCACCAGCCACTCCAGAGGAGAAAGATGAGGCAGTCAGTTTCCATAAAGTTTCCCTTGGAAACTCTATGGGGCAATTTTACTCTGTCCTATAGGGTCACTATGAGTCAGAATCTACTCAAAGGTAGTGGGTTTATTATATAAAACTCCACACCAAAGAAGAGCAATGAGTTCAAAATATAATAGATAGTGCTCATTTTTTTTTTTTTACCATATTTGCCTTATTTTTTATTTTTATTTTTTTTTATTGACACTGATTACAATCCCCACAATGTAACAGCTCTCCTCCCACTTCCTCCCTGTGGTCACTCTTTCCCTTTGTCTTTCCTGGCTATGCATTCCTGCCTGTTCCTGCCTTATTACCTTTCACCCTGTGCAAATGCTGCCCTTCTGATCTCCCATGGTTGATCATTCCAAGGATTGAAGCTCCCTGGTGTTCAGCTCCTAGACCTGTCTGTTGTTTGGTTGTTTGGCTGAAAGTTAGCCATTGGTGTGAGTCCAATTCCAGGCCCAAAGGTTGATTATGGGCCATAATCACAGGGGTTTCACCACTCTCTACCTGACCAACAATTTCAGTGTTTTTTATATTTTTAAATGTTGTTCCTCATTTTTCTCCCATTCTATCCAGGATCTTTATCTATTTTGATCCCTTTCCAAGTGGTTGGCAGGGGTTCCTGGGCACCATCTAGTTCTGGTGTCAGGGTCATATAAGCTGAGGTTCTCATGGCCCATTAATCCTTTGGACTAATTGTTTCATCATTTGTGCCATTTTTTTAATGGGAAAACGTGAGGAGAGAGTTACTCATCTCCATATACTAAGTGTATGTAGACAAAACTAAGAAAAAATTTTTAGTGAACTAAGGACTTTAGTGCGTGAAAAATCATTGAAGGCAGTAGAGGGATGGTTATGGTGAAGAGGAAGGATTAGAGTTTGCAAAAACTTTGTGCAGATATTTTTTTCTTTTTTTCTGATTCCTTCGATCCACTGACTGTGCCAGGCTCTGTGTAGGCTTTGAGAGAGGAAGACATGCGAAGGCCTGGGCTCCAACTTTCTGACAAGCCCTTCCCACTTACCAGCAACATGACCTCAGGCAAGTGCTACCTCTCTTTCCTTGCTTGGCAAAGGCTTGATAATAATGCCTGTATCATGGAGTTATGAAATTAAATTATTACATGAAATAAAGTATGCAAAATACTTATAATGATACTTATCTTTTAATAAGATTCAGCTATTTTTATCTTATAAAATAAAGGAATTAGAGTTTAATAGAAGAAGCCTAGGATTTGGATGTGAAAATAGCAAATTAGACTTAGGCACCAATCTTAACCAGTTATATGACTTTAGGTAACTTATTTAACCTCTTTGAGCCCTTATTTCATTAATTCTAAAATAAGAAGAATTATTTCTATCTTTCAGAGTGTTTGTAGAGAACTAGAGATTAGATTTGTAAGATGCTAAGCATAGTAGCTGTTGTGGCCAGGATTCATAAAATATTATTTTAAATATCTTTTCTTGTTTTTTCCATAGTTCACACTTTGATTTGTCCACCAGTGAGTTCTGAGGCAGCATAGTGTTGTGGTTAAAACAATGACTCTGATGCCAAACACCCTGTGTTTTGATGCTGGTGCCGTAACTTAATTTATTCATCAAATATGTATGCCTGTTTATTGTGTGCCATCACTGTTCCACGCCTGGAGTATAACACTAAATACTAAAACTTACACAGATTTTTGCCCTTATGGAGCTCCCTTCTAATTAACAACAACAAAAAACCTCACTGCCCTCGAGTCAGATACAAATCATAACTACCACTCCTTGGGTTTCTGAGGTGGTATCATTACAGAAGTAGATTGCCCAACCTTCCTTCCGAGGAGTGGCTGGTGGGTTTGAACCACCAGCCTTCTGGTTAGCAGTCAAATGCCTTTAGGCACTAAGCCACCAGAAGTCAAAGAATAAACATAATATATAAGTAAATTGAACATTTATATCTTATAAGCTATCTGCAATTAAAAGAAACAGAGAAGAAAAGGAGGGGTGGGGTGGTAATTTTATTTGTTAGGTACTCATTATTCTAAAAGCTCAGGCAAGTTAATGAACAGATCTACCCTGAGTTTCTTCCTTTGTAAAATAGAGAAAATAACATTTCCAACTTCATAGTATTGCTTTGATACTTAAATAAATTACTCAATATAAAGAAATTCAGAACAATGCCAGGCACATGGCAGACTCAGTAGGTGTTGACTATAATTATTCTCATGATGTTATTATTATTAATAGGAGTTAGGGAAATGTGGACACTGTAATTGTATGGTTTGACTGAAATGTTGTCTATCAACTTCATTGTCTTCAGGCCACTCTATCTAATTTGCAATGTATAAAAAGCCTAAAAATGTTTACAAGTGAGCATTCTTTAAAATATTATAACTAGGTATAATTTATATAAAGCATATAAAAGAAGTACAGGGCTTTAATCAATATTCAAAAACATACTACATATTGTGTAGTTGTTATTTTTATTTACATGCAATCATGAACAATTAAGAAATTTTAATAATCAAAACACTATAGACAATAAAATCAGTGACAAAATTAATTGCATATTGACAGGGAAAAAATGATTCCTTGCTAAACAGTCTCTGATTTTCTCATCGATGAGAGAATACAAATAGTTTAGAGTGTATCTAATATCTATAAATAAAGATTTTACACAAAGAATATTTAAGCCATGATTCAGTTGGACCAGGATTAGTGTGAAAACAGTTTCCCAAAAGCAAAGCTTTCTCCCTTAAGTGCCTATCTACCTTAATTGCCCATCACAATGTACGATTGGGTGTCAGAAAGACCTAATAAAAATGAATAAATGCCACCTGGGTTCCTATTAAATATTTAGCCTGTCCAGAAGAGAAAGCAAGCGAGATCTACTTTTATAATGACTTTTTTCTACTGATTGATTCCACTGGGTAGTGAATTTATCTGGATTACATCCAACCAGCTAAAATGGGATACTGGTTTTCTGATTGGTTTTTCAGTCCTATGTCAAGGAATTGCTATAGTGCATAAGTAAGTTGGAGAAACACAGCAGATGAAGAGAGGATCCTGCAGGAATAAGACAAGAGAAAATAATACAGGCCACTAATGAAACTCAAGGAAAATCATTAGAAGAGATTCAGCTGACAGACACAGCTAATCAATACCTAGAATAAGTAGAGTTAATGTTTGAAAATTCATAAAGACAGGTCAGGTTCCTTGATTTGTTGTATTTTTATGTTGTTGTTGTTGGGTGTCATCAAGTCAATTCTGACTCATAGTGACTATAAGTACAACAGAATGAAACACTACTCAGTCCTGTGCCATCCTCTCAATTTTTGCTGTCTGAGCCCACTGTAGCAGCCACTGTGTCAATCCATCTCATTGAGACTCTTTCTCTTTTTCACTGACCCTTTAATTTACCAGCATGATGTCCTTTTCTGGAGACTGGTCCCTTCTGATAACATGTCCAAAGTACATGCGATAAAGTCTCATCTGGCAGTCCATGGTATATGCAATATTCTTCACCAACACCATAATTAAAGACATCAATTCTTCTTCAGTCTTCCTTATTCATTGTCCAGATTTCACATGCATATGAAACTATTTAAAATAACATGGCTTGGGTCAGGTGTGCCTCAGTCCTCAAAGTGACATCTTTGCTTTTCAACAATGAAGAGGTCTCTTGCTGCAGATTTGTCCAATGCAATACATTGTTTGATTTCTTGACTTCTGCTTCCATAGGCATTGATTGTGAATCCAAGTAAAATGATACCCTGGACAATTTCAATCTTTTCTCCATTTATCATGATATTGTTTTTTGGTCTAGCTGTGAAGATTTTTGTTTTCTTTATGTTGAAGCATAATCCATACCGAAGCTGTAGTCTTTGATCTTCATCAGTGTTTCAAGTCATCTTTACTTTCAGCAAGAAAAGTTGTGTCATCTGCATATAGCAGATTGTTAATGAGTCTTCCTTCAGTCCTGATGCCATGTTCTTCTTCATATGGTCTAGCTTCTTGAATTATTTGCTCAGCTCTGGTAGCATAGTGCCTAAAGCACTTGACTGCTAACCAGAAAGCTTGTGGTTCAAACCCACCAGCCACTCCTCAGAAGGAAGGTTGGGCAATCTACTTCCATAGTGATACAGCCTCAGAAACCCAAGGAGGGGTCACTATGAGTCAGGTCTGATTCAACAGCACGTAACAATGACTACATACAAAATGAATACATAGGGCAAAAGGATACAACCCTAACACACACTTTTCCTTATTTTAAACCATGCAGTATCCCATTGTTCTGTTCAAATGACTGCCTGTTGGTCTACATAAAAGTTACTCTTGAGCAAAATTAAAGGTTCTGGAATTACCATTCTTCATAATGTTACCCATAATTCATTATGATCCACACAACTGAACTGCTTTGCATAGTCAATAAAGCACAAGTAAAAATCTTTGTTATTCTTTGCACTCAGCCAAGATCCATCCAACATTACTAATGATACCCCTTATTCCATAGCTTTTTCTGAGTCTGGCTTGGATTTCTGACAGTTCCCTGTCTATGTACTATTGCTACTGTTTTTGAAGGATCTTGAGCAAATTTTACTTGCATGTGATATTAATAATATTGTCTGATAATTTCTACTTTTTGTTGGATGACCCTCCTTTGCAATAGGCCCAGATTTGGATTTCTCCCCCATAATTGGCCAGGTAGCTATATTTCAAATTTCTTGACATAAATAAATGATTTCTTCCAGCACTGAACCCATTTGTTGAGACATCCCAATTAGTATTCTGTCAATTCCTAGAGCTTTGTTTTTGGCCAATCCCTTGCTTTTCACAAATATTTACAATAATAAAGTGAAATGACTATTTCTACCTAGTTCATGTGGGAAAATATTTTATTAATAAACTAACTTTTATACTTCTATAACACATTTTATATGTTTCAAAGTGTTTTGTAAGATTGTATTGGTTATATTTTTATGTATCAAAAAAATCATACAATGACTAATAAAAGGAAAATATTGGTTTGTGTAACTGAACAGACAAGAGGCACTAACTTCAGGTGAGGATTTATCTAGCTGCTGATAGAGTGTCACTGAGAAATTATTTTTTCCTCTGCTTTTCTATTTACCTTCCTTGGCATCAGATTCACTCTCAGGTGATATCACTAATACCCTCCACTAGCACTTAATTCTCTGTAGTAGTAAAATGATAGACCAGTTACAGAATGATACACCCATTCTTACTCAATACCATTCAAGGGATGAGGAGGAATGCGATTTTTTTTTTTTCTAATAGTTCCCACAAATATTCTGGAATTTGCTTTCATTCCCAAGCCCAAAATGTTTAAGTACCTAATTACTATAAAAGGAAGCTCTGGTAGCATAGTGCCTAAGGTACTTGATTGCTAACCAGAAGACTGGTGGTTCAAACCCACCAGCCACTCCTCAGAAGGAAGATGGGGCAATCTACTTCCGTAGTGATACTGCCTCGGAAACCC
>NW_006921800.1:4803203-4813550 GCF_000298275.1 Orycteropus afer afer | reverse complement strand
TGCTAACCAGAAGGCTGGCGGTTCAAACCCACCAGCCACTACTGGGAAGGAAGATGGGGCAATCTACTTCCGTAGTGATACTGCCTCGGAAACCCAAGGAGGGGTCACTATGAGTTGGGTCCGACTCAACGGTACATAACAACAACAACAACATAGGAATAAGATATGCTGATGTGAAATCTGGTGGGAGATCAACCCTACGCAAACTGTGAATGGAAGAAGAATGGGGTTTCCAAATAAATATCAAACTACTGTGGGTAAAGAGAAGAAGACAGCCACTGGGACGGTAACAACTACAACAAATTTTCTTCAAGGGCTAAGTCCATAAACCACTAAAAATACTATTTTGTGTTATAGGGGTGATAATTAGTATAGTTGTGAGTGATCTTTCTAACTATGGCCTTTTTAATAAGTCTAGAAAAGGGAGGGAGCTCTGGTGGCATAGTACCTAAGGCACTTGACTGCTAACCAGGAGGTTAGCGGTTCAAACCCACCAGCCACTCCTTGGAAAGAAGATTGAGCAATCTACTTCCATAGTGATACTGCCTCAGAAACCCAAGGAGGGATCGCTATGAGTCAGAGACAACTGAATGGCACATAACAACAACAGAAAAGGGATCGTAAGCAAGACCATAAAATGCTTTAAATGTCGTTCGAATGATTTGAGATGTTTCCCTTATTATTACTTTTTTTAAGATTTAGTCAGGATAATTACATACGCAGCTTTTATCTTCTTTAGAAGAGTCATGGTGTTTTTCTACCATACACACACATTCACACACACATCCTCTTTGACTTTGCCGCGGTTACTGTGTCTTTCAATAGGAAAAGAAATCAATACTATGGGAGGGTCAGTTCCTGGAGAACAAAGTAAAAAGTGACGAAAGATAAAGGCATACATTTGTCTTATGAGGCAGCTATTAAAAAAAAGAAAAGACAATTAACAGAAAGTCCTTGCCTTATGTGGAGAGAAAAAAGAAAACACTGATGAAAGTATACAAGTAAAGTTTCAGATCATTACAATTATTTTTCTTTTAAATACCTCATGCCTCTGGGGTCTCTACAAGTGTTGATCTTTAGCCTTGTGTATGAGTGAAATAGCATTACCTATTGGGATATCTGCTCAGTTTCTGCAAAGAGTCTGAGATTAAATGACAAAGTTTATGCTAAAAACAAATTAAATGAAGCACCAATGATTTACTCAAGTAACAAAATGCCTCATGCAAAAGGGCTATGGAATTGGAAGCCAAAGCTTTGTTTTCTACTAACCCTGTTCCTCCTTAAAACCATTCCATCTTGCGTTAATTGCAGCTAACTAGACTAAAGTAACTGGACACTTTGTCCCATCAATTAAGTAAAACCAATCAGACTCATATCCATTGCTGTCGAGTGAATTTCTATTCACAAAGACTTTATAAGACAGGATACAACTGTCCCTGATGGTTTCCAAGGCTGCAATCTTTATGGAAGCAGACTGCTTCATCTTTCTCCCAGAGAGCAGCTTGTATGTTGGAACCACTGACCTACCTTCCGGTCAGCAGCTCAGTGCTTAACCACTGCGCAACCAGGGTTCCAATTCAGTGGACAAGCCTAAGAGAAAGATGAAGGATGACTTATCAGCAAAGTAGGGAGAGTGGCAGCCAGTGATGCTGTAGGCATAAACAATATTTTTACAAGGCAAGAGGCAGAGACCCAGTGGAGGTGAGAGTCAGGAAATGTTAACTTGCCTTCAGCACTGTGGCAGCCTCAAGGGAGACAATTAACACAATGTCACGAAAAGCACACCTCAGCCTTTGACCAGTCCCTGTGAAAGGCGAAAAACAACTTTTTATACACAGTTGTCATGGAATCTGATGAACAAAAGCATCTGCTAAATTGTCTGCCCTAAAGATGGGTTTCTAACAAAAGTCAACTGAATTTGCAGCTTAAATACGTATTTAAAGCAGCCTTTAAAATATCTGCCAGTTACCTATTATTACCAATTAAGCAAGATTGCAAGATTACCCATTTTTGTTGTTGTTGTTGTTGTTTTGTTTAACACTTTAAAACTGGACAGGATAACCACAGATTTAATATATGGAAAATTCACCAGTAGCCTTGGTTAAAATTAAAAGAGATACACAGATAACATTCTTCTCCAGTACATATCACGATAATACTTAATCATACTTGTCCATTATAGAAAAGTCATGGCAAAGGAAATTGCTTATAATTGCATGCGTGAACACACATTAAGTATTCCTGTGCCTGGTGCAAGTTCACAGGGTACCCCGAATCACTCTCAGGTTCGATAATTTGCTAGAAGACCTTATAGAAGTCACTGAAAGCTGTTATACTCACAGTTACGGCTTATTACAGGTAAAGCATACATATTAAAATCAACCTAGGGAAGAAGCATATAGAGCAGAGTCCAGAAAAAGTTCCAAATATGGAACTTCCATTGTCCTTTCCTCACGGAATCATGAGAGCGTTATTTCCAGTATGAATGTGTAACAACATGAATGGAGATTTCCAAGCAGGGAAGCTCACCTGAACCTTATTTATTGCAACTTCATCTTGTAGGCATGACTGTCTGGCCATGGTAGATGATCTCAGTTCCCAGATGCTCAGGAGGTCTAGACAATACCTTATGACCCAAAACCCCACCCTAGTCACACACATGGTTGGGTGCTAAAGTCTCACCCCAAATGACAGTGTTGTTGGCTAGTTAACCCAAGACCCAGGCAGACAAAGACATTTTTTTTTCAGACATGAAATTTCAAAGGCTTAGAGCTCAAAGGTCAGACCTCTCATTGAGTAAAGTTAAGTTTTTCACTATATACCTGATACATTATGAATAGCCTTTTCTCCTGTTTTCTATTTTTTCCTACTTAGAAACAATAACAATTGAATGTTAGAGAAGAAAGATATGAATCAAGAATTGACTCTACAATCTTTTACAACCTCAGCATGTCCTTCATTTTTTTTTTTCTTTCTTGGCATTCTATTATAAACAAATCCAACAACTCTTAGTTTCTCTGGCTAGACTAAATTGATGTAAGAATTCCTAAGAGACCACTTTTATATAAAACATGACACACAACAAGGATGTTTAAATATTCTTTTTAAAAAATGTATTTCAAAGAGAATTGGGAAAACATCTTACTACAACCTTTGAAGTAGAACTTTCAAAGGAAAAGTGGAGTTTATAAACACCAAAAGCATATTACAATGATATAAATCTAAGTGAAGTCTTATAAATTAAAGGCTTAATACTTGAACAAGTGAACATGAATGAAATAAATAATAATTGAAGATGTTACATTCTCTAGAGAAAAACACTACAGGAATAAAACATAATACTGACATATTAGGTTATGAATGAAATAAATTAGATAATATCAAATTTTTAACAAAGAGGAAAGGGCAGTATAAATGGTTAATTGAGCTCTGTGTTAACACCCTCCATTTTATATTTAAGATCAGATTTATTTTCCTAACTCAATGAATAATAATAATAATAAAAGATGCTTTTAGGACTATTTTATTCTTGCTGAAGCAAATATTTTGAAATCTCTTTTGCTGCTTATAAATTTTTTTAAATGAACATGGTACTCTGGCATACTAGAGTTAAGCTTTAGTTATTGTTACTGTTTTAACTTCTAAAATTTTGAGAAAAAGTATACATAGAAAAATATCATTAAGAAAATTTATTTTATATCCAAGAATAAAAATTATACAATGTTATACACTTTTTGTTGTTACTGTTGGTAGGTGCTCTTGAGTTGGTTCTGACTTATAGCAACCCTATGTGCAACAGAGCAAAACACTGTCTGGGCCCACACCATCCTCACAATCACTGCCATGCCTAAGCCCATTGCTGTAGCCACCATGTCAATCCATCTCTTTAAGAGTCTTCCTCTTTTTTCACTGACGCTCTACTTTACCAAGAATGATATCCTTCTTCAGGAACCAGTCTCTCCTGCTAATATGATAACTATGCAAGAGATGAAACCTGGCAATTATCACTTTAAAAAAAAAATTATTGTGATTTGGGTGAAAGTTTACAGAACAAATTCATTTTTCATACAGCAGTTCACATATACTTTGTCTCATGACATTAACAACAATTTACCACAATGCAACAGCTCTCTTCCCACTTCCTCCCCATAGTTACCTCTTCCCTGTGTCCTTGCCCCCATGCACTCCTGTCCCCCGAGCTGTCTCCCTGTGCATACACAGTCCTTCTTTTCTCCCATGATTGTTCTCTCCAAAGAGTGTATCTACCTAATGTAAATGTCCAGCTCATATGCCTGTCTTTTGTTTGGCTGAAAGTCACAGAAGTGGGTTCAATTCCAGACCTGAAGGAAACCTAGGGGCCATAGTCTCAGGGGTTCCACCAGGCTCTATTGGACCAGCAAACCTAGTCTCTCTTTTTTTTTGATTCTGAATTTTGTTCCACATTGTTTTCCTACTCTATCCAGGATTTCCTACATAGCTCTCCTTCCTAGTGGTTGACTGTGGTAGCTGGGCACCATTTAGTTCTTCTGGTCTCATAGTCATTTAGGTTGAGGATCACATGGTATACCAGTACCTTGGTCTAATTCTTCCCATGAGTCTTTGTTTTTTTTTCATTCTTCTTTGTTCTATACAAGGAGAGACCCATCATTGTATCTAGAAGGCTGTTTACAAGCTTTTAAGATCCCAGTTGCTGCTTGCCAAATTAGGATGTGGAACAATGTTTTTGTGCAGTATATTATGTCAATTGAGCTTGATGTCCCCTGTGACCATGGTCCCATGATTATCACTTCTAAGGAGCATTCAGCTATAGTTCTTACAAGACAGATTTATTCCTTCTTCTGGCAGTCCATGGTATATTTAATATTCTATGCCATCTCCATAATTAAAATGCTTCAATTATCCTGCAGTCTTCCTTATCCATTGCCCAGCTTTTACATGCATTTGAAAATACCATGGCTTGGGTCAGGCACATCTTGGTGTTCAAAGTGACATATTTGCTCTTTACCACTTTAAAGAGGTCTTTTGCAGCACAGTTGACCAAGGAAATATGTAATTAAATTTCTTGACTGCTGTTTTTATGGGTGTTGATTGTGGATTCAAGTAATATGAAATCCTTGACAACTTCATTTTTTTCTCTCTTTATCATGGTATTACTCATTGGTTCAGTTGTGAGGATTATTGTTTTCTTTATAGTGAAGTGTAATCTGTACTGAGCATGTAGTGTCTGATCTTCATTAGTAAATGCTTCAAGTGTTCTTCACTTTCAGCAAGGAAGGTTTTGTCATCTGCATATCACAAGTTGGTAATGAGTCTCCCTCCAATCCTGACGCTGTGTTCTTCATACAGATGAGTTTCTCAGATAATTTGCTCAGCATACAGGTAGAATAAACATGGTGAAAGGATACAACCCTGATTCATGCCTTTCCTAATTTTAAACCACACAATATTCCCTCGTTCTTTTTAAATGGCTGCCTCTTGGTCTATGTACACGTTCTTCATGAGCACAATTAAATGTTCTGGAATTCCTATTCTTTGCAAATCAATAATTTGTTATGATCCACACAGTTGAATGCCTTTACATAGTCAATGAAACACAGGTAAATATCTTTCTGGTATTCTTTGCTTTCAGCCAAGATTTATCTGACATCAGCGATGATATCCCTTCTTTCACATTCTCTTTGAATCCAGCTTGAATCTGGCATTTCCCTGTCAATGTACTATGACAATCATTTTTTTAAAATTATTTTCAGCAAAATATTACTTGCATGTAATATTAATGATATTGTTCAATAACTTCCACATTTTGTTGGATAACCTTTGGAATGAGCACAATAAGTATCTCTTCCAATTGATTGACCAGATAGCCATCTTCCAAATTTCTTGGCATAAACAAGTGAGGGCTTCCAGCATTGCATCCTTTGATTGAAACATATCAATAGATAATCCATCAATACCTGAGCCTTGTTTTTCATCAATTCCTTCATTGTGGTTTGGACTTCTTCCTTCAGTACCATAAGTTCTTAATCATGATACCTCCTGAAATGGTTGAACATCAACCAATCCTTCTTGGTGTGGTAACTCTGTGTATTTCTTCCATCTTCTTTTGATACTCTCGCATCGTTCCCTATTTTGTCCATAGAATCCTTCAACATTACAACTTGAGGCTTGAATTTTTTCTTCAAGTCTTTCAGCTTGAGATATGCTGAGTGTGTTCTTCCATTTTGGTTTTCTAACTCCAGATCTTTGCCCATGTCATTAGAGATTTTGTTCAGCTCTTTTGTTTTATCATTTCCTCCATGTGCTTTGGCTACCCTCCATTGAAGAGAAAGATTCAGAGTTACTTCTGACATCCATTTTTGTCTTTTCTTTCTTTCCTGTCTTTTTATTGATTTTTTGCTTTCTTCATGTGTGATGCACTTGATGTCATCCCCACAATTCATCTGGTTTTCAGTCATTTGTGGTCACTGCATCAAAACTACTCTTCAAATGGACTCTAAATTCAGAAAGAATACACTCAAGGTCATATTTTGGCTCTTGTGGACATATTTTAATTTTCAACTTCAACTTCAACTTGCATGGAAGCAATTGATTATTTATTCTACAATCGGCCACTGGCCTTGTTCAGACTGATGATATTGAATTTCTCCATTATCTCTTTACACAAATGTGGTTGATTTGATTTCTGTGTATTCCATCTGGTGAGGGCCGCAAATATAGTTGTTCTTTATGTTGCTGAAAAAAGTATTTGCAATGAATAAGTCATTGTTCTTGCAAAATTTTAACATGTGATCTCCAGCATCATTTCTATCACCAAGGCCATATTTTCCAACTACTGATTTTCCAACTACTTTGCTTCCAACTTTCACATTCCAATCACCAGTAATTATCATTGCACATTGAGTTCATATTTGGTCAATTTCAGAATGCAGAAGCTGATGAAAAATCTTCTATTTCTTCATTTTTGCCTTTCATGGTTGGTGTGTAAATTTGAATAATAGTAGTATTAACTGGTCTTCTTTGTAGGTGTATGAATATTATCCTACCACTGACAGCATTGTACTTCAGGATAGAACTTGAAATATTCTTTTTGATGATGAATGTGACTCCATTCCTCTTCAATTTTTCATTCCCAGCATATTAGACCATATAATTGTCCACTTCAAAATACCTGATATAAGTTTGTTTCAGTTCATTAAAGCCTAGTATATTGATCTTTATGCATTATATTTCATTTTTGACAACTTCCAGTTTTCCTAGATTCATGCTTTGTATTTTCCATGTTCTGATTAGTAATGGATGTTTGCAACTATTTCTTCTCATTTTGAGTCATGCCACATCATGAGGATGCCACAAATGAGGACCCTGAAAGCTTTACCCCATCCACATCATGGAGATGAACTCGACTTTGAGGAAATAGTTCTTCCCTAGTCGTATTTTGAGTGACTTCCAGCCTGAGGGGCTCATCTTCTCTCACTGTATCAGATAATGTTTCACTGCTACTCATAATGTTTCCCATGGCCAGTTTTTTTTCAGAGTACACCACCTGTGGTAGTTGGAGCTATGTGTCACCTTGGCTGGACCACAATTCTGTGTGGTTTAAGCAGTTGTGATATGGGTTACTACCATGATGAAATCAGATGTATATGCTTTGAGCATCCAATCTGTTGAAAGAGAGTTTCCCTAGAGGTATGGTGTGCTTCTGGTATATTTATGGACATCCTGGGAAAAGAGACACTCTTCTGTGGATTGGGATCCTCTTGTGCTGCCTACAACTGTCTATGAGTGAACAATCCAATATTTGGCCTGATGATCTTGGATTTGTCATTCATTGGAGTCAATAGCCAGTATACTCTTGCCAACCTTGAGCTTGTCAGCCCCTGCAGCTGTGTGAGTCAGGAAAAGTCTCCAGCTTGACATTTGATCCAAGAATTTGGGACATCCCAGCTTCTATAAGTGCGTGAGCCATTTTCCTAAGATAAATTTCTCTCTCTATATATAGATATATAAGCTTTACTGGTTTTGCTTCTCTAGAGAAACCTGCCTAACATACCATCATGTCCTTATTCCTACTCTGGCTTAGAATGGAAGTTCCACTGAAACTTGTCCACTATGGATGACATACCGGTATTTCATATACCTGTGGCATACCTTCCAACATTGCACCAATACACAAGGCACCACAGTATGACAAACTGACAGGCAAGTGGTGGTACATACTGTTAGCGTACAAATATATCAAATATATTCCACCCTTGACACAGAAATTTTAGCTTGATATCACTAATTCTCTATATTTCCTTTTCACTTGGAAGAAGTTTGTTTACCAACACTGACTTGAAATGTTTTTCAAATTTCCTTTAATTTCTTTGAGAAAGAAGTGAGACTATCACTCAATGGGTTTCAAAAAAACTTATGAAATATTTAATAGTCATCTATTAAAAATAATATACTTTCATTTAAAAAAATCATAAAGTATTAATTCATACAGAAAAGTATAGAGGATAATATACTAAAATCCATTTATGTACCAGTCAAGTTTAACAAACATTAGTGTTTACTGTTATTTACTTCAGACTTCATTTGTGGTGGAGTTGAAGTCCCCTTTATTCTATCTCTCAACCCCGTCCTGAATTTATGATGTATCTTCCCCAACCATGCTTTTATGTACCCATAAAGACTACGTAGTTTGGGATTTTTATTTTAAAAATTTATATATCCTTTTTTCCTCCTTACTTAATCTCTCTTGAATTGCTAATGTTTCCTTTTCCTTTCTTTTTATCCCTATCATTATACTAATATTCCTTTTTTTTTTTTTTTTTTAGTGCTTTCTCTTATATTTTTTTACTTGCATAGTTAACTACAAATTTGTCTAACACAGCTTAAGGATATTCACTAACCTCTTCCCAAACAAGCTGGAAACTTGGTGTGGTTTATGGATTCACTGAACATCTTCTAGGCCCATCCCTACATACACACACGGTATTCCTTGTTCTGTTGTAAATTTTTATTTTGCTATTTAATCACACACAAACACACTCACACATTGGTTTTATTATGTGGGAGCTCTGGTGGTGTAGTGCCTAACAGCTAATCAACTTTACCAAAATATATTACTTTCTCTATTCACTCTTATTTATTTATTTATTTATTTATTTTCCCATGTCTTCTCTCTTGGTTCTTTTATTTTTGTTATAGTGCTTCCCCCTGCTCCTTACTTCTGTCAGCGAGGGTTTGGGAGCTGTGGTGGCATAGTGCCTAGGGCATTTGACTGCTAACCAGAAGTCTAGTGGTTCAAACTTACCAGCCACTCCTCCAAAGGAAGACTGGGCAATCTACATCTATAGAGATACTGTCTCAAAACCTAAGGAGTGGTCGCTATGAGTCAGATTTGACTCAAGGGCAGGGAGTTTTGTGGGTTTTTTTGACTCTGTGAGTGACAAACTTTTTACCCAATGTATGTCTGAAAACTTATTCAGGACTTTTGAAAGATAGGTGTGCTAATCCAATCAGTGGAATTGGAAAAGAACACTGTTGGATATCGTAGATCTTACCCAGCACCAAACTTTATTAATGACCCAAAGAATATGGGCAAAGCGTTCATTTCCTGTAGGAGCTTGAAACCAACATATCAGATGCAACATCCAAAACTATTTTTTTCTGTGCTTTAGGATGTGTTTTAGTTTCAGATAAACAGAATAGCATTGAGCAATTTATGCACAAACACTGTTCACAAAGGCAGCCATCAGTGATTCAGAGCTCTTTCTTTCTACACTCTGATAATTACAGAGATAGTGGAATGCCTACATGATTACTCCCCATTCTCCAGTAAGCCATGTCCCTTTGATCCATAAGTTCCAGGTTCATTTACAATAGCAGTCTAGTTTCACCAGGTATATATTGCTGGAAACATTTTCTAGACAAAGACTCACTATCTTTGGTAAATACCATTATCATACTGCAAAGAAATCTGTTCAAAGTTATAATATGTTTATAAGATAGTATGTCGAATCATTCATTTCCCCTAAGTGTAGAGTAAATTACCCGCCAAGTGTTAACACTTCCACTCTAAAATGTTGCATAGGATAAAAAATAGTGGATTGACAGCTTTGTTTTTTCCCCTTCAGCATTTTGAAGTTGTCATTCATAGTGAATGAACCTGGCATTCACTAGCTGCTAATGAGAAACTTGCTGCCATTCTAATGGTTGTTTCTTTGTAGATAACCTATTCTCTATTTCTGTTATCCTTTAAGATATTATTCTTAGGAGCTCTGGTAGCATAGTGCCTAAGGCACTTGACTGCTAACCAGAAGGCTGGTGGTTCAAACCCACCAGCCACTCCTTGGAAGG
>NW_006921800.1:4801704-4802228 GCF_000298275.1 Orycteropus afer afer | reverse complement strand
ATAATATCTACATCTGAATTCTCACTAAAATAATATAAATATATCGTCTCTGTGTATCAAATTAAAGCAAAAATAGTTTTTATCCTCTGCCAACCTCCATACAATCTAAGCAAAAGTTTCCAATGTGCTATCCTTTCTAAACAAATAGAAAACAAGAGACTTCAGCGGATCAGTCAGGTTGGCTTGAGTCAGGGAACATAATGGCATTGCAAATAAATCAAGTTGCTCCCAATTTTCAAGTGCCTAAAAGATCTTGGAGTACTACGAAAGAATCAATATACCTTTACAAGGCACAAATTCCATTAGGCCAATCAGATTTCATCTTTCACACGAGAATCATGATCCTAGAGGGTGAAAAATAAAAAAAGGTCATACATTGAGATTACATTAAGGCTGTGCTTAGACAGATTTACCAACAAAAAGTGGTTGTTGTTGTTGTTAAGTGCCGTCGAGTTGTTTCCAACTCATAGCGACCCCATGCACAGCAGAATGAAACACTGCCCGATCCCGTGCCAGCCCCACAA
>NW_006921800.1:4777969-4799520 GCF_000298275.1 Orycteropus afer afer | reverse complement strand
AGACCTGGTCCCCCTCGGGAGGGTAACAAGGGAAAGTGTTCAGTGCAGATCAGTGAGTAAGCACCAGCCCGCCTTTGCTTACCTTGCTCCCAACAAACAGTGGAGGAAAGGTATAAGTGAAACTTTGTAAATACCTGTAGATTAAAAAAATAATGTCTGATCAGGGATTTTGTAGTAGACACACATATCACTGATTAACACCACTCTCTTCTTCTCACTAATACTTCTTCCTTCTCACTCCTTACATCACTGTTCTTACTCCACCCTAGGGGTGCAACTTACCCAGGCCATGGTGTTTTCAGTTACTCGTATTCATGCAAAGCCTGGATGGTGCATGGAGGAGACCAAAGAGGGATGGCTGCCTTTGAATTGTGGTGTTGGCAAGGAATAGTGGATATGCCATGCACTGCCAGAAGGATGAATGGATCTGTCTTAGGGGAGGTACAGCCAGAGTGCTCCTTGGGGGTGAGGGTGGAAGGGCTTTGTCTCACATTCTTTGAATGTGTTGTGGGGGGCAGTGTTGAAAGGAGGTCTCATGCTTGGGGGGCTAGAAGGTTGATGAAAGGGAGGGTGACCCTCAATGAGACTGATTGACACAATGTCTACAACAGCGTTCTCAAACATAGCAACGGTTTTTAAGAGGGTAAAGGAATGGCCCATGTTTTGTTCTGTTGTACGTAGGATCCCTATGAACTGAATCAACTCAGCAGTACCTATAGTGAGAATTTCTCAGGGAGGTTAAACTTCCTCCTGAGTAGGTAAGCAAGAAAACGTCCCCGGAAGTTGTGGCAGTGACATGAACTTTTATTCACAATAGGAACGAAGATAATCAGGAGAGAAAGGATTTAAAAGATAAAAGAAAGCAGGCTTACAAACGGTGCTAGCAGGTTCAGTATCCAGCAGCAGCAGCAGCCTGGGATGAGGCCAAGATGACCGCTAAACCCTCCCATTTTTGTGGGGACATTTATATCTGAGTTGAGAGCATTGGAAATGGGGGCTATGTGATAGGGGACAGAGGGCTATGTGACTGGATTCAGTCTCGGTGGCACTGGGTCCCAATCAGGAGTGAGCCCCAGACCATCACTTTTGTGTGTTTTGATAAGATGCTGCCAGTTAGCAGGCTTTAATTGCCTAAAGCTATACTGTTGTTGTTGTTATGTGCCGTGGAGTTGACCCAACTCATAGCCACCCCTCCTTGGGTTTCTGAGGCAGTATCACTATGGAAGTAGATTGCCCAACCCTCCTTCTGAAAGCTATACTAGGCATGAGTTAATACCTTACAGGGAAGGTGGTTAATACCTGACAGGAGAGCAGAGGTATATGTTACAGGGAAAAAGAAGGAAAATGGACTTGTTTACAAGTCCAGCTAAACAAGATGGGGTCTGAGCCCCATTTTGGGGGGTTGCAGTTACTGACCATATAGCACCTAACAACAACTCAAAGAAGTTCTCAATGTAAAAAGAATCAAAGATTCCTTATGGCTAATCTAATACCAATTGTTTAAGTATAAATTTCCCCAAAGTGTTAGTTCTACTGAAACAAAATTGAAAGGGAAATTTCAGTATGAACTCATAGCCTGTTATTTGTTGTTGTTGTTGTTATGTGCCGTCGAGTCGGCCCCAACTCATAGCGACCCCTCCTTGGGTTTCCGAGGCAGTATCACTACAGAAGTAGGATTGCCCAACCTTCCTTCCGAGGAGTGGCTGGTGGGTTTGAACCGCCAGCCTTCTGGTTAGCAGGCAAGTGTCTTAGCCACTATGCTACCAGAGCTCCCATAGCCTGTTATAGGAAGGATTATTATGTCTGCAGAGAATAGTTTTCCTAGATAGTTCAGAATATAGCAGAGGTAAAAGAGAACAGTAAGTGATAAGGTAAGAAAGATAGGTGGGGTTCAACATCCAGAAGATCTGGACTATAAGACTGAAAAGGAATGTGGGATAGTGTTCTGTTAGGACTGGAAATGTATCAAATGCTGGCTCCCCAGATGTCAACAACACAACCTGTTGATATGACAGAGCTGTGTTTGTTTCTTTACATGTAACTGAAAATACTGCATCAACAGAGCTTTAATATCATGGTGGGATAAGACAAGGCCAAATTTTATTGATAATTTGATGTTTTAAGGCAGGTCTTCCAATGTAGGGGCTTGGTTTAGATTGGGTATGGATCACAAGGTAATAGTTTAAGATTCGTGAATACAAGAAGGCGAGGATTTAGAGAATCTTGAGATAAGGGTTTCAAAAATCTTAGGCCATAAATTGTCTATTGATACTTTTTACTGAAGAGCTGATGAGCCTTTCTGAAAGTTCTTATAATGAACAATAAAATTATTTTCCTGGGCAAGAGTGTCTTAGAATAGTAAAATTATATAACCTGTTAATAATGTAAATAAGGCATCCTTGTGTAGGTGGGACCATGTAAATAAGGTATATGGAACCTGAATGTGGAGAGTGGTCAGTTTTGCCATCCCACCAGGCTTAAACTGAATTATCCCAGCAGTGAAAAGGGAGAATCTCACCACCATCAAAACAGAAGGAAAAGAGTGGAGCACATCCTTGGACATGAAATCCCTGCACTGGACCTTTTTGACTCAGCAGCAAGAGAGTTGTTTCCACTTTGCTGAGACAGCAGAGAGACAGTGACAGCGGATGCAGCAGAATCAAAAGACCAGCCTGAGACAGAGTGGTGGTCCTCCTGGCCCAAGGAGTGAGAAAGCTGAGTACCTTCAGGCAGGAGTCTTGCTGGCAGAGTGGTGTGCCTCTTTGGGCACTTACTGGCCTCTACCCAGAAAAGTTTGGTAAGACTGGTCTGAGTAGGGCAGAAGCTAAAGCCAGAGAGAAGCATGCTTATAGCATAGCTGAGGAAAAGGTGTCTTGACCAAAGAAACTGTATCCTGCTTGTTTCTGATCCCGAACTGTAACCTGTTACTTTCCTAATAAACCCTATAATACTGAGTTCTGTGTGTCCATTGCGATGAATTTTTGAACCCAGTAGAGATGTAGAGAGTGCATGGAAGGGACTGTTGCTGTCAGAATTGGTAAAAAGATTGGAAGGTGGTGGTACATCTGACTTCTCCCTCATAAGAATCAGCATTAGGCTGTTGTTCTGGATCCTTCCTCCCCCTTGTGAAGTTAAAGAAGGTCAAACACCACCCCTATACCCCTTTTGAGCAAAATACCTAGAGATATATGGTTTCAGTTCTCACAGACATGGAACATCCTTGAGCAGGGAAATAACTTGATAACTTGATGAGAGTTGTGTTTTACCAACAGTCTTCTAGAATTTGTGAATAAAATGGAAAGAGATGTAAGAGAGAGAAGACAACTTTAACTGGAATTTTTTTTTTTTCAATAAAAAATACTAAATGTGCCTGATATAAGACACAAAATAAGGAGAAATAAAATGTAAGTCAAAAAGAAAAGTAAATATTTTGGCAGGTTGGTAATGGTGGGAGTAGAAGATTAGAGATGTGAGGAAAAGAAATTCAAGGTAATGTTAAATTTTCAATCTGAATGATTATGGGATTGCTAATTATATTAACAGAACCAAGTCTTCTCACATATTTTATGAGGATTGTCCTATTCATTTCATATCATTTGAGCACTGACTTTGTCAGCCTAGTCCTTCTTAACTCTGGCTGCAAATTAGAATCTAAAATAACAATGTCTGGGCCCTACTATAGAATAATTGAACCTACATTTATGGAATAGGGTCTGAACTTCAGAACGTCTTAAAAGCTCACCAGGTGATTTTGATATACAGTAAGATTATAGACTCTGAAGAGGAACACTGACATCTAATGCTTAACCCTTGACTTCAAGGGACTTAGATTTTAATTTGTATAAATGATACAATAGATAAATTCCATACTTCCTTCATAGCACACACACTTGTGATATTGTCAAGTTCTTTAGGACTCCTTAAGTGCTATGAATTAAAAAGACTATTTTTTTTTTTCATTTTAAAAATAAATTTCCATTTCAACATATTTTGCAACTTTGGCTTATGTATCCGTTTTTTTGAATGAGTAATATTACCAAAGGGCTGTCACCTCTATATCTGTAAAGAAAAGGACCAACTCTGCTGTCGGAGAGTGATTATTGAATTTTTCCTGTTAACTTGAGCACTCTGAAGCAAACACACAGATTTTTTTAATATTTTTGGACATTAAAATGCTTGATCCTCCTCTATTTCTCTTTAGAGAAAGGTTTTGTGATCTCAACTATTTCCTCAATAGTTCATCATTTGTCCCTTTCACTATGTCCTAGGCTATCCTATTGTATTAACCAGTTTGCAGCAAAGGATCAGGGGGGTCTACGGTGATGTAAGTGCTTCTGATGAGAGCATATCCCCCCTAGATGATTCTAGTTCAGCTTATTGTTTTTTGTTTGCAGCCTCATATTTTCCTGTAGTTACTTAATTCAACTGGAGGATTTTCTCTTCTCAGAAATTTAAACATCTATTAATGAAAAATGACTAGAAGTAAGCACTTATTAGAATTTAATTACAGAGTAAATTATGTTATTATTTTTTGAAAATAGTTTACAATGTGATCTTACTTACTAAAAGTGTGCACTCTCTTTTACAAATCTTCAACTTTATCCCTATGCAACAACCAAATTATCTTAATGGATGTCCAAGTGACAAATTAGATGAATGCCTTCCCCCTGAGTCATTTTCTGATAAAGACACATCGTTTAGTTGCAAGATGACAAACTGTGTGCTCAAAGTGACAAATCATTTAATTAAAATTTACAAGCGGTTAAATACTGTTTGACCCAAGTGGAGGCTGTTATCATGAATCAATTTCAGAGGAGGAATGGGCTTTTCAGAAAAATCAATCTCAAATAACCATAGCACTTTGAATATATTGTACAACCTCTTTACGGTGTCTGTGAACATCTCTTTAGGTTTGCGGCAGTTTTTACCTGGTTCAAGAAGAATCTAGTTGAAAAGCATTTAAGAGTTTTACTTAGTACTTAAATTCTATTCAGTTTCATGAATATTTAATATCATGTTCAATGTTCAAACAAAATGCTCTTCTATCTTAAGAGAAAATAGCTAAAATTTTGATGAGTTATCGCTTTTTATTGCATATACAGGCCAATGGAAATTGCAATCATCTTTCATGAAAAGGCTGGGTAGTTTTTATTGTTTGAGAATAAGGGTGGCCATTGCATTTACTTACTAATACAGTAAATGTAAAATTGCTGAAGTAACATGCTTTATTATTTATGCTGCCAACCACATAATGTGAGGGTAGTTTCATAAAAAATATAAATTAGAGAAATTTCACATGCCAGCAGGCTGTAGATCTGTTTTATGGCTCTGACATAGCAGGTGCCCTTCTATTTTAGTTGTGCCCTGTGATGAAGTACATATTTAAGCAGTATTGAAATGCAGATAAAAATATGATGCATATAAAGCAAGTCAGTTCCTTTCTCCAGTGACGCTGTACTTTACAAGCACCATCATTTGTAGTTAATGACTTGGGATTCTTTTCATCTATTCACTTCAGCTTTTTGCTCATCTGTTCCATGCCAAGGTTGATAAGGTCTTAAGAAATGTGTTTGCTTGATTTTTGTAGTAAGAATTTTAACATTGATGGATTCATCAGACATAGAAGACTCACCTATGAATAAGGAAATTCATTAATAGTCAGGGTTAGACATATCTCACTATGTGACTGTGTAAGCTAACATAATAAATAGAAATGAAAAATGCAACATCAGAGGAATAATGTTATGTATTTAGTCATATCTCAACAAAATATGTATTGAAATCCAGGCCCCTGTGACTATACATGTGATCCTGTTTAAAAATGTAGTTTTTTCTTTTTTTCATGTTAATTAGATCAGACCCAAAGGGCTGGGCCTAAACTTAGTCACTGCTGATTAATAAGAAGAAAAGAATAAACATAGAGACACACTCCATGGGAAGACAGATGCCACATGAGGATTCATTTATAAACAAGGATTGCTGGCAGCTACTAGAAGCTGAAATAGACAAAGGACCTTACCCTAGAGCCACACTCTGCATTTGGACTTCTAACCTCCTGAAATATAAGAAAATAAATTTGTTTTTGAAGTCATTGATTTATGGCATTTCTCTTATGACTTGACTAGGTAACTAAGATGTCATCTAAAAATTCACATATATGTGGTGGTTGTTAGGTGTCATCAAGTTGGTTCCAACTCATATCACCCTACATACAACAGAACAAAAAACTGCCTGGTCTTTTGTCATCTTCACAATCCTTGCCATGTTTGAGCCACTGTCAGTCCATCTTGTGAGGGTCTTCCTCTTTTTCACTGACCCTCTACTTTACCAAGTATGATATACTTTTCCAGGGACTGGCCCCTCCTGATAACATGACCAAATATAAGAGATGAAGTCTGGCCGTTCTTGCTTCCAAGGAGCTTTCTGGCTGTACTTCTTCCAAGACAGATTTGCTTGTTCTTCTATCAGTCCATGGTACATTCAATATTCTTTGCCAACACAATTCAAATGCATCACTTTTGTTGTTGTCGTTGTTGTTGTCATTTGCCATCAAGTCATACCCGACTCATAGAGACCCCTCTTTGGGCTTCCGAGGCTGTATCACTGTGGAAGTAGATTGCCCAACCTTCCTTCCAAGGAGTGGCTGGTGGGTTTGAACCACCAGCCTTTTGGTTAACATTAGTCTTCCTTATTTATTGTCTAGCTTTCACATGCATATGATGCTACTGAAAATGCCATGGCTTGGATCAGGTGTACCTTATTTTTCAAAGTGACATCTTTGCTCTTTTACACTCTAATAAGGTATTTCAAAGCAGATTTTTCCATTTCCTTACTGGTGTTTCTATGGTCATTGATTGTGCATCCAAGTAAAATTAAATCATTGACAACTTCAAACTTTTCTTCACTTATGATGTTGTTTACTGGTCCAGTTGTGAGGATTTTGTTTTATTTATGTTGAGGTGTAATCCGCACTGAAGGCAGTAGACTTTGATCTTCTTCTGTAAGTGCTTCAAGTCTTCTTCACTTTCAGACAAGGTTGTATCATCCTCACATAGCAGGTTGTTAAAGAGTCTTCCTCAAATCCTAATGTCATGTTCTTCTGCATATAGTCCAGTGTCTCAGATTATTTGCTTAGTATAGAGAATGAATAAGTATGGTGAAAGGATACAATCCTGATACACACCTTTCCTGTATTTCAACCGTTCAGTATCACTTTGTTCTGTTCGACTGACTGCCTCTTGACATATGTACAGGTTTCTCACAAGCACAATTAAGTGTTCTGGAATTCCTCTTCTTTGCAATGTCATCCATAAGTTGATATGATCCACACAGTTGAAGGCCTTTGTATAGTCAGTAAAATGCAGGTAGATATCTTTTTTCTGTTCTTTATACAATTGATTATAAGGAAAAGGCAAATATTACAGCTGGATCATTTTATATTGGCATATTATATTTGTATATATAGAAACTATTTTGTTTCCTTGGAACAAGAAATTTAACTTTTCACCATTATATATATTAAGAGAAGTGGTAAATAAATGTGCTGAGAAGCGGAATGTTTTCATTGGAATGTAATTTATTTACAATATGTTATATGACTCCATTTTAAATATACAGAGCTGATGGATTCTGCTTGATTTAGAACAATTATCAGTGGTTACCCCAAAATACTTAGACTTAATGTGCTATATGTAAGTCAAGAGCTTGTTTTGAATACTATGTATCAATTGGACAGATACCTATGAGTTTGACAAGCAATTTTTTTCAAATAGAAGAATATTTTATAAAAGGTCAAAGTATAAAGTGTTTCATCCTCTGTGGAAATTGTTTCACCTAATGTCATTAATGCTGCTTACAATATTCTGAAAAACACACAACTTCTAATTATATTTCACTTACTGGCCGTTGAGTCAGATCCAACTCATAGCAACCCCTTCTTGGGTTTCCGAGGCGATATCACTACTGAAGTAGGTTGCCCAACCTTCCTTCCAAGGAGTGGATGGTGAGTTTGAACCCCCAGCCTTCTGGTTAGCAGTGAAATGCCTTAGGCACTACACCACCAGAGCTCCTAATTATATTTAGTAGTCATAAATAATTATCAACAACACAAATGTGAAAAGTTCTATCAAATTAAAATAACCATTCATTAATAAGAGTTTTCTCTCATATTAAAAACCTTTTACTTTTTAAAATATGATGCTGAGAAATGAAGAAATCCTTTAGCATACTGCTACCAAAGCAGTGAAGTTTGACTTTGAAATATACACACAAATGTCATAACAAGTGTTGTACCAATTATATCATTTTCTGGACATTTTTTTATTTTCTTCTTTTCCATTCTTACACCATAACCCTTACTATAGCAAACTAACACACTCCAGGCATATTTCTCTCACACCTTAAACACCTCCAACACAGCCTCAAGATCCAGTCACATAATTCTAGTTCTAAATTTAACCTACCGACTAAATTAATGAGATCACTTAGCCTCATGTTTTGTGCCATAATTTCTGTCAGAAAAGACATAGGTCAATTTTGCCTTATTTTCCTTTTGTTATTAATTTTATAAGATATATTTTATGAATCCATATCTTTAGTATTAGTACCTAAATTTTGGCAATAGACAGGGACCAAATATTCTCACCATGACATGTAAAACAAAAATCCATTGAATTTATGAAAATAGAGCTTTCCAGATGTAAAAGTTCTGCTCAAAGACAACTCACAGTGTTTACTAGAGTTGACAATCTTATGTAAAAAATTTGTCTGAGTCTTTAGATCATGCCACAGAATTTCTTTTAGACTCTCTTCTCCTCCAATTTGATTAAGAAAGATCAGTGGTTCTCTATATGTGCTGTATGACCCCTATGGGTTCCCACTCATTTTGTCACCTCCATAATTTCATATCCCATTTCATTTGCACACTCTATCATGTACAGTGGCTTCTTGTTGTCCTGGGGTATGCACCAGCCACACTCCCACTTCAGGTGGTTACACTTCCTCTGATTACAGCACACACACACACACACACACCTGCATATATCACATCACTGTCTCCCTTTTTTCTTTCAAATTATTCTAACCACGCATGTACAGTAGCTAGAACCCCCCAGAACTCTCCATCTCCCTTACTTTGCTCCATTTCTTTCATAGTATTTATTACCTATCAGCATACCATATGAGGCACTCTGCTGCATTGGGTAAGGCATTTGTCTGCTAACCAGAAGTTCAGCAGTTCAAACCCACCAGCTGTTCTGCAGGAGAAAGATGAGGCAATCTATTTCCATAAAGATTTACAGCCTTGGAAATCCAATAGGGGTCACTCTGAGTCAAAATGGACTGGATGGCAGTGGGATTTGTTTTGTTTTTGGTATAAGATATAATTTACCTATTTTGTTATGTCTGTAGTTTACAGTCTATTTCCCCTATCTAGAATGCAAGCTCTAAGAGAACAGGAATTTAGGGGTACTTTGTTAACTAAATGCATCCTCAAGCCTAGAGATGCAGGACCTGGCCGAAAGTAAGTAGTCAATAAATATTTGTTGAACGAATTAATTTAAAATAATACATGTATGCTTCAAGTCCTGTGCATTGATTATCCATAGACATTCTAGCATTTTACCAGTACTATTGCTACAATTATCTATTACTGATAGTTAATCATTTCTTGCCTATATACTGTGTGACAGGCACCATGAGCTGTTTCACGCACATCATCATATTTCTGTTCAATGGCCCCATTGCTTGTATATTATTATTACCATTTCATAGACTAGGAAACCAAGTTTCAAAGACATTAAATGGTCACATAGTGAAGTTATAAGTAGAATAAATAAACAAATAAATAAAATATCCAAATATTTAACTCTTAACTATTATACAACATTTCTAATCTAATCATCTCTAATATAAATTTAGTAAAGTATGGTGACTGCTAATACCAGAAGGCTGGTGGTTCAAACTCACCAGCCACTCCTCGGAAGGAAGATGGGGCAATCTACTTCCGTAGTGATACTGCCTCGGAAACCCAAGGAGGGGTTGCTATGAGTCGGGTCCGACTCGATGGCACATAACAACAACAACAACAAATGATCATAATAATCATTTTTTTTCTTTCACATCCTAATTCAAGTCCCCATTATCTGTTATATGAATGAAAATAATAATGTTCTAATCGATATTCCTCCCTTTTTTTACTCTAATCCTTTCTGTATACTGTGCTAGTTTAATCTACATAAAGTACAGGTATAACCATGCCATTTATATGTTCAGAAGCCTCCACTATGGATCTTTAAGTATATATTCCTTCAATTTTATAATTTCGGGTGACCTTTCATGGATACAGATTTCCCTACCCAATTCCATCCATAGTAAGAAAGCTAGACTTGAAGGACTTTATAATAAATTTTTTAAGAAAGGTCTATGAAGTTGAGGTTGTAACTCTGGTGATGCAGTGCCTGAGGCATTTGACTGCTAACCAGAAGGCTGATAGTTCAAATCCACCAACCACTCCTCAGAAGGAAGAATGGGTCATCTACTGCCACAGAGATACAGCCTCAGAAACCGAAGGAGGGGTTGCTATGAGTTGGAATCGACTCACAGGCAGTGAGTTTGGTTTTTGGTTTTTAACTCTAGTATTATAATTACCTTCAAAAAGATGGCCACTTTTTCTCAAAACTAGTATGTGTGCACATTGTTAAAATGAGTTATGGAAGATTAGTGGTAGGTAGAATACCCAATGCCCAGACCATAACTACCTTGCTCAAACAAAAATCAACCCTACTGCCACCGAGTTGGGGCAGAGTAGAACTGTCCCATCGCATTTCTAAGGTTATAAATCTTATAGAAGCAGACTGCCCCATCTTTCTTCTGCAGAGCGGCTGCTGGATTTGAATGTTAACCTTTTGGTTACCAGTTGAATGCTTTAACCACTACTCCACCAGAGCTCCTAACTACATTACTCAAAACAACTCACTGCCATCAAATCTATTCTGACTCATAATAACCCCACTGGGTTTCCGAGGCTGTAGATCTTTACAGAGGTGGGTTGCCCCATCTTCCTTCCACCAAGGGGCTGGTGGGTTTGAAATGCTGACCTTCTGGTTAGCAGCCAAATGCTTTGTCCACTATGCCACCACAGCTCCTTAGCTACTTTACTAGAGACCATAAAAAAAGGGGGAGGGGACCAGATGTCAGTAGGTTGCAGCATCAACTCAGTGCCTGAAACAGTTAAGTAGATAGATGACAGCCAATCAGGAAAAACTGTAAATTCTGTCAGGGCAGACTGTCTTGCTCAGTATCCTCAGTATCTAGTGCAGCAGCTGGCACAGAGTAAAATTCCATAAATTCTGGTCCCTATTGTTTTTATCATTATTGCTCTAATTAAGACTCTAATTTCTAATTCTTGGTCTCCATCCTATGTACCATAATTGCAGTAACACTGCTGGAGGTGCAGGAATTTGACATTTTTTCATGAAGTAACTGCTACAAATTCTAAGGTCTGAGGTGGAATCCAAGCATTCCCAGAGTGATCCTCCCCAAATGAAGGAACTTTCTCTGTCTTGAATCCCTAATACCCTTCCAAAAATAACTGACTCTGATATTCTTAAGAGTGAATGAACATCAAACTCTATTCTGTCCTGCCTAAGCGTGTACTACTTATTGCCTTTGTCAGTGCTTTGACTATTTGGAATAAGGTTTCTGTTTGTGATTAGATTAGACATCATTGTGTATATCTCCTTCCGCACCAAGATGCCTACAGGTCATGGTGTGAAATGCTCTGTTTATTCAATAATATACATAAACTAAGGCAGCATGTTTTTACTTAATTATGGAAAACATATTTTTGTAGACATCTGCCCCACATGGGATCATTATTTGTTTGTGGAGAAAGCTCTTTCATTAATATACATCCATGTTTTGTGTGACCATAAGTTTGTAACACAAATGCATCCATGAAGTATATGGTAACCTGTAATATGAGTTCAATCCCTTATTTTCTTATTTTTGGCAGATGCTTTTAAAATATTGGTTTATTATTTGGAAAAGTTAAACCAAAATAAGGATGGTATTAATGCAGATAAAGATATATTTGATTAACTGTTTCATTTTCTAAGGTTGTCATAACCAAATAACCAGGGCTTTGAACCAGTTCATTCTGGTTTGATCCCCTTCTGAGGAATTGCATTTCCACCCCTGACATAATGAGTCAGAATCTACATTTTAACAAGATTCACAGGAGATTCTTATAGATCCCTAGATGATTCCTGTGCTTACGTGTAAGAATCACCTAGGAATCTTGTTAAAATGTAGATTCTGATTCAGTGTATTTGGGTTGGAAATGCAAATTCGTAGCACAGGGTTGAACCAGAATCAACTGGTTGGAAGTCCTTGAAATAATACAAACTGGGTACTGACAAGACAAATTTATCGTTTCACAGTTCTGGAGGCTAGAAGTCCAAAACAATGTGTTGGTCCAACCTTTCTCTTGTCTGAAGTCTCTAGAGGAAGATTCTTTCTTATTTTTCTCAGCTTTTGGTAGCTTCAGACATTCTTTGGCTAGGAGATGTAGCTTCACATTACTGTTCTCTTTCTGCCTGCCTCTGTCTCTTCTCTTTTACAATTGTATTAAAACCCACCCTACTCCAATATAAACTTCAAGTTAACTGATGACATCTTTAATGACCCTATTACCAAAAAAAAGGTCACATTCATAGGTATGGGAGGTTAGAACTTCAACATATAATTTTAGGGGATACAATTCAGTCCATAACAAATGTCATTCTCTGCTTTGGCTCTGGCTTTTCCTTAATTATTTTTATTTTTATTTTTTTACTGTGATGCATATTTTTTGGTTATCTTTTGTATTTTGTTAATTTTTCTTTCCTTGATATATTTACTCTATCACTAGTAATTAATAAAAGCCATCCCAGGTTTACTCAAACCAACAGATTTTCCAAATTCCCTTAATTAGTGTGAGGCACACTAAACAAGATGAGTTTATTCACGCCTAGTAGCAGGTGGTAGTTTTTCATCCTTGTTTGTTCAAAAGTGGACTCGATAATACAATACTGGATCAGCTTTGGGTTTTGTTTTTTTCTTTTAATTTCTTTAATGAAGACACAAGATAAGCAAACTGTTGTAAGCTGTTTTTGAGTTGGCTCTGCCTCACAGCAATCTTATGCATAACAGAATGAAACATCCCATTGGGATGCTTGAACTGCTTGAACCCATTGTTGCAGTCCTTGTGTCAATCCATCTCATTGAGGGTCTGCGTATTTTTTCACTGACTCTCTATTTTAAACTTGACTCTAATCTACATTTATTAACTATGTGGAGGACTTGCATATGTCCTGAAATCCAACTGGGATTTAAAAATAACACCAGAAGCCCAGGAAAGAAATAAGCCTAACTCCGATCTAGTCCATGAAGGCATGCTCCAGTCTCAGTGATTCTCTTCCTGGATTTCCTTCCTATCCAGCAAATCTAGCATAATCTACCATCTATTACTTTTAGTATTCTTTTGTATCCTTTTTCTCTAATTAGATTATACATTCCTTGAGGGTTAAGACAAGGTTCTAGTACAGACCTTGCATAAAATATTCAGTTGCACATTTTCTCCTCATATAGAGTTACTTTAATTGAACTATGCATTTACATTCAATACACCACAATAAGAAATGCATGATGGGAAACTGACCTAGCAAATTGGTTCATTCCATCACCCAGGGTCTTCTTTTGGAGGATGTATGGAGAAATCTCATTAAAAGTCTCATACTTAGTAAGACTTAATATACTTTTTCTGAGCAATGATATGAGCCATGTGACTGCTATTAAAACAGGGATCAGAAAACTTTTTAAGGAGCTCTGTGGCACAGTGCCTAAGGTATTTTACTGCTAACCAGAAGGTTATCTGTTCAAACTCACCAGCCACTTTGCCACTGTAGCAAGAAAGCTGCCACAGACAACACATTATGAATAGGCTTGATTGTGTTTCAATAAAAGTTTATTTACGAACACTGAAATTTTAATTCCATGTAATTTTCATGAATCAGAAAATGGTATTCATCTTCTGAATTTTTAAAACCGTTTAAAAATGTGAAAACTATTCTTAACTCCCAAGCCATATAAAAACAGGTGAGAGGTCAGATTTAGCTTCTGGGCATGTAGTTTATCCACTCCTGGTATAAAGGAAAGGAGTTCTGGTGGCACAATGGCTAAGAGCTTGGCTCCTGAGAGGTTGGCAGTTTCAACTCACCAGCCACAGTCTCATGTAAAGATTGCATCCTTAGAAACCTTATAGGGCACGTCTACTCTGCCCAATGGGGTCGTTATGTCTCAGAACTGATTAAGGGCAACAGTTCGTGTTTGGAGATTAAGGATTCCATTCATTAACATTGTCTGCCTGGAACCTAAGAAACAAATCAGCAACATGATTTTAGAAATGATTTAAACTGACTTTATCTGTTCGGGATGCGTCACTAGGTGGAGAAAATGGGTAGGCATCGGCTAACTAGCTAAAAGTTGGTGGTTCACTTCGACTCTACAAATGTAGGGTGGCCATGAGTAAGAATCACCTCAATGACAAATAACAAGAACAGCAATCTGTTCAGGATAGGTGGTAATAGTGCAGTAACAAAAGCCATCCAGTTCATTCACTGGTCTCTTACATTACATGACCATCAGGGTCAGCAGAAGGTATTGCTCACAGTCTTCTTACTCCAGAACTTGGCTAATTGAACAACCCCCACCATCTGGTCATTGATTGCCATATGGGAAAAGGAGAACTTGGAGAATCAAGAACTTATCTTAAAAGCTTCTGTTCAAAAGTGACACAATATAATTTTTGTTCACATTCCATTGGTCAGAGTGAATAACATGACCATGCCAAAATTCAAGAGAACAGGGAAGAGCAATTCTATTATGTGCTTGGAAGGAAATAAATAAGATAGGGAGTGTTCTAATGACTAAAACACCACCATATTTTGCACTGCCTAATTTTGTTTCAATTAAGCTTTTGTCACCTTTATACATACAATGTAATGCTTTGCACTACAAAAGGTAACTACTTCGAGAGCACCTGCTAGTGCTTGATTGTCCTTTTTGCATCTCTCTCGGTCTCTAACTGGCAAGCTAGCATGAAAGGGTTCTTCTTCAAAAAGAGGCGCCAGCTATTAAATCTACTTGATACTAAATAAGTTGTTTCCTGAGAGGAAAAAAAAAAAAAAAAAAGCCATCCTTAACAAACATCTGCCATTTCTACTTAAGTAACAACTACAGGTTTTAAGTAAATGCTTCTGAGCTGTTTTGTTTTTCAATTTTTTCTTTAGTGCTTTAGATTACATCACTGATTTTATTTTAAAAGTGGATTTTTAAAAGGTTTTATATGCAATTATCTAGTATCTTAACAGTTCATCCTACTCTATAATGCCTAACACATGTACATGGCTAAGATAATAAACTCAGGAATCAGACAGACCAGGGTTCAAATACCATTCTGCTATTTGTTCTGCCACTGTGCAAACTTGGGCTGTTTATTCAACAATAAACCTAAACAATTGACCTCTGTAAGATCCCATTTCTTTATGGGTGAAGGGACTAGCGGAGATTAGATAAGAGATTTAGGTGAAGCCTTTGTAACAATCCCTAGCACCTAGCATTCAGAGAGAAAATGACATTGCCTCCATTTCTCAACAATGACTTCACTTCATATATTTCTGATTGTATACCTCCATCAAAACTGTCTCCATACTTTGTGTCTCACTCCCTCTTGTATAATCAGTTTCTTTCAGGTTAAAATCTTCTCTAATCAACCCTAAATGTAGGTTGCCTCTTCCCAGGGCCATCTTATGAATATTTGACATTGAATGTGTGTCTGGGATTCATGTGTGACATTTATATAAGTCAGATGGGAAGATTAGACATAACCAAACAGTGTGTTCCTCTATCAACATTTGTGCAGCCTTCTGTGGAAAATTCCAGTAGAACTTATTAGGGTAATTTGCAAAATGTTGTGGGCCAGTTTGCTTATTCAAATTAGAAACTGATATGCATTCAAGCTTTATAAGAGAATAAATTAGCTCAAACTTCTTCAACAAAAATGGAAGACAGACCTTGAAATTTGGCAATCATGACCAAGTAGAGGATGTTAATTTAGTTTAGCTAATTATGAAAATCTTGAAGACAATCATTGAGAAGTAATCTGTCTTTTAAAAATGGTACACATTAGGATAATGTATTATTTTTGAGAAAAAAAAATGTGACATGAGAGGTTAACTAAAGATTTTTTTAATGGTATTTTTGTTAGTTTAGCCAGAGACTTAGAACAGCTTTCTTTTTTTATTTTATTTTATTTTTTTTTTTTTGAGACCAGCAATGGACAGTTATGTTTGTGGTAAATTAAGAATTTTACCCTTGATATTGTAAATATGTAACATTGGATAAACACCCATTGATAGAAGAAGAAGAAGAAGAAGAAAGAAAGCGGCAGTTTTCAGTCAAAAAGAAGACAAGTAATCCCTGAGTGAAAGCTCACCATCCACTTGAAAGATAAGATCGGAGTACTTGAGATTCAGACACCAGCCAGCC
The DNA here is from genome assembly GCF_000298275.1 of Orycteropus afer afer. Classification (NCBI taxonomy): domain Eukaryota; kingdom Metazoa; phylum Chordata; class Mammalia; order Tubulidentata; family Orycteropodidae; genus Orycteropus; species Orycteropus afer. Next base: position 4,782,933 of record NW_006921800.1, on the reverse strand, counting down.
TCAAAAAAAAAAAAAAAAAATTATTTTGCAATGGATGTGGGATAAGTCAAAAAAAAAAAAAAAAGAATGAGAAACAAAAACAGCTATACAATTGGAAATAAGCCAAAACACAAATACAAAACAAAAAACAAAAACTCCAACTGCTTGTTTTTACTGTTTTAAGTGATTTAGGTAGGCCTAGACAAATTTTAAAGTAAGCAAAGGACTTTTTTTCTGAGATTTTTTTCACTCCTGTTCCCTATAACTGGTATCTTTATATTTTTTTCCAACTATCTGGAGTAGTTCCTGACTTCTTTTTCCAGATACTTTCACAATATTCCTGCTTTGTGGTACCATCCAAACCTACCCAGCGTCATTATCTAAACTCTCTATGTCGGCCTTGGTGCCAGTGAGCGATAATGCTGATTGCTATCTATTGAGTGTGCGCTTTATACCAGGATGCTGCTGATCATATCATTATCTCACTCAATGTTCAAAACAATCTTATAAAGTAAATGCATTTTTTAAAATCCTCATTGTGTAATTGAGAAATCTAGGTTAAGAACATTGTCCATCCTAGCTCGAACTAGGATGAGGGAAAGTAGGTGCCTGGATTGCAAACTGTAATGTGGAACCAGCTCTCAGGGCCAGAAATGAAAGCTTTCTTAAATTTTGTGCCCTAGTCCTAAGTGCCTTGCTTGCCCCACTCTTGCTCATGGTCCCACAAAGAGTATTTGAAAGAACTGAATCAGTCCGACTCCAGAACCTGTTGTTGTTGTTATGTGCTGTCTAGTCGGACCCGACTCATAGCGACCCCTCCTTGGGTTTCCGAGGCAGTATCACTATGGAAGTAGATTGCCCCATTTTCTTTCCGAGGAGTGGCAGGTGGATTTGAACCACCAGCCTTCTGGTTAGCAGTCAAATGCTTTAGCCACTATGCTACCAGAGCTCCCTCAGAACCTGTAGGTAGCCCTTTTTCAATGACACTGCCCTTACACAGAAATATTGGCTAGTATTAATGTAGTTGGCTAATCATATTAGTATGTAGTCCTTCCTAGGAAACATCATCCCAAGCCTGATATAAAATGTATATGTCACATTCATTCATTCAGCCAATATTAATTAAATGTGGCTGTTAACCAGAAGGTCAGTGGTTTGAACCCACTAGCTGTTCTGCGGAATACAGGTGAGGCTATCTGCTTCTGTAAAGATTTATGGCCTTGGAAACCAAATGTGGGACTCTATGATTGGGAATCATAGTGATGGCAGTGAGGTTCATTTTTTGTTATGATGCAAATACTGTGCCTGGTTAGGAATATGCACATGGTACTTGCTTTTCTGAGCTAAAGTTCTAGAGGGAGAAACAAACATTAAGGAAATAATCATGTAAGTGAAAGTAAATTGCAACTGTCAAGTGCCATGAGGGAGAAGTACATGGTGCTATGAATGTCAATAACACTGATATTTGTCCCATACATTTTATTCTTGGGATAATTCTGAGGAAATAATGATTACAAAATGAGGAAATCAATATATGAAAAAGGGAGTAAGAGAATTCCAGGGGTGAATGTGGAAGAGGGTAGGGAAAGACATATATTTGAGTAATTTGTATACAAATTAGAAAGTAATAAATTGGGCAAGAAATTATTAAGAGTACTGAGACTGGGAGTTCTGATGGAAGAAGAAATTCCAGAGAGAACTCTATAGGGAGTTTCCTTCAGGGGGGTTCCATGAAAGAGTTGGAGTTTAGCCTGAGTGATAGATGTGTAGGATTTGGATGTGCAGATATGAACTGGGTGAATCCCAGCAAAAGAATTAGTAAGAGCAAAGGAATAAAGAAAGCTTAACCCTGGCATAAAGAAAAGTTTTCATGGTAGGCAAATAAAGAATAAGTTTGGATTAAATCACCAGAGAGTTTGAATGTCAGTCAAATTTGATTGGCAGCAGAAAGTCTTTGAAGTCTATTGACTGGGGAAGTGATAGAATTAGAATTATGAAATTTAATCTAGTAGCCTCAAATTAAAAAGAAAATCAAGGCATGAGGTCACTCTAATATCAGATTAGTGAACTATCTGAGAGATTAGTTTAGTATCTATAGGAAGACTTGTCTTTTTTCCAGTGGAAGAACAAAGAAGACCTCATGAAAGACAAAATCTCAGAGCCAATCTTTTTTTCTTTTTTTTTTTTAATCCTTACTTCTTTTTTATTGTACTGAAAATACACACACCAAAACATTTCCCAATACAACCACCTTCACATTGGCATATCACTGATATTGATTACTCTTTCCAGAACATCCCACCACAATTACCATGAAATCAATGCCCCTGCCCAAACAAAAATTTTTCCTTTCTGCCCCCCTCCCATCCTAGGTAACCATTAGTAATCTGTGGTTTCTGTACCTTACTTCATGTAAGTGAGATCATCCAGTATTTGTCCTTTTGTGCCTGAATTCTTCACTCAGCATATTTTCTTCCAGATTCATAAATGTTGTGTCATGAATCAGAATTTCATTTCTCTTCATGGTTGCATAGTATTCCATTGTATACACATTACATACGTTGTTTATCCATTCATCTGCTTATGGACAGGTCAGTAGATTCCACCTGCAATGAACCTTGGTGTACAGGTTTTCATTTATGTTCCTGCCTTTATTTTTTTCTGGATATATACTTAGGTTTAAGATTGCTTAGTCATACCCTAGTTCTATGTTCAACTTTGTGAGGAACCACCAATCTGTTTTCCACAACTGTTTCATTATTTTACATTCTTTCAGCATGGGCTGAACATTCAATTTCTCTACCACCTTTCCAATACCTTTTGTTTTCTGTTTTGTTGTTTTTCTCATTGCCCTTCTAATAAGATATCTCATGGTGGTTTTGATTGCATCTCCATAATAATTAATGGAGGCCTGTTGGTACAGTGGTTAAAGTGCTCAGCTGCTGACCAGAAAAGTTTTTAGTTTGAACCCACTTCCACTCTGTGGAAGTAAGATGTAGCAGTCTACTTCTGTAAAGATTATAATTTTGGAAACACTATGGATCAGTTCTACTCTTTACTATAATGTGGCTATGAGTTGGAATTGACTCAACAGCAATGGGCTCTGCTCTTTTTTTAAAAAAAAATTTTGATTTGGGTGAAAGTTTACAAAGCAAATTCACTTTCCATTCAGCAGCTCACATACTCTTTGCTTTGTCTGATGGCATTGACTACAACTTCTCACAATGCAACAGCTCCCCTCCCACTTCCTCCTCATAGCTACCTCTTCCCAGTGTCCTTCCCTCCCATGCACTCCTGCTCCCTGAGCTGTGTCCCTGTGCACACACAGCCCTTCTATTCTCCCATGATTGTTCTCTCCAGGGAGTGTATCTACCTAATGTAAATGTTCAGCTCATATGCCTGTCTTTTGTTTGGCTGGAAGCCACAGGAGTGGGTTCAGTTCCAGACCTGAAGGCAGCTGGGGGCCATAGTCTCAGTGGGCTCCATCAGGCTCTATCAGACCAGCAAACTGGTCCTTTTTTTTTTTTTTTTAATGATTTTGAGTTTTGTTTCACCTTGTTCTCCCACTCTATCCAGAATCTCCTACAGAGATCCCCTCAGAGCTAATCTTTTAAAGTTAAGATTGCTGTAATTGGAAGAAAAGTTATCCCCAGGTTACAGGTTACAGAGTACTTTCCAAAATACTGACTAAAAGATGAAAGAGAGAGAGTTTTACTTTTACTAAAGAAAGAAGGGACTTAAAGCAATGGAAAGAGATAAATGAAGCAAGAAAAAAAAAAAAAAAAAATGGCCAGGGCTGATAAAGAACTTGAAACTTGCAGTCTGTAACTTAGTTTGATTTCATGTATCAGGGGAGGGTTTTGAGGAATAGGATAACATGATGCAAAAGGCAGAAGGGAGATAAGTTTGTCAGAGACATATGGGACTGATGGAAACTGGGAGATACTGAGTCAGGAGAGCCTTTTTATAGTCATTTAGGTAACAAATGACTAAGTTCTTGATCCAATATAATCCCATGTCAAAAGATGTACTTGAATAAGATTCGGAGAAGGACCTAGAAAATGTGCCCCTTGTTACCGTGAGGAAATTGGAACTTCTAAACCAGTCATTCATCCATTTAATAAATATGCATTGTGTGTCATGTGTGCCAGACACTGTGATAGGAACTGATCTTTCAAAAGCTAATGAAGACATAGTCCTTACTTTCAAGATGTATGTGGCTTACTGGTATGGTAAAAGCTGTATCAAAGTTGGGCAGCAAAGATACAGTCTGAATGAAATCTGCAGAATATGACAATGCAATGTGATAATCAAAAATAAATATTTAATGAGAAACTACTCTCCGTGAAATGCTACTATAGTGGCAGTATGCAGGTTATTGTAAAATACACAACTCAGTCCCAGTCATCAAAGAGTTCATGATCTATCTGAATTTGCAATTCACACATATATAATAGGTTTAACAAGGCAATATTTAATCTAAAGAAAAAAATAACGATACAGATAAAAGAGTTTATGGGAGTATAGAGATGTCCGGTATATAATCACAAGAAGAGAAGAGTTTTTAGAGCAGTCAGGTCTTAGGCTGAACTTTAATGAAATAGGTATTTCTATCCAGCCTAGCCAAGAGATTCATATCCTCTTGGAATGAATGAATATGCTTCTCATAGTAGCAGTGTGGTATATGGAAAATGACAAAGTTTTTTTGTTTTGTTTTGTTTTGTTTTCTTAATTGGGAGAAGTAGACGGGAACCAAACAGTGTTTCTTTGCTATTCACTGTTTGGTCCCATGTCTACTTCTCCCAATTAAGAAAACAAACTTTGCTTGCTGAAAGTGAGGATGACTTAAGGCACCTACTGATGAAGGTTGAAGAATACAGTCTACAGTATGGATTACGTCTCAATAGAAAGAAAACAAAAATCCTCACAACTGGACCAATGAGCAGCATCACAATAAATGGAGAGAAGATTGAGGCTGTCAAAGA
>NW_006921800.1:4774888-4777539 GCF_000298275.1 Orycteropus afer afer | reverse complement strand
ATTGTGGGGCTGGTGCAGGATCGGGCAGTGTTTCGTTCTGCTGTGCATGGGGTCGCTATGAGTCAGAAATGACTCGACGGCACTTAACAACAACAAGAAGACGTGGGACATAGGAGAAATGTAGGGAGAGAAGAAAAGACTGGAACTTATATGTAGAGAGATAGATGTTAAAATTGTCTAGACATATTCATTGATGCTGGTTACAGCTGTTTATGTGTTTCTTGTAAAAAAAAAAAAAACAAACAAACAAACTATGGCATTTCCTGAATTCCCTTTCCCTCTCACCTTTCCACAGTTTGGAAGCAGCAGCCTAGCAACTATTCTACAAATATGTCAGGACTTCCCCAAAGCTGGCCACTGTGGGGAAGGAAAATGATTAAGGCACAGTACTTGCCTTTCAAAATGGTCTGAGCAGATCTGTGCCTGCCTCATTGCATTGAACCACAAGATCTCTATCTGCTCTATGGACAAAGAAGAATCCAATAGTCAAATCCTCTACTTTCCTACTTGGTTCAGAGTTTTCTCTCTGTGTTGTAACTGAGCAAGTATTTAAATACAGTTTTTAATTTTAAAAGGGCCCTTGTTGTTGTTGTTGTTATGTGCCATCGAGTCAAACCCGACTCATAGCGACCCCTCCTTGGGTTTCCGAGGCAGTATCACTACGGAAGTAGGATTGCCTAACCTTCCTTCCGAGGAGTGGCTGGTGGGTTTGAACCGCCAGCCGTCTGGTTAGCAGACAAGTGTCTTAGCCACTATGCTACCGGAGCTCCTTAAAAGGGCCCTAGAAGTCATCTAATTTGACTCCGATTTTGAATTTTGGCTATATTACTCTACATCATTACTTATTATTCCCATTTCAAAAACCAAAATTCAAACTCACTATCGTCGAGTCAGATCCAACTCATAGTGACCTCTTCTTGGGTTTCCAAAGCAGCATCTCCATGGACGTAGATTGCCCAGTCTTCTTTCTGAGGAGTGGCTGGTGGGTTTGAACTGCCAGCCTTCTGGTTAGCAGTCAAATGCCTTAAGCACTACACCACCAGAGCTACCAATTCCCATTTATTAAGAACTAATTATAAAGATACATATCTTTGTTGAAAAAGTGCTTGTTATGATTAAAAGAACTTTATATTTTTTAAAATTCTGAAACAACTGACATTTATGAAGAACAACACACTATGCTTCATCATCTAGAGTTGAAATACACACATACTGTGAACTGTAGTTTCATGTCTTAGGGCTAATGAACCAGAGAAGATGGAATGAAAATAAAACTTTATGCTTTGACAGTAATAAATCATAAAATAAGAACTTTAACTTGGAGATATAGTGAGATAACAAAGAAAGTTCAGGTGAACGTACCAGCTTATTGTCAAAAGCTCTTAACTCAAGCCCATATTGGCTGAAAGTTAACTATGTGATCTGGAGCAACTTCCTTAATGATATTAAACCTGCATCTGATCATCTACATTCATTCATTCAGTCAATTAGTACTTATTGAGGGAGTTAGGAATCAAGAATTAATAGATCAAGGCACTGTATTAGGCATTAGGTGTGGTTTCTCATCTTTAGTGTTACTTATATTTTAGACTGGGCAGTTTTGTTGCTGTTGCTGTTGAGGGGTTGTTGCCCTAGGCATTGTAAGATGTTTAGCACCATCCCTATATCACTGGCCTTTATCCACTAGATACCATTAGCATCTTTGAGTTGTGACTAACACAAATGTCTCAAGAAATTGCCTAATGTCCCTTGGGGAGGTGACAAAATCACCCCTGATTGAGAATCACTGCTCTAAGGACATAATAGTAAACATTCACAGTAAATTCTACCTTCTCCAAATTTGGGAAATTTCTTGCCTCAATTTACTCAACTGCTAAATGGGGATAATAATACTATTTTACTGATAGGATTGCTGTACTATTTCAATGAGTTACATTTAAATATATGAAAGTATTTTAGAATAATGCTACTATTATTAAGGAGCTCTGGTAGCATAGTGGCTAAGACACTTGCCTGCTAACCAGACGGCTGGTGGTTCAAACCCACCAGCCACTCCTCGGAAGGAAGGTTGGGCAATCCTACTTCCGTAGTGATACTGCCTCGGAAACCCAAGGAGCGGTCGCTATGAGTCGGGGCCGACTCTATGGCACATAACAACAACAACAACACTATTATTAAGCTGAAAATTAGCGAAGGAGCTGAAGGAAATGGTACAACATTGCTGATAAAGGGAGCAGCTTGTGAAAAAGTACAAAAGGGATAATGCCCCTTTGAAGATCCAAAGAAAGATAGGATAGGTGAAACAGCATCAGCAAAGAGGGCATGGAATTAGATGACACTTAAGACAAACTCAAAAATTAGATCAGATATGAAAAGTGGAAAACAATAAGTATTTTGTTCTTTATTCTAAGGGCAAGAAGAATTTATTGAAGAATTTAAATAGGGTGATTTATATGATTATTCTTTTTTTTTTTTTTTTTGTTCGTTTTTACAGTGTTCCCATGCTTCCCTTCCCACCCCTGGTAACCAACAAAGAAAGTTTTCTTCCATATATAAACCTTTCCTTGACTTTTCATAAGAATGATCTAACACAATATCTGTCCTTCTCTTATTGACTTATTTCACTCAGCATAATGTCTTCCAAGTTCATC
>NW_006921800.1:4770534-4771226 GCF_000298275.1 Orycteropus afer afer | reverse complement strand
TGCTTACCTAGCTCCCGGAGACCCGGTCCCTCTCTGGAGGGTAACAAGGGAAAGTGTTTAGTGCAGATCAGTGAGTAAGCACAAGCCCGCCTTGTTTCAGTACCTATGCTTAAACTGCCTAGACTTCTATTAATTAGTGCAAATACAAAGATAAATAAAAAGCCAAACTGAGATGTCTGTATTCAACATAAGTGCATTAATGAATCTTCCTGAGCTTCAAGTCCACCATCAATAAAATGTGTGAAATAATGAAGTTTGCCCTAAAAATGTGTTGTGAGATTTAAGTGACATAATACATGTATGTATTTCTACATATGTATTTATATGTGCTGCAAATATATCCATGGATATATTGGAGAATACAGGGACAAAGTTAAGAAAACTTCTGAGTCATAAGCAAACACCTTGAGAGAATGAGTTGCTGGGCCTGGGGGCTCAAGACCATAGTCTTGGAGAACATCAAAGGCAATTAGCATAACATAGTCCACAAAGACAGCATTCTACATCCTACTTTGGTGGGTATGACTGGGGTCTTATAAGCTTATGGGCACCTATCTAAGGTGTAACTATTGGTCTCTCCTCATCCTGAGCAAAAAGAGTGAAGAAAATCAAAGACACAAGGAAAAAAATAGTACAGAGGACTACTGGACCTTGTGAAATCCAGACTCCATGACCCTGAGATCAGAGAAATT
>NW_006921800.1:4762020-4770434 GCF_000298275.1 Orycteropus afer afer | reverse complement strand
TGATTACTCTTAATTTTTGGAAGGGAGCTCTGGTAGTGTAGTGCCTAAGGCACTTGACTGCTAACCAGAAGGCTGGTGGTTCAAACCCACCAGCCTCTCCTCGGAAGGAAGGTTGGGCAATCTACTTCCGTAGTGATATTGCCTCGTAAACCTAAGGAGGGGTTGCTGTGAGTCGGGTCCGACTTGGTGGCACATAACAACAACAACTACAATAATTTTTGGAAATGGTTAACTGATTATAGTACAGACAATGGCTTAGTGGGAGCCAAAATAGAAGTAAAAAAACTAAACAAAACACATTCTGTCAAGTAGATTCTGACTCAGCAACTCTATAAGTCAGAGTAGAGCTACCCTATACGATTTAATCTTTACAAAAGCAGATTGCTACATCTTTCACATGCAAAGTGACTGGTGGGTTGGAACTAATGACCTTTCAATCAGCTGCTGAGGGTTTAACCACTGCACCACCAGGGCACAGGAGAAAAAAAATCAGTAAAGAGGTCTTGTCAAGAGTCCATGTAAAAACTAATGTATTATCTAGTACTAGGAGTGTGGTGGTAAAGGTAAATAAAAACCAGCAAAAAGAGGCACACTTTAGTCTTCAAAGTGACATCTTTGCTTCTTAACATTTTAAAGAGATCTTTTGCAGCACATTTGCCCAGTGAAATGCGGTGTCTGATTTCTTGACTGCTGCTACTATGGGTGTTGATTGTGGAGCCAAGTAAAACGAAATTCCTGACACCTTCAATCTTCTCTTCATTTATCATGATGTTGCTTATTGATCCAGCTATGAGAATTTTTGTTTTCTTTATGTTGAGGTGTAATCTGTACTGAAAACTGTAGTCTTTGATCAGTTTCATCAGTGCTTCAAAAATGCAGAAACTGCAACCACAGCCATGGGGTCAGATCTAATTCATAGTAGCCCCTTCTTGGGTTTCCAAGGCAGTATCTTTACGGAAGTAGATTGCCCAACTTTCCTTCCGAGGGTGACTGGTGGGTTTGAACCTCCAGTCTTCCAGTTAGCAGTCAAATGCCTTAGGTACTATGCCACCAGAGCTCCTAAGTGCTTCAAGTCATCTTTATTTTCACCAAGCAAAGTTGTGTCACCTGTGTTTTGTAGGTTGTTAACCCTGAAGACATATTTTTCTTCATATAATCCAGTTTGTTAGATTATTTATTCAGCGTACAGATTGAATAATTATGCTGAAAGAATGCAATGCACACACTTCCTGACTTTAAACCATGTGGTATCCCCTTGCTCTGTTCAAATGACAGCCTCCTGGTCCAGGTACATATTTCTCATGAGCACAATTAAATGCTCTGGAATTCCCATTCTTTAAAATATTATCCATAATTTGTTATAAGACATGTAGTCAAATGCCTTGGCATAGTCAATGAAGCACAGTTAAATATCTTTCTGGTATTCTTTGCTTGCAGCCAAGCATCTGACATAGCAATGCTATCCCTTGTTCCACATCCTCTTCTGAATCCAGCTTGAATTTCTGGAAGTTCCCTGTGAATATACTGCCACAACTGTTTTTGAATTATCTTCAGCAAGATTTTACTGTGTGTGATATTAATTATATTGCTTGATAATTTACACATTCTGTTGGATCACCTTTCTTTGGAACGGGCATAAATATTGACATTGATGGGGCACAACTCAAAATGGGAAGAAATAGCTGTAAACTTTGGAACTTTTACTGAGCTAAAATAAAGTATCTACTAATAGTTGTAGTAAAAGCCCCAAGGATGACTTTATTTGCACTAGTTTTGTTGCAAGAATGTGCCCATTCTTGAACCAGTCAATCATTGTGGACTCTGATTATCCACACTTGATTACTGACACACATAGTTTTAGAAATATGTGATGGAGCAAAAAGCTGGAGGGAGGTAGAGTTAGTTCCCACCTGAAATATAGTTACTAAGAATGGAAGAGGGTTATCTTCCAAAAGGGATTCTACACATACACACACACATACACACACATTCACTTATTCTATCCTCTAAAATATTCCCACCTGAAATAATGCACTCACTCTTTCCTTAAAAGGAAACAACTGAACTCCTACCAATTGCTGCATCTACCTCCAAGTTATGGATATAAAACTTATACACATGCGTCTTAGTCTTATATGTGTAGATGTTACTCTTAATATCTGGAAACCTATGAGTAAATTATAAATTTAACTCTCCTCTCCACAGTTCCAAGATATCCAATATTAATATAGGCAATGGAATAAGCAGGTAATGGAGAATAGGATAAAGGGGGGAAAATTCTTACCAAGAAAAGAAGGAGAAATAATAGCATTTGACCCCTTTTTCTGTCTGGGATGATTTCACTTATCAGTTGGCATTCAGGCTATATGTAAAATGCAGGCCCAGAATACATCAGGCAGTTTGTTAAACCATTTGATTTGTCAGTATAGTAACACTTGCTAATGTCCTAGAAAGCACCTCTGGTAGCCCAGAGGTTAAAGCATTCGGTTGCTAACCAAAAGGTTGGTGGTTCAAACCACCAGCTGCTCTGTGGAAGAAAGATGAGGCAGTCTGCTTGTGTAAACATTTACAGCCTTGGAAAACCTATGGGGCCGTTCTATTCTACCGTATAGGGTCACTATGAGTCTTAATCCACTCTGGCAGTGAACTTGGTTTGGTTTGAATGTCCTAGTTGGAAATGAGGGAAATGCCTTATCTAGATTTAATCACTTGCCTGCTAACCAGACGGCTGGCGGTTCAAACCCACCAGCCACTCCTCGGAAGGAAGGTTGGGCAATCCTACTTCCGTAGTGATACTGCCTCGGAAACCCAAGGAGGGGTCGCTATGAGTCGGGGCTGACTCGACGGCACATAACAACAACAACAACAACAGATTTAATCACATTATAATTTAGGTCTGAAACTCAAGGCCACCCCTCAGCTTCACATGTGCACTGCCCAGCTAACTGTAACCCTTAATGCTGCCGAGTTAGACTACCATGTGCAATGCCGATACTTATACACTCTGCTTACATGCACTGCTGCAACCTAGTTGATAAAAGCAGATTCTGAGGATAGACTACCTACCTTCAAACCCTAGCTCTGATAACTGTCTGCTCTAAAATGTTGGGCAAGTACCTCAATTTCCTCATCTTTAATTAATAATATCTGTCTCATAGAGTTATATTAGAATTAAATGGGTAAATACATTAAAAAAAAAAAAAAAAACAGTAGGAACAATGCCTGGTATGTAATGAACACAAATATTAGTTCTTATCTTCTATATCAAGGAGTGGCACATAACAACAATAACAACATCTTATATAGCAAGATTCCTTTGTTGAAAACAAGAAAAAACAACTTTGGTGAATAATAACCACAACAACAAAAATGATGCCATGACAAAAATTATTTTAAAAAATACCAGATTTCACTTAGAATTATAGGACCCATTAAAAAAAAAAAAAAAAAAGCTGTCTTTGCAAAAGAACAGGCACTTGTTCTTAGAATCTATGTTGTTATGTGCCGTCAAGTCAGACCTGACTCGTAGCAATCCCTCTTTGGGTTTCCAAGGCAATATCACTACGGAAGTAGGTTGCCCAATCTTCCTTCCGAGGAGTGGCTGGTGGGTTTGAATCTCCAGCCTTCTGGTTAGCAGTCAAGTGCCTTAGGCACTATGCTACCAGAGCTATAGAATCTATAAGTAATGGAAAATAGCAGATAGCCTCTTCAGAATGCCACCAATGGATTCAATAATATCACCCCCAACTATTTTCTTTCTTTGAGCTATTCTGTTCAATATTTAAATACTTGGTAGACTTACTGCCTCACGTCTGTGCCCATCCCTAAAACAATTGTGCGCTCTGATTGGCTAAGCTTGGATAGTGTGCATGCCCCTAAATTGGGGCTAGAGGAGGATAGAACCATCTCCACACAAGCCACAAGTTGTGAACGGGGAAGGAATGTGCCCCAAGGTAGGATGCTGGGCAAGATAAAACAATCAATGTCTTTGTAAACTGAAGTGGTTTACAAAAACCTCTTTACATTTGTTATCGCATTTGAACTCCCAATCCACTCTGTGGTGTAGGTAGGGCAGATCTTATATATATCCTCATCTTTCAGACAATGCAGTAGAAGGGAGTGATTTGTCCCAGCTAAAACAATCAGCAAGTGACAGGGCCAAAATCTGAATCTGGATCTTCTGGTCAGAAACGTTATGCTCCTTCCGTCTCCCTGTGCTTCCCTCAAGTGTTTTCTAACTGTCTCAGAGATTTCGGATCACTGTAAAAAAGGAGGGTGGGTAAAAGCAAGGGATGCTGGATATTTGGATAAAGCGTAAAGGATTTGTGTACCAAAAACAAATTAAAAAGCACTTTGAAGAAGTGATATGTTTCAATGCCAAAAGATTAGAAAAATTTTAGAGAGTAGTAGAAGCGACTTTGTAGAGTACCTATGTATAGGTTATTATGGATGTTTACGATTCTTTCCATCACCAATGAGACAAGAAACTGGATCACACTGATAAAAGGTGGATTTAGGATTAATGGCAATAGATACAGTTATCATTAGCTCCGAAGAAAATGAAAGTAGGAATTCTACTTTAGTGAGAAAGTCTTGAAAATGAATAGGAAATAATGAAAACTGGTAAGTCATAGGAATAATTTAAATTCTCGTTTGTTGTTGATGAACAGTTGCTATTAAATTACGACTATGGATGTTCTTGAGAAATAGAGAAATCAAATCTGGAATAAGATTTAAGTTCAAAAATAAGAAAGCAATCTCATGTATTAAAACTGACGTGAAGGTAAAAAAAAAAAAGTGAAAACAGTGGGGCCGTCAGATGCCAGTGTTTGTGGGTAAATGTTAGACTAACATTTGCAGCATAATTGTGGCTCAGTTTAGAGTAAAGGAAAAGGGCAAAGGTTATTTCTTTTGTGTACAATTCTGATTTCTAACCTTTCCTTTACTGAGTGTGGGGCTTTCTCCATTTAGTACTGTTCCCCGTCGGTGACCAATCTGCTCAGAACCATTGCAGATTTCCTGCTGATCCTTATTAGCTTTCCATTTCCCTTGGAGTTTTTCTCTGACATGAATAATACTTTCCAGTTACAAACTGTTCTGTGGCATAAAATATCATGGCGCTGCAATAGCACTCGTTTGTACTTCTTTCCCCATGTCTTATTGAAAAAGCTGTTGCTGCTATTTCAGGTCATTCTCTAGTCTGGTAATTCCACCACGAGAATGTGATTCATCTGCAGTTTTTCCATTTCTTGCCCATCTTAGCATAAAAAATTGGTCCAGTCCATGCTGTCTTCTAACAAAATTAAATGCAAGTTTACTTATGTCCTGTACATTAGCATTTTGTACTAAATATGTTTTGCCTAGTAGGATGGCTCACTCCTCACATGGCCAGAGATTTGAGGGTTTTGAGGTTCTATAAATAAACCTTAACTAATATTACAACCTCATCCCTGCAAGCTACGGACAAGTTATTACGTGATTAAAGGAGCTATTGCACTAAGACCCCACTGCATGTCCTTGATTGCAGCCCAGCAAGAACATAAAGATGACACAGAACTTGTAAAGGATGAGTTGGAGAATATCCTGTTCCCTGAATCCATAAAGCACGTCTCTGAATCCAAGCTTATATCATCTGCCCTTAAATGTATAATAGCTCTTTCAGTTTTCAATTGTCACTATATTTCTGTACTTTAAAAAAGCTATTGAGATACTTGGGTTATGAAAGATGCTATATAAAACCAAATTTAATTCCATACTATTCCAGTAATTTGCCTCATAAATACTTCTTGAAGTGGTGAGATATTTTCGGTTATAGAAATAAAACTTATATATTCATGACCTATGTATTATTTCATCTTCTTGAAAGTCAAAGGACTCTTCAAGTGTTTATGCTGCTGAAATAAATCTGCTCTGGGTATTTTATAAAAGTTGTTAGTACAAGTGACATTGCTATTGCTAACACTTGTTGTATTTTCTTGTAATTTTTTCATTCGTATATATTTTTAATTGTGATTAAAATATAGAAGATATAAAGTTTATAATTGTAACCATTTTAAGTGTACAATTATGTGATATTAATTATATTCACAGTGCTGTATGATCATCACCATTATCTATTTCCAAAACTTGTCCATCACTCCAACTGGAAATCCTTTACCCTTTGAAACAGTTAACTCTCCATTCCCTTTTTCCTTTAATTCCTGGCAACCTATAATCTATTTCCTGTCTCTTGGGCAATCTACTTTCGTAGTGATACTGCTTTGGAAACTCAAGGAGGGGTCGCTATGAGTTGGGTCCAACTCGATGGCACATAACAACAACAACATGAACTTGAAAGTATTTTTTATGCATTTTTGTTAGCTATTTTAAGTGAACAGGCTCTAATTTTTCCTTGTTAATAACTACTTCATTTACCCAAAGCCTCATAATTTAATAGATGAGAGAGAGTGCTAATCTGAACTGATGACTAAGAAAAGGCATGATGGGGAGGTCAACCAAGATAGGCTTCAAAGTCACCAGAGAAGATGACTTAATATAAATCCTATTTGGCTTTGAAACAGGGACATGGATTTAATGATTTCTCAAGTGCCCATTTTTCCCAATGAATCTTCACAAAGTATTTTCTCCTACTCTGAGTATGTCTAGAAACAATCTTTTTATCTGTTCCTTTTGAAGTGCCTGCAGTATCTGGAACATTGAATGCAAAACTTTAACACTTTAGTTGTAAAAGTCAGAAATCATTTTTCAAACCTTGTAGCAATGTTGATTACTACTTTAACAAGAAATCTTGTCATTTAAAAAAAGAAAAAAAAAAAAAACATTTAAAACATTCTGTGAAGTTTTATATGTAGAAATGTCATTAAAAACTATCTTTCCATCTCTGTACTAGGAAAACTTAGGGTATAAAAATTAACCATCCAATTAGACACCTGAAAGAATAAAATATAATAAGTTAAAATAAAAGGAGGTTTACAGTAACTGTGTATGTGTGCATGTGAGTGTATATCAATAGCTACTGTTTTCCCCATGGTAAAATTATGACAGTTTCCAGTATAATGTGGAAGACTTTCTCAGATGTTTGGGTGGATATTTATCATTGCATTTAGCTGATTATTTTGAGGCCCTGTTGGTACTGGAGTATGAGGTAGTAGTGCAAAGTTCTCAAAGATATGATACCTGAAATAATTCAGTCTAAGAGAGAGAACAGGTTAAAAAATCAAATCTCACTGGTGACTCATTTTTTCAGAATTATATACTAGAATGTAGAATAGGATTGATGAATATTTTAATAGATGTAATCAGATGAAAAAAATACCTTTTTTAAAAGGAAATTTAACTGCTTCTTTTTGTAAACCTAGTTGCATATTTTAAATGCTATCTCCACAAAGATAATGATGGAGCTTTGTTCATTTCTGTATGGATAGTATTATTGGTCTCAATGTTAGCAATCAGTGTGTGGAATGAGTAGCGAAACCACTTACTAGGAAATCTGTAGTGCCTACCAAGTGCTTCATGGTTCTACTGATTTTTCCTGGATCAGTTTTCACTTTAAAATAGGCTAAAGTAAAGAAATTCATACTTTTGTTAGCACAAAGGTTCATGGACAGCATTCTAGAACAGTTTATGAACTTCAGATATTACAGCTCTTTTCTTGAGCAAGCTGATCTGAATTAGCTGAGGGAGTATCTAAAGTACCATCCAGGAACATCTTCCAAGTACTTGATTAGTGTAATTCATTAACAAATGGAAGCTGATTCCTGGTCTGGAGGAGTTCATGGAGGAGAGTAGAATTGGACTGTACTCTGAATTCCAATATACTAGGGTCAAAGATTCTAAATACATATTTAGAATGTGTTCAGGGGCCATACATATTTACTACAGAGAATCAAGCACAATTTATTTTAAAGCACAAATGTATTTTTCTGTGCTATAAGCATTGTTATGTATTATATAGCCATTAAAACACTATCAAGAAAGTATAAAAATAATAAAAGAAAGAAATTACTCATATTTGCAACCCTCAAAGATAACAACTATTGGCTTTAAATCCACTTTTAGTATTATATATGAATAATTTCTCCTAAAAAATGTTCCATATATTTTCCTTATGTACAATATTTATAATTTAAAACTATGCATTATATCATACCTTGATATGCCACATATTCACATATTTTGCTATGCACTGAATTAGTGCCAGAGAGATGTCTTACTTGTAAATAATAACACTGTATATGAAATTCAAATAAGCTTCTAAAATTTTCAAAAGTAAAACGCAAATATAAAAGTAGTTTTATTCACTTTCTTAAAAATTATATCCTTGTTGTTGTTGTTGTTAAGTGCCGTCGAGTCGTTTCCGACTCATAGCGACCCCATGCACAGCAGAACGAAACACTGCCCGATCCCGCGCCAGC
>NW_006921800.1:4741334-4757575 GCF_000298275.1 Orycteropus afer afer | reverse complement strand
GGTGGGTTTGAACCACCAGCCTTCTGGTTAGCAGTCCAGTGCCTTAGGCACTGCACCACCAGAGTTCCTAGCTAAATGATAGACAGCCCTATAAGGTGAAAAGCACTAGAGAGGTACACACTTTAGAACCATCAACCACAGAAGATCAAAAGAGCAGCACTGACCCAGAGATAAAGCTCCAAAAGAAGGAAGAGATAGGAAAGAAAGATGAATGGAAACAATAGGCACAGGGAGGAAGTGCTGTCACAAAACAAAATGTGTATGAATTGTTGAATGGAAAACTAATTTGTTCTGTACGTTTTCACCCAAATCACAATGAAAAGTTAAAACAAACAAACAAACAAACTTTGAAGGCTACTCAAATGACACTAGCACATAATTTATTAAGTAGAAATTAAAGTTTTTTTAACTGAATTTTAATTCTTTTTTTCTGTCATTGTATACTGGTTCACAGAATCTAACTTAAAATTAATACTACCAACAAGGCCTGTATTCAAAGTTAAAATTCAGAGGTGACTTCTATGCTCAGATCTGGACATCACTAAGATGATCCTTTTAATCCAAATAGGATCCCTGAATTCAGTTTTGTTGTTTTTCCCATACAAATGATTGCTCAAAATTTGAAAAATTTTAAATGTAGGCACCACTGAATATAGTTTCAGTCAATTAAATAATTTGAAATTAAGTGATATTCACAATTAATTGGGCTAGCTTAAATGGTGAACCAATAAAAGCTCCATATGAATGACTGAATCTTTGCATTGACTCTCTCATGCCTCTGCCAGCCTGGAGAGTGCAGTTGTGGATGTGAATTCTGATCAAGTTAGATTACTTGAGAGGAGCCACTGACTGTACAAAGTATCTATTACTTCTCATGGGTAGTGAAAATTATGGCATCACACCTCCTTGTGAGTAGAATGCAGACTGAGCATGAGAACATTATACTTTCAGATCATCATAATGTCAGGCTCAGGCTACTCTTTGACAACAAAAATAAATTTCACAAAGGCTTAGACAGCAAACCATATTATAAGCTTTTTGAAGGAGGAAAAATGAAAAGAAGTGAGATTTTTATCTTAGTCCTTTATTGTGCAGTTGTCACTGGAATCAAAGATTCCAGAAAACTCCATAATGTAACTTACAATGTTTACTATTGTACAGTTGGACCCAATTGTACAAATTACATCTAAGTTGGGGAGCGTGTTAACCTTCTTTGTGTTTTTGTCATACTGTGTTTGTTGTTAGCCTGCCCTGCATCCACTGGGAGACCTTGCCCTACCACCTGCTTTCTGAGTTTTCTGCCTCTGGAATGCTACATCATCTTCTCTAATCTCTCTCAGTCTCTTCTCTTCTTAACAAGGACTTCTGTTATCTGATAGGGCACAAGAAATAATCTTTTTTTTTTTTCTTTTACCCTCAGAAAGCACTGCAAGTCATCTCTTTTTTTATAAACTTCTATTAAACCTCTCTTCTATTCCTTTCAACACTGACCAAAGGTGTCCAGCTCTAAAATTCAGGGCTTCTCTTGGACCAAAAGAAAAAGTTGTTAATTTCCAATTTCCTTCTACTTGAATCATGTTGTGTTTTTTTTTTTCCCCATAAGATTACTAACTGTTAAGCCCTGTAACAATCAGCAATGCAATTGTTAATTGAAGTATCAGCAATGCAAGTTAATTGAAGTCTTTCTTCTTCCCGTCCCCATAGCAAATATATGTCATAATTTTCTTTTTATTTTAACTATTTCTCATTGTAGGGGACATAGTTTCTACAATAAAATTTCACTCATATTTTCAGAGTACTTTGAAAAAAACACAAATGCACAGAAAAGACTGATTCATTCATGTACTCATTCAATAAACATGTATCAAGCTCTTTGTTAAGTACAGTCCAGACATTGTACTACCAAGATGAATAGGGTTTCCCTAAAATTAACCAATCTCCTACAGAGAAAAATGAATAAACATTGAGATAAGTTACAAGTTATCTTTAAGCATTTGGGGAGCTCAGATGTTGGAATTAACTGTGCATAGGAAGGTCAAGGAAAGCTTTCCAAAGGTGGCAAAGTATAAACAGAGATTTAAAGAAGGAAAGTAATTAAGTAGACAGAAAAAATGGGAGTATATTCATGCCAGGTGCAGAATAGTAATAGTCCCAAGCTGTTAAAAACCAAACAAAACCAAAATCACTGGCACTGAGTCAGTCCTGACTCATAGTGACCCCTCCTTGGGTTTCCGAGGTAGTACCTCTACAGAAGTAGATTGCCCCATCTTCCTTCCAAGGAGTGGCTGGTGGGTTTGAACCTCCAGCCTTCTGGTTAGTAGTCAAATGCCTTAACCACTACACCACCAGAGTCCCTAGGCTGTTCAAGGAGCAGTAAAGTAATGTGACTGGAGACAGCAGCAACCATATTGTTCAAGGGCTAATAAGTTAGACTGTTTTTCTTGGGTGCTATCAATCATTTTGGGAGCTCTAGCAGTGTAGTGCCTAAGCAACTTGACTGCTAACAAGAAGGCTGGCGGTTCAAACCCACCAGCCACTCCTCGGAAGGAAGATGGGGCAATCTACTTCCGGTGTGATACTGCCTCAGAAACCCAAGGAGGAGTCACTATGAGTCGGGTCTGACTTGAGGGCACACAACAATAACAACATCAATCATTTCATACTCATAGTGACCTTATGTACAACAAAATGAAACATTGTTTCATCCTGTGCTATACTCATAATCACTGCTGTTTGAGCCCATTGTTACAGCCACTGTGTCAATCCATATCATTTACAGTCTTCCTCTTTTTTTGCTGACCTTCTTCTTGATCAAGCTTATGGCCACTATGAGTAAGCATCAACTAACTACACAGCAGTGGTTTTTATAGACTAAAGAGCTTTAATTTTATTCTAAGACATTGCAATATTTTGACCAGGGAAATCAGTTATTTCAATATGCAGTTTTAAAGATATTTCTGGCAGAAGTGAATAGGATGGGTTAGAGGGAGATAGAGAAAACACAATAGGAAGGGATATTAGGAGGTTAGTGAATGAAGAGACTGTGGAATAGAAATATTGAATATGAAACACATATACACATAATAATATATTATTCCTATTTTCAGTGGTCTTCAAATCTTTTAAACATATATTTATATTTAAAATTCAAAAATATTATATCTTAAATTCACACATTTGAACAATTAACTTGAATTGGCTAGGATCAAATTATTTTGATGATTAAAAAGATAAAATAAATATATATACTGATTCTGTAATCATTCCTTTGGGTAAAATTCCTAAATGAGATTCTAAATGAGGATTCTGATTTAATAAACAAACAAATAATCCCAAACCCACTGCCATTGAGTCAATTCCAACACATAAAGATTCTACAGGACAGAATAGAATTTCCCCCATAGTGTTTCCAAGTAAGTAAATATTTAAGGAAGAAGGTGTCTCATCTTTTTCCCACTGAGCAGCTGCTGGCTTTGAACTGCCAAGCTTTTGGTTAGCAGCTGAATGCTTTAACCACTACACTAGCAGAGCTCCTTTCTGATTTAATAGACCCTTCAGAGATACAGTGTATGCTACTATGATGGATGACTAAAAGAAAAAAACCTAAAGATAATATTAAAAAATGATAATGCCTTTATTCAATAATATTATAAAAGATAGTATTAAGAGTGAAATTGAAAACCATAGTTTTGGATGTGCAATTCTACATCCAACAAAAGATTTGTATCTCAAATATATAAAAATTTCCTCTAAACAATAAGATAAAGCAGGCCATGAAATAAGAATATGAACAAAAATGTGAACAGATACTTCACGAAAGAGCTTATCCAAAATTAATGTACATATGAAAAGATGCTAAATGTTATAAGCCATCAGGCAAATGCAAATTCAAAATACAAAGTGAAAACTCTCTACACCCGTCAGAACAGGATCAAATTGCACTCTCACATGCTGCAAATAGGCACTTAAATTGGTACATCATCTTGGAAAAGTTTTTTGACAATAATGACTTAAACGGAACTTATTTGTACCCTGTGATTTAGCTATTCTTCTGCTCGATATACCCACAGAAATGAGGGCATACATTCACCAAAAGTGATGTATAAGAATGTTCAGAGTAGCATATTTGTAATAGACCAAATCTAAAAATAACCTTTGGGAGTTAAGTTTGTGTGTCAACTTGGCTGGGCCTGATTGAGTGGCTAGGCAGCTGGTGGTAGTTATTCCCCATGATGAGACTGACAATCATTTCCATGGTGGGATCTACCACAAGCAGCTGAGTAGCTACTTTAAGGATCTGGTCTCCTTCTGGTATATAAGAAGCAGCTTCAGGCACGCTTGACCCCTGCATGTAGCTGTTTTATTGATCAGCAGCCTGTCATGCTCTGCTGACCTTGGGACTTTCAGTGGACTTGAATCAATGGCCTGCCTTGTGGTTTGGTAACGTTGAGACTGTGCCTTTTTACTTGCCAACCTTGAGCTTGGCAGCATCAGCAGGCACCAACCATCTGAGTAAAGAAAAGCCTCCAGCTTCAGTGGGGTGGGAACAGGAGGTAGAGTTGAAGCCCAAAGTTGAAGGGCTTTCACCCAGCCCCTGTAGCCTGGCACTTTGAACTTGGACTTAAAGCCTCCAAACTACAAGTGAATAAACTCCTGTTTGTTAAAGTCATCCCATTTGTGGTATTTTCTGTTGGAGTGACACAGAGGTAACCAAAACACAACCTAAGTGTCCATCTGCTGGTGAATAGATAACCAACTTGTGATACTTTTATACAATGGAATTTCAGGTAACAATGAAATGAATGAGTTATATACCATAACATGAACAAATATCACAAACATAATGTTGAATGAATAAACCAGACACAAAAAAGTAAATATCATTTAACTTTATTTAAGGTTAAAATGCAGGCACAATTAGAAGTCTAAGTAGCAGTTTCTCTTAAGAATGGCAATGGTGACTGGAAGAGGGGCATGGTGGTTTCAAGGCCTCTGGTAAAGTTCTTCTTGGTCTGGGTGCTTGTTACACACCTATATTTCCTTTGTGAAAACTTATTAAATGTACAATTATAGCACACTTCTGTTAAATTGCATTTAATCATTTCTATTAAAAAGAAAAATTGAACAAAAGAATGTGAGTAACCAGCTTCTGTTATGAACTTACGACTGCTTAATATTGTAATCTTTAATTAAAATCTAAACATGCCAACTCAATTTGTAGTCACTTAAACTGGTCATAGGGATATATCCATGTAATACATGTCAATTTTGAATTTTTTCCCCTTTTCAATACCATTGTGTACAATTCTTAAAATCAATTGTGTCAGAAACAATTAATCATACCTGCTAAAATAATGAGCACATTGTATAGTCCTATCTCTTTATTCTATGAAACAATTCACTATCTTATTATGTTAGAAAAAAAAAAAAAAAAGTAGCTCACAAAATCTCCCTAGCTTTGTTTTCTTAGACAGTTGTCTCAGAACAAACGGAACAGAAATTTGTTTGGCAGACAACTGATCTGAGATACCTCCCTTTTCCTCTCCTTCACAGTTTTCTGTGGACTGATTTCCAGTGAGTTCATCTCAAATGAGATAGTACGGCTTCTAGTAAAAGGGAATATGTCTTCTAATGTGGTCATAGATGTTCTAAGGTACACGTAAAGACCTCGGAGCTTATTAGTCTTTGCAGCAATGTGACTGAAATTTTACATTTTGAGTCATTTTGACTATTTTAAAAACAATCATAGTTTTCATTTTAGTGCTATTTTAGCTATATCATTGGAAAGGATGATGTAATATGTAATGGAATAATGCTATGGAGACTTTGCAAATAAAGATGTAATATTGCTGTCTTTCTTTACTTCTTTCTTTCTTTTAAATTTCTATAACAGAAAGCTAGGGAATTCTGCAACAGTCATTTAGCACCACAGAATCACACTGGATATATCATTTACTAAATGTCCTTGGGCATGTCTGAGTAGGTCACAAAAATGTGATGGCAGTGTGGACTTGACCATTGGACTTCTCTCATGCAGGCTCCCATCAGGACACTAGCTACTTGCTGAAACATAAGAATAAGGATAAACATGTTGGGGATTTCTATTTTTATTTAAAGTCATGTAGATTTCCTACCTATTTTTCACCCGACATCATATATCTAATTCCTCTCAGATGGCCACCGTTCAGATTGAAGTTTCTTGTTTTAAGAATTTTGTTTTAAGACTTGGACACTCAAGAAGTCAGTTGTGTCAGACTCCAAGGAGATATCTTATCCTGTACCCTGTCTGCAGTCTTAATTCCTAATTCAGGTTTTTAATAGCCCACCAATGTCTTTCTCTAAACCATAAATCCTCAACTAATTCACATGTGACAATTTTACGGGATTTTATCGGTAGATCGGTAGGGTTCTGTAACTAGTAGCTATTGAGTCAATTCCATTGCAGTGTTGCAAAGTAGAACTGTGCTCTGTAGAGTTTTCAAGGGTGGTATCCATTTGGCAGTACATCTCCAGGACTTTCTTCCAAAGAGACTCTGAGAGAATTAGAACTACCAACCTTTCGGTCAGCAGTCAAGTATTTAACTGTGCTACACTGAACTCCTAGGGCCCCCTAGAGATTCCAGATTCCTCTAATAACATTTGACCATTATCTACAATCTTTGCTTAAAGGCAGTTTTAACAGCCTAACCTATTTTATCACTCCTCGGAAGGAAGATGGGGCAATCTACTTACGTAGCGATACTGCCTCGGAAACCCAAGGAGGGGTCACTAGAAGTCGGGTCTGACTCGATGGCACTTAACAACAACAACCACCACCTATTTTATAAAAGGAAAACAAAAAAAGCACTGACATTGTATTTTCTCGTTGATTTATTGTAGTCTCTGAGAAAACAAGGTTTATAGTTTCCCTCAGGATAAGTCATTAACCCCAGTAGTTTAAATGGACACTCAGGTAGCACCTAGCTTAGATTGTTGGATTGTTGACGCTCTTCTGTCACTTCTAATTTTGCTAAGAAGCAAGTGTTGCAGAACACTTGCAACTGCATTGAGATTTGCTTTGGCCATACATTGCATTTATACAATGTTCTTGTGCTTTTATGTGGCTCCATACAAGGATGCAAACTTCATGAGGCCAGAGATTATGTCCATTTGTCTGACTTGGCTTCTGTTTCTTGATGGCTAGAATAGTGCTTGACAGATAGTGGCTGCTCAGAACATTATTTGAGTTAATAAATATACTTTGTTAGAAGTATACTATCCCTTCTTTTGGGCAGGAACTGTGTCTGATATTATACTTTTCAGCACATATATATGAACACATAACATTTTTGATGGAAATATTGTTTAAACCAGGAATTAGCAAACTGTTTTTTTGAGAGCCAGACAGTAAATACTTTTGGATTTAAGGCCTTACAATGTCTGTTGCAAGTACTTAATTCTGCAACTGTAGCACAAAAGTAACCACAAACAAAAATAAAATTCCATGACAAGTAAAAATTGCATACAGTTAAAATGTTACTGTTTATAAACAAAATTTTATTAAAACATAGCTATGCCCACTTATTTATGTATTGTGTACATTTGTGCCCTAATAGCAGAGTAGAGTATTTGCAACTACTAAACAAACTAACCACTCATCTGCCAGTTTGTTATACTGTCATGGCTTGTGTGTTGCTGTGAGTCTGGAGGCTATGACACTGATATTTCAAATCCTAGTAGAATCACCCATGATGAACAGGTTTCAGTGGAGCTTCCACACTAAGACAGACTTGGAAGGTGCCATTCATTTCTCAAAGAATTGGCTAGCGAAAACCTTATGAATAGTAACTAAACATTGTCTGATGTATTCCTTGAAAACCTTTTGAATAGCCTTGAAACGCTGTCTGATATAGAGCTGGAAGATGAGCCCCTCAGGTCGGAAGGCACTCAGAATAGGACTAGGTAAGAGCTATCTTCTCAAAGTAGAATCAACCTTAATGACATAGTTGGAACAATGCTTTCAGGACCTCCATTTGCTGATAAGGCTTGACTCGAGGTAGGAAGACATAGCTGCAAACATCTATTAATTATCAGAACATACAATGTACACAGTATGAATGTAGAAAAATTAAAAGTTGTCAAAAATGAAAATGAAACACACTAAGATCAATGTCCTAGGCACTAGTGAGCTGAAATGGTCTGGTTGTGGCCATTTTGAATCAGACAATCATATGATCTAATATGCTGGGAATGACAAATTGAAGAGGAATGGCGTGGCATTCATCCTGACAAAGAATGTTTCAAGATCTATCCTGAAATATCATGCTGTCACTGATAGGATAATATCCATATGCCTATAAAGAAGACCAGTTAAATCTACTATTATTTAAATTTATGCAACAATCACTAAAGCCAAAAATGAGGAAATTGAAAATTTTACCAACTTCTGCAGCCTGAAATTGGCAGAACACACTATCAAATTATATTGATGATTATTGGTGATTGTAATGCAAAGGTTGGAAACAAAGAAGAATCACTGGTAGTTGGAAAATATGGCCTTGGGGATAGAAAGGACACTGGAGATAACATGATAAGATTTTTCAAGACCAATGACTTATTCATTGCAAATACACCTTTTTTCAACAACATAAATGGCAGCTATACACATGAATCTCACCAGATGTAATACACAGGAATCAGATCAAATATATCTGTGGAAATAGGTGATGAAGAAGTTCAATATCTTCAGCCAAAACAAGGCCAGGAGCTGACTGTGGAACAGACTTTCAATTACTCATATGCAAGTTGCAGTTGAAGCTGAAGACAATTAGAATAAGTCCACAAGAGCCAAAACATGACCGTGATTATATCCCACCATAATTTAGAGACCCTTTCAGGAATAGATTTGCCACACTGAACACAAATGACTGAAACCCAGACGAATTGTGGGATGGCATCAAGAACACTATACAAAATGTCATTAAAAAGAAACGAAATGAAGAAAAAAACAAAATGGATGTCAGAAGAGACTCTGAAACTTGCCCTTGAATGGAGAGTAGCTAAAGCAAATGGAAGAAATGACAAGATAAAAGAGCTAAACAGAAAATTTCAAAGAGTAGCTCAAGAAGATAAAGTCAGTTATAATAATGAAATGTGCAAAGACCTGGAGTGAGGAAACAAAAAGTGAGGAACGTGCTCAGCATTTCTCAAGCTGAAAGAACTGGGAAAAAAAAAAAAAAATCAAGCCTTGAGTTACAATATTGAAAGATTCTATGGGCAAAATATTGAATGTTGGAGAAAGCATCAAAAGAAGATGAATGCAGTCACTATACAAAAAAGAATTGGTTGATGCTCATCTATTTCAGGAGGTGGCATATGATCAAGAACCAATGATATTGAAGGAAGAAGTCCAAGCTGCAATGAAGGAATTGGTGAAAAACAAGGATCCAGGAATTGACAGAATACCCACTGACATGTTTTAATACGCAGATTCCATGCTAGAGGCACTTATTCACCCATGGAAAGAAATCTGGAAGACAGCTACCTAGACAACTCAGTGGAAGAGAGCCATATTTGTGCCCATTCCAAAGAAAGGTGATCCAACAGAATGTGGGAATTATCGAATAATAACATTAATGTCATATGCAAGTAAAATTTTGATGGAGATAATTCAAAAATGGTTGCAGCAGTATATTGACAAGGAACTTCCAGAAATGCAAGGTGGATTCAGAAGAGGACATAGAATGAGTGATATCATTGCTGATATCACCTAGATCTTGGCTGAAGGCAAAGCATACCAGAAAGATGTTTACTTGTGTTTATTGACTATGCAAGATAATTTGACTGTGTGGATCTTAATAAATTATGGATAAAATGGTGAAGAATGAGAATTCCAGAACACTTAATTGTGCTCATGAGGAACCTGTACATAGACCAGGAAGCTGTTATTTGAACAGAACAAGGAGATACTGCATGGTTTAAAATCAGGATGGGTGTGTGTCAGGGTTGTATCTTTCACCATATATATTCAGTCTGTATGCTGAGAAAATCATCTGAGAAGCTGGATTATATGAAGAAGAATGCAGCATCAGGATTGCAGGAAGACTCATTAATGACCTGCAATATGCACACGACACAACTTTGCTTGCTGAAAGTGAAGATAACTTGAAACATGGGTGAAGATTAAGGACTGCAGTCAGTAGTATGGATTACACCTCAACAAAAAGAAAACAAAAATCCTCAAAACTGGACCAATGAGCAGCCTCATGATAAGTGAAGAAAGATTGAATTTGGCAAAGATTTCCTATTACTTGGATCCACAATCAACACCCTTGAAAGCAGCAGTCAAGAAATCAGAAGATGTATTGCACTGGGCAAATCAGCTGCTAAAAACCTCTTTAAAGTGCTGAAGAGCAAAAATGTGTCTTTGAAGACTGAGGTGTGCCTAACCCAACCCAGAGTGTTTTCAATACCCTCATATGAATGTGAAAGATGGACAATGAATAAGGAAGACCGAAGAAGGTTAATGATTTTGAGTGGCGGTGTTGGCAAAGAATACTGAAAATACTGTGGACTGACAGAGGAATGAACAAATCTGTCCTGGAAGAAGTGCAGCCATTCTTGCTTCTTGGAAGCAAGAATGGCCAGACTTTGTCACGCCTACTTTGATCATGCTTAAGGCAATTAACTGCTAACCAGAAGGCTGGTGGTTCAAACCTACCAGCCACTCCTTGGAAGGAAGGTTGAGCAATCTACTTCCATAGAGGAATCTCTGTGAGTCGGATCCAACTTGACAGCAGTGAGTTTGGCTTTTTTGGTTTGAATTTGGTCATTTGTCAGAAAGGACCATTCCCTGGAGAAGGATATCATGCTTGGTAAAGTGGAGGGCCAGCAAAAGAGGGGAAGGTACTCAATGAGATGGATTGACAGAGTGGCTGCAATAATGGGCTCAGGTCTAGCCAGAATTGTTATGAGGTGCAGGGCTGGGTAGTGTTTTGTTTTTAGGAACCAGGGGCTCTACAATTAGAATTTGGTAATAGTATCAAAGGAAGATTATGATGTTATTCCAAATGTGTTGTTGAGGATCTGTGAATATAGAACACAATTCTCATTTACCTATAATTATTGATTCATGGATTAAATGCATAAATGATGTCCACAGGTAATGTTAAAGAGTCACATAAATAGATAGGGTTACACCTTTCACTATCAACTTTACAACAACAATCCTTCACAACAAAAACTGAAATTAACTTCTCATTTTTAACCTCTGACACACTTAGAAATGCTAAAGGGAAATCTATACATCAGTTAATCAATAATTAGCTGTAGATTACTGTCCTTTATAAACTATAAAAATCACATAAGCATTGTATATGTTCAGTAGAAGAAAGTAAACTGATTTATGTTTCTTACAAATTATTATAAAAATATGTTAGTTTTTATCCAACTTAAAAAAGTACAAGGATATGAGATTTTCCTAATTAGAATGTGAGCTTCATGAATTGTATCTTATTCATGTTTATATCCTCAGTGCTTAATGATTTAATGAAACAGTTAATTAATGGCACTCAAAAAACTATTCATTCATTAATTTATGCACTGGACCAACAAATTTGCATTTGATGACTAGTCTGAATTAAGTGTTCAAAGATATATAAGAAACCATCTTTGCCCCTCAGTAACAATTTAATTGTTTTAATAAAAGTTGACATAATTAAAAGTTTTAAGATAAATTTAAAATAAGAAGCAGTAAAAGACAATACCATTTTGAGAGCCAAATAATTAATACAGAAAATAAGGGCCAAGGCTATTGTGGGACAGAATGCATTGTTGAGGTCTAGAATGGTCACTGACGACTTCCTGGTAGAAACTTACAAAAAATTAAAACCCAAACTCACTGCCACTGAGTTGATTCAACCCATAGTGACCCCCCCGTGGGTTACTGAGGAGGTATCTCTAGAGATAGTAGATTTCCCAATCTTCCTTCCAAGGAATGATTGGTGGGTTTGAACCTCCAGCCTTCTGGTTTGCAGTCAAATGCCTTAGGCACTACACTACCAGAGCTCCTACTATACCACCAGCGCTTCTTTAAAAGAAGTGAATAAACCCTCAAAGTATTTGATGAATGGGGCTAAGAGTTAGATAGCTGAAGAGTAGGATGCAAATAAGCAAAATTGCCAGCTTTCTTGACCTCCTAGATCCATTGGTATGTTCAAAGTGAACAACTATCCATTCAGCCCCAGGAGTCATCAGTTTGGTCCTTCTCCACCAATCCTCTGCCTCTGGCTGTTCCTTTGTTGTGCAGATCTGAAGATTAACCTGGACACAATAGGGTCTAGATCAGATGGGGAAAGATGAACATGGACTTTTTCCTGAAAATTCAGACCCTTTAATGCATAGGAAGATGATCGTCCACACTCATCCTCAGCTGCTTCTGAAATAATGTTGCCAACTCACCATAACCTCCAATCAAAACAAGTTCCAGTAGAGGACTTCCTAGCACCACCTCAGGACTGCCCTCAACTCAGGGAGCTCTGGAAGCATAGTGCGTAAGGCACTTGACTGCTAACCAGAAGGCTGGCGGTTCAAACCCACCAGCCACTCCTCGGCAGGAAGATGGGGCAATCTACTTCCGTAGTGATACTGCCTCGGAAACCCAAGGAGGGGTCATTATGAGTCGGGTTTGACTCGACGGTACATAACAACAACAACAACCGTAACTAATTCCCATTACTGCCCTACAGCCATTGTAATTTTAAAAGTCCACTAGCATTATCACAAGTGAAGGTAACATGTCTAATTATTAAATATTAATAAATAAGATTGGCAACATTTTGCTGCATTGTTTACTGAAGATAAAGAATCATGCAAAAACAAATAATTTTACCATTATATTTTTAAATGTCTCATATTTGAATGTTCATGTAATATGTAGATTTACTATGTGCAAATACATATATATGGAGACAAAATTCTTCCAAGGAAAGTCATAGAGGTTTGTTCCCCAGCATCACAAATGAATACCTATATCTTTTAAAATTCGTTTTTTTTTATAGGATGTAATCATCAGTAATATTTCTTCAATATTGACTTACAAATTACATGTACCCATTTTAACTACCACTTGACATATTTACCAAATATCAGCCTCATGGGAAGCATGGAGAGAATTTATTGTTGGACAAAATAATTTCCCATTTTCAAGGAACAAAAAGTACAAAAATATATGTAAAATAAATCAGTCATTGTACTTTTACTGGATTTTCCCTTCCTGATTGGATTGACTTTTGTGTAAATGCTTGTCCATGTACTATTCTTGGTAACGAAACAACACATGTAACCATTTAAGTTACCACTTGACATTTTTACCAAACAACTACCTTGTTTTTAGCATGGAAGGAATAGCTAATATACATTCTCATACTGAAGGAGTGAAAATAGCTAGCATACTAAGAACATTTTTCAGTGAGCTATGCTACAGAGCACAATGAGTACCTTAAAGACCAACAATGCCTTCTCATTACACTAAAAACAAAATTTAATATCATTACTATTGTCTGACCCCTGCTCAACTCCCTAACTTCATTGTATACTCTGTTGCCTATTATGATTCTCCATGTTCTTTGGAGGCCTAGAGTCAGATGTGCTAATGGCCACTTCCATCTCATGTCATTGATCAAACTGAAATCCATGCTTAAACCCCAAGACATGAGGCAGGAAAGTTGCATTCCCCACAGTGCAAATATACTTGGACAAGTAAATGAGACCAATGTTCATGGGGAGGGCTCTGAAAAGTTTGTGGCAAAGGACCTGGATACAGGGAGGCCTAAAGAATTGGGACAAATAACATAATCCACCAAACCAGGTGATGCACACATTTATATGATTTTGTTTCCTTGTAATTTTTTATTCTTTTCTTCCCCACCCCCCCAAAAAAAGAACCAAACCCACTGCTATCGAGTTGAATCCAACTCATAGCAGCCCCTCCTTTGGTTTCTGAGGCAGTATCACTACAGAAGTAGATTGCCCAACCTTGCTTCTGAGAAGTGGCTGGTGGGTTTGAACTGCCAGCTTTCTGTTAGCAGTCAAATGCCTTAGGCACTACGCCACCAGAGCTAGTTGATATTCTTACTTTATTTCTGAGTGATTATTGACTATGAAGTACATCAGTTATGTAGTTGAATACATTCTCAGACATGACCATGCATTGTGCCTGAGAGACAAATATTTTGTCCTCATTCATACTGATAATGATTTTGAACATATGTCTTCTATATTCAGTTGTAGTAAAAAAAAAAAAAAAGTTGCTATCATGGCGATCTGAACTCATGGAGGCTGTAGGTGCTACAAAGCAGAACTGCATTCAATGGTATTTTCATGGCTGGGAACTTTCAGAAGCAGATCAATAGGCCTTTATTTTGAGGTGTTTCTGAGTAGGTTTGAACATCCAACCTTTCAGTTAGTAGCTGTGAGCTTAATCTTTTGTGCTACCCAGGTACCTTGAAACATGTCTTCTATTTCATTTGTAATGATCCAGAAAGTCTCATGTACATATATGCACACAGAGAGGTCTCTATAAATGCTATCTTTTAACTGATTATTTTATTCTGTTTCAAAATATGGGTGACCAATATATTTCCATGGTTGTAATCATTTAGAATCATTAATATTCAAAACCTTACTCAGCTACTCACCTGCATCAACTAAGCTGATTGAGGTTGTAGGATCAATCAAAAACCAGACACAACAAGACTTTATTCTTTCAACTCTATAAATATGATATTTCTAATTTCAATGATAGAAATAAAGACCTAAGGCAGTGCCTCTCTCAAACTTTAATGTGCATTTGAATCACCTGGGGATCTTGTTAAAATGCAGGTTCTGATTTGGCGTCTGGGGTGAGGGCGGATATTCTGTATTTCTAACAAGATGACAGCTGATGTTAATGCTGTTGGTGCATGAACCCCACTGAATGGCAAAGGATTCCATAGTATCCCTTCCTGGATACAATACGTATCTATGAGTCATGCATTAATTGCATTTAAGAAAAGCAATGACAGGTGTCTTGGTTCTCTAATGTTGCTATAACAGACCTACCACAAATGTATGACTTTAATAAACAGGGATTTATTCTCTTGTAGTTTAGGAGACTAGCAGTCTTGAGTTCAAAGTGCTGCCTCTAGAGGCTGGGTGAAGGCCTCTAGACTTTGGGCTTCAGCTCTGCCTCCTGTTCCAAGCCCATTAGAGCTGGAGGCATTTTCTGACTCACGCAGCTACTGGCTGCTGAGGCCAATGAATCCAAGATCAATAGGTAAAATAGCACAGTCCTGAGATTAGCAAACAACACAGTAGACCACTAGTTCACATCCAGGAACCATCCCAAGATCTGCAGCCAATATGATAGGCCACTGAGATGAAGACTCAGCCAAATGCGGACTCAGATGTGCCAAAAGCTCGAGACCTTTCCCAAAGCTTCTTCTTATATACTGGAAGCAAGCCACATCCCAAAGCAACTAATTAGCTTCTCACAGCAGATTCTACCATGGAGTTGATTACACCACATCCAATCATCATGGGGAATAATGGCATCAAGCTGCCCAGCCACTCAAAACCATGACTCAGCCAAGTTGACACTCAATCTTAAAATACCACAGGTTACCTCAACATGTATATTATTATAGGTTTTCATTTTGTTTTGTTTTGTTTTTTTAATGTGGCAGAGGCCAGCTATAATTTTATGTGTGAAAATGGAAAGAATTTATATCTTGGAAATGGAGCTATAATCAAAATGAAATCATATTCATCTACTAACAACTACTTTATTGCTCTACCCCAGGCTCTGTTTGTTGGCAATGAATGCAGAATTACGCCTGGACAAGTAGATTAGATCAATGCTCATGTGAACTTACTGGTATGCAGTTTTTCTCACTTTATAGTAAATCACCAGTTGTTCTATTCATCAATTAATGAAAGAATTGCTTTACTTGTAGATGGAAGTGCAATACCATTTGAGTGAAGATACTTATTCTTTCGTTCTTTCAAAAAGTATGAAATGAGTACCTAATAGGAAATGCCATTGTGGTAGGTACTGAGGTCAAGAGATGGAGAACACATGATATCTAATCCCAAGAGGCTTACAAAGCAGGAATGGAAATGTATAATTGAATAGCAATGAAACAGTGTGTTGTTGTTGTTGTTAAGTGCCGTCGAGTCGTTTCCGACTCATAGCGACCCCATGCACAGCAGAACGAAACACTGCC
>NW_006921800.1:4736078-4741224 GCF_000298275.1 Orycteropus afer afer | reverse complement strand
GACTCATAGCAACCCCTCCTTGGGTTTCCAAGGCAGTATCTCTACAGAAGTAGATTGCCAGTATTCCTTGTGAGGAGTGGCTGGTGGGTAGAAGAAAAAATTACTTGAGACTGAGAAAAAAAGCAAGAAAAGACCTCAATAAGAAAACAAGAGCTTCTGACTGAGGATCCATAGTGTAGTCAGCCCTCTTGACACATAAATACAAAAAAAGAGAAGTAAGCCAGTTATTCTGGCTAAACTGAATATATTTGGTCAAATAGGACTGTTGTTTATATAATTTCTTAATAGAGTTGACTACTCTAGAGTTGAAACTTATTTTGGTCTATAATTGTTTGCATTTTTCATATTTGTATATTTGTGTGTATTGATGTAGAGAGGGAGAAACAGAGAGAGACACAGAATGTCAGAGATATTAAGACCAATGGAATGTAATAAAATTATTAAAGCAAGTATGTCTCAAGCAGAGTCCCATTTAGAACCACTTGTGAAGTGTGGGCAGATATGTATATGGCATCAGTCTTGGGCAAGAGCATTCAGTATTTTAAAGTTTGTTGTTGTTGTTGTTATGTGCCGTCGAGTCGGCCCCGACTCATAGCGACCCCTCCTTGGGTTTCCGAGGCAGTATCACTACGGAAGTAGGATTGCCCAACCTTCCTTCCGAGGAGTGGCTGGTGGGTTTGAACCGCCAGCCTTCTGGTTAGCAGTCAAGTGCTTTAGCCACTATGCTACCAGAGCTCCTATTTTAAAATTTATTGAAGGAAAAGTTAATAGGGTAAAATTACAGTCAAGCTCTGGAAACACAACCAGTAAAATGTAGTCACACCTTACATTTTTGCTTTTACATGAGCAATTGCATTTTTTACCCATCTTTCTCACTTTTCGCAGCTGTAAAATGAACTGATCTTCTAGTAGCTTTCTCATACCCTATGCAGAATGATTATAATTCTGTCTCTGCTTGTAGATGTAATTAATTGCACTAGTTGAGAGAAAAATAAAAACAGTGATGGAGTATGGAATCAGGAGTGAAGAAGATTAGAGAAAATGGTATTTGTTTACTTGGAAAAGAGTACAGTGGAGGTTTGAGTTTATTGTTTATGTTAGACTAAGGAAAAATTCAAAAGAAATGCACTGCTATCGAGTTGATTCTGACTAATAATGACACTATAGGACAGAGTCGAACTGCCTCATAGTGTTTCCAAGGTAAATCCTTATGGAAGCAGACTGCCTCATCTTTTTCCTGCAGAGTTGTTGTTTGCCATCGAGTCGGCACCAACTCAGAGTTGGGTTCAAAATGCTGATGTTTTAGTTTGCTCCCAAATACTTTAAACACTGTGCTACCAGGGCTCCTAGGCCAAAGATAATAGTGTATTATTTGCTGATCAGGGCAGGGCAAAGAGAAATACTCTCCATCCAAACAAATAAGTAAGCACCTGTCCACATGTGCCTCTGGCTCCTGCAGATGGCTCCTCCTGTGAGTCTACCAAGGGCAGGCCAGGTTTCTGCTGCTCTGTCACTGGCCAGAGACACTTGCCAACTTTCCAGATCAACATATTCAGGGTCTGGCTATAATAGTACCAGATGGGGCCAGGTGTTCTCTCAAGAGCGCCTGGCCCCAATTCACTCCTGATCATCTGTATGAAATTTCTAGGCACCCTTGACAACCAGAATAGTGAGTTTGGCTATAAACCAGTTCATCACATCAACATAGCATGGTGCCATCTTTCCTCTTTGGTGCTCCAAGCCAGTACAAAATGCTGTTATGTCTGGAACCTTTTTCAACTTTAAAAAACAAAAAAGCCTTTCTTTCTTGCCCTGAAAGTGGTTCTTCACCCTTCTTTTCAGTAGAATGAGAAGGCAATTATGTTTATTTAGAGAGTTTATTATCATGCAAAGTAATTTTTCAGCAGCAAAAAAAAAAATTAAAAAAAAAAAAGTAGGTTCCAGGATTCATACTTGAAGTATCATTATAATTTGATAGAAATGCTTTACAATAGGGAAAAAGCCTAGGAGTTTGGATACAAAAATAGATGTATTCTTTCACAAGAAGCAGTGTTAAGTACCTCTGTGTAAGATCCATTTATTCTTGGTACCAAAATTAAGTACAGCTCAAGATTTCAGAACACCTGTTATTTTGTCATTTGTACGTCCCAACCTCATCAATCTTGTCTAAGGGCTCACAAACAATATTTTTGCAATCTCTTCTAATCTATCCAAACAGTTTACATGTACAGGTCTTATTATCACCAAAGCTCTCAATGACCATTGTAATTTGGCAGCCAGCTGATTGAACCATAGATTAACATCTATTGCTATTGTCATTGGAATAGATCCAAGAACCATGTCCAGCAGGCTATGCACGTCTCTCCAGGTAAAGATATTACTGGTAGTGAGAATTCTTAAGAGCTCTCTGAAAGGCAGAGTTGTTTCATTAAGTGCATGCTCAACATACCTCTCCTTTCTTTGACAGACAGAATAATACTTCTCTCTCTCTCCATGTCTGATCTGGAGAGCTCTCCTTGCCTGAAACTTACCCTAAGTTTTAAGTATCAAGGATACTTAAAAAAAAAATAAAATAAAATAATCAATCTTTCAAATGTATCTTAGTCAAAGTCAAATTTAGGCATTTAATTTCCATGGAACAATTAATGATATTCGTTCTTCTTTATAAAGAACTCCTGCTCTATCTGACTCTCCTAAATCCAAATTTCCCAAGTAATGAATGGAAATACACAAATTAGTGTATTTACATTCATAAATGAAAAGTGGGCAGAAAATTTGTAAACATTGTCAAGAGAAATTTAGAACAGAAGCACCTTAATATTTGACTTACTGATATGTTGTTGTTATGTTGTTATTGTTACATGCCATCAAGTCAGACCCACACACTCATAGCAACTCTTCTTTCGGTTTCTGAAGCAGTATCACTATGGAAGTAGATTGCCTAACCTTCCTTCTGAAGAGTTATATGTTAGCTTTAAAAAAAAAAGAAATGAATTTATAATGTGACCATTTATATTGATAAAACCTCATGCATCAATTTGTTTTGTTTTTAATTATATTGTGATTTTGGTTTACAGAGCAAATTCATTTTCCATAAAGTAACTCATATACACTTTGCCTCATGACATTGACTGCAATCTCCCACAAGGTGACAGCTCTCCTCCCATGCTTCCCCATAGCTACCTCTTCCCTGTGTTCTTCTCTCCCATTCACTCCTGACCCCCAAGCTGTCTCCCTGTGCATATACAACCCTTCAATTCTCCCATGATTGATCTCTCCAAGGAGCATATCTTCATGTAAATGTTCAGCTCATATGCCTGTCTTTGGATTGGCTGGAAGCCACAGGAGTGGGTTCACTTCCAGACCTGAAGGGCAGCTGGGGGCCATAGACTCAGGGATTCCACCAGGCTCTATCAAACCAGCTAATCTGGTCCCTTTTATTTATTTACTTACTTATTTTAATGATTTTGAGTTTTGTTCCACATTATTATCCCTCTCTATCCAGGAGTCCTACACAGATACCCCTCTAAGTAGTTAACGGTGGTAGCCAGGCACCATCTAGTTCTGCTCTAATAGTCATATAGACTGAGGATCCCATGGTGTACCAGTCCCTTGGACCAATTGTTTCCATATATCTTTGGTTTTCTTCATTCTTCTTTGATCTGGAGGAAGAGGGACCCATCGTTGCATCTAGATGACCACTGGCAAGCTTTTAACATCCTAGTTGCTACTCTCCAAAGTAGGATGTGGAACAGTATTTTTGTGTAGTATGTGATGCCAATTGACCCTTATGTTCCCTGTGACCATGGTCCCAAGACCACAGGCCCAATTACTTACTCCCTCTGGGTAGCTGGCTGTGGCCATGAAGTGACTACAACCTTGTCCCTTGTCAGCTGTAATATAAACAACATACTGCTGTCATATCGGAATTGACTCATAGCAACCCCTCCTTGGGTTTCCAAGGCAGTATCACTATGGAAGTAGATTGTCCCATCTTCTTTCTAGGGAGTGGCCGGGGGGTTTGAATCACCAGCCTTCTGGTTAGCAGTCAAGTGCCTTAGGCACTATGCTACCATAGAATATACAAATACAGTGCCAGCCAACCCTATACATGGTCATGGAACACTCTCCCCTACATAGACATACCTAATTGTTAAGCTTGTCCACCCATCTATCCACCCAGAGAAGAATGTTTGCCATCACTGACAACACAGTACTATATGTGCAAAAGGGCTCATCTTTGTTGTCTCTACCTCCCATGTACCTCTCTATGTCTTCCTCTTCCTCTTCCTCAATGCCATCGTGATGATCATTCATGTTTGGTACATTGCTCTTCCCTTCACTGAAATCAATACTTGTCTTTGCCCATCTAATAGTGCTCCCTCCCCTCCCCTCACACTCCTGATAACCAACAAAGAAAATTTCCTTTCATACATAAACCTTTCCTTGACTTTTTATAATAATGGACTAATACAATATTTGTCCTTCTGTGATTGACTTATTTCACTCAACATAATATCCTCCAAGTTCATCCACATTATGTGATGTTTGGCAGATTCTCTGTTATTCTTAGGAGCTCTGGTAGTGTACTGCCTAAGGCGCTTGAGTGCTAAGCAGAAGGCTGGTGGTTCAAATGCACCAGCCACTCCTCCAAAGGAAGGTTGGGTGATCTACTTCTGTAGTGATACTGCCTCAGAAACCCTAGGAGGGGTCGTTATGAGTCAGATCTGACTCAATGGCAAATAACAACAACAACAACATGCTATTCCTTAGGGTTCCATAGTTATCCATTGTTCATGGATCAGTCTTAAAATCACTTTTGGTAACAGCATTATTGAGATATAATTCACATGCTATACAATTTACCCATTTAAAATGTGCAATTCGATGTGTTTTAGTATAGTCACAGATTTGTACAACAATGACTACAGTACATTTTAGAACATTTTTATCACTTAAAAAGAAACTCATACAGCCAACACACCCAAATCTCCCCATCCTTCCCAGCCCTAAAAAACCACTAATCTACCACTAATCTACTCTCTGGCTCTAAATATTTGGCTATTCTAATAGGCAAATATTTAGAGTCAGAGAGTAAATCAGTGGTTCCTTAAGGCTGAGAAGGATATATATATATATATATATA
>NW_006921800.1:4712787-4733615 GCF_000298275.1 Orycteropus afer afer | reverse complement strand
AAAAAAAAATGCATTGACCCATGTCACTTTAGTTTTGTGTCTTTCACTGTACATAAATTATATTTCAATAAAATGCATTAATAAAGAAAGAAAGAGACTTGTATATCAATGTTCATTGCATCGCTATTCACAATAGCCAAAATGTAGAAACAATCTAAATGCTCATCAGTAGATGAACAGATAAATAAAATGTGGTACATACATATAATGGAACACTACTCAGCCAATAAGAGAAATTAAGTCTTGGTACACACTACAGAATAGATGGAGCTTGAAGACATTTTGCTGAGTGAGATAAGCCAATTGCTAATGGCCAAATATTATGTTTGTTGTTGTTATGTGCCGTCAAGTTGGAATATTATACGAACACACTTAAATAAAATAACAAGAAAAGACCAAAGTTTATTAGTGGTTACCAGGGGCCGGAGGGAAGGATAAAGAGGGGTTGTTGTTGTTGTTGTTGTTATGTGCCATCGAGTCGGACCCGACTCATAGCGACCCCTCCTTGGGTTTCCGAGGCAGTATCATTACGGAAGTAGATTGCCCCATCTTCCTTCCGAGGAGTGGCTGGTGGGTTTGAACCTCCAGCCTTCTGGTTAGCAGTCGAGTGCCTTAGGCAATATGCTACCAGAGCTCCTAAAGAGGGGTTAAACTATGGTAATAAAATTGTATTAATTAAGGGTAGAGTTGCACAGCTGAAAATTGTAATTGCTGCCAATAAGTTGGACACCTCTAAAAAGTTGAATTGGCCATAGTGTCTGATATATATATTTACAACAATGTTGGCGAACAACAGCAACAACAACAAAAAAATAGAGTAACTGCTGAGGCTACTTATGTACAACCAAATACCTCTTGGGATTTGGTTCCTTGGATTTTGTGATAGTTAAATGCTAAAGGTGCATGAAAGTGGCATCTTCTAACCTCTAACTCCACAAAAGGAAGACAAAATCACCATCAGCAGCCCAAAGCCTGTTCTTATGAGTCCAGGCATGCTGCCACCCTCCAGCCCTATTACCAACTTTGACACCAACTGTACCTCCTGCTGCACTTTACCACCTCTCTGCTGGGTTTGATACTTTACTATAGTGGCCACACAGAATTCACAAATTATGGGGTTAATTAGGGAAGCAATAGGCTACAATTCAAATTCTGGAACACACTCAGGATACAGTTCTTTGGTAAGAAGATACAGTCTCCCCTCTGCTGTGCCCTTAGACATGCCTCTCTGAGTCTTGGCCTCTTGGTCTGCCCTCTGCTTCTGTGGGCCAGGTAAGCCTGCCACTCTGTCTCATGCCTCTCGGTTCCACTGCTGCCATCTCTCAGCTGGGTGTCTCCCTCAGCAGTGTGTCTCTCTCAGCCAGCAGTGAGATATTCTTTTCTGCCTCTAGTAGGGCTCATTTTAAGCCTGGCAGAGTGGCAAAACTAACCAATCCCAACATCAGAATTCTATACACCTATAAGAGAGTGAAATTCCCAGAAGATTGCTTCATGGTTCTCCAACAGAAATACTCCAGGTGGATAACTTTAACCATCAGGAGTTTAAATTGCATGGTACCACTCAGTAATCCAGTGAGAGTCACAAAGACTGTGGCTAGAAAAGCCATACCATGTAATTGACTATACCACATTAAAGTTATGTGTCAACTTGGCTGAGCCTAGTTTTGAGTGGCTGGGCAGCTAGATGTAGTTATTTCTCGTGGTGAGACTGATAATCAGTCATTGTGGAATCTGCTGTGAGCAGCTGAGTAGCTGCCATAGGTAAGTGGTCTGCTTCCAGTACATAAGACACTTTGAGAAAGGTCTTAGTATGTGCTTCTTTTCTACCTCCTAGGTTGTTGTGCAGTGCCTGGTGTCTTAAAAGCTTACAAGCAACCATCCAAAGCACAACAATTGACCTCTACTCACATGAAGCAACAGAGGAAGAAAGAGAGTCAGGAATAGGAGGATGATATGGATCGTGTGGCTAATTGCCCCACTGAACAACTACTTCCTTTGTCATAAGACCAGAACTGGATGGTGGCCAGCTACCATTGCTGAAGATTTTGATCAAAGCTTTCATAGAAGAATCTTGATCAAAAGGCATAAACACAGAAAAGAATTATAAATTCTCATAGACTCTAGACTTTCTGGAGCCACAAAGGATAGATGAACCCCTGAAAATAATGCCCTGAGATAATCTTTCAACCTTAAGCCAAAAATATCCCCTGCAGTCTTTTAAAAACCAAACAATAGTTTAGCTTAACTAGTAAAAAATATCTGCCTTGAGCATTGTACTATTTAAGAACTATCTAGATGGGATCAAATTGAGAACACCAACTCAATATATTAGATAAAAACCTTAGGGGGGTAGTGAGTTTATTTTAATGAAATGAGGGAGGAACAACTCAGAAAAGAGGGATGAGAATGATTGCACAACAAATTATATAAAATTCAGAAGAAAAATAAAAGAATAAAAAATCCAACAGCTTTTCATCTCACTCAAAATAAAAGTGAAAGTCCTCACCATGATCTCCATGATCTTGCCCCCAGCTCTATGACCTCATCCCCTACCATCACTAGACTCTCCTACTCTATTCCACCCATTCTGGTTTTACTGCTGTTTTTTGAACACACCAAACTCCTGACTTGGGGCCTTTGTCCCACAAGTTCCCCTGGCTAGTACACTCTTCCTCAAAATATTTTCATGGCCATGGTATTAATTAATTCAAATTTCTGGTAAAATATCTCCATATTTTTGTCATCTGTAGAAGAGCACCCTTCCTTTCCACTCACTTTCTATCTCCTTACCCTGTTTTATTTATCTTCTTTGCACTTCTTAGGACCTGACATTCTTTACATCAAATGGTTCATTCAATTATTTTTTCTCCTTCTCTCATCTTGAATCTAAGTTTCCTGAGAGCAAGACACCACGTTTCCTGTTCATGCTTTGTCTCTAGTGCCTAAGAAGTGCTTGGACAGTAATAATATGTATTGTAATAAATGTCTATTGAAAGAATGGATAAATTGATGGATGGATGGGTGGATGGATGGATGGATAATTGGGTCAATGAGTGAAAGAAAAGCAATTGAGATCCCTTTCCTTAAGACAAAGTATCTTCAAAATGCAAATGTGGATTTCAATAGACCTTTTATTTTTCTATTTTTATTTCAAAATATTTAACTCCATTTTTGAGACTACAAATTAGCCTTTTCTTCTAAAAATGTTTCTGGTATCATATGACATGAGTGGAGTCTTAGATTTTCTGAGTTAAGTAAAAAGTGCGTTATTTGATTTTGAGCTGAACAAAACTTTGAAAAGATTAAAAAAGATCAGGGAGTTTTCTAATCAGACAAACTAACCAGAAATTTGGTTTTAGAGCTTACATTTTATAGTCACTGGATGAAATATGAGGAGCAAAGAGAAGCCTTGATCATCATCGTTCTGCAGAACATTTCTGTATAGACATCCTTCATCTCTTCTTCATTCTTTCCACTAGTTCTGTTTTACTAGAAAACTTGTAAGGTTATATTCATTTTTCACTTTATCCCCAGCTATACTTTTTATATATTTTAACATTAAATGAACTGAATTCATGATTTATGTCCACATCATATTTTCTGACACATTTTTATTTGCTTTCAAATAAGTACTTGTGGATTTTGAATACATCTAAACAATGCCAGGAAATATTTATTTATTGTGAAATCATAGAAAGTAAAACTCTTATTTTTAATCTTATAAGGAAAGTCACAGCTATAGCAAAACTACAAAACATATCACTTCTGAAAATTTAGTAAAATGTGTGAAGTATACATTTTTTGTATTGTTGTTGTTATGTGCTGTGGAGTCGGACCCAACTCATAGCAACCCCTCCTTGGGTTTCTGAGGCAGTATCACTAAGGAAGTAGATTGCCCCATCTTCCTGCCGAGGAGTGGCTGGTGGGTTTGAACCACCAGCCTTCTGGTTAGCAGTCAAGTGCCTTAGCCACTATGCTACCAGAGTTCCCAATTGGGGTGTTTTATAAGCAACTCCATGCTATAAGGACTTTGCAATGTCTGGAAAATCTAGATGTTTTAGAGTGAAAATACAGTATGAGTATTTTAACTACAAAAAAATGTATATAAAAAAAAACAATGCCATTTTAAAAAAATTCTAAAGCATGAATTTTAATTTTCAACAAGAAAGAAAGGCATGTTATATCTCCCTGCTCACCTGGTTGAGCCACAATGTAAAAGAGCAAAGAGCTGCAGAGAAAGCACACATTAGAGCAAAACCCAGGAGAGGGAACCAGGTAAGACTGATTGATGTTTACAGAGACATCATAGACAGGAAAGGAGTTGAGGTCCAAAGGAAGCCATAGAGCCAAAAGCAGACAGAGACAACGTCTTCAAACGAGGAGTCAGGAGCTACAAGGACTAAACTTTTCCAGTTGTTGTTAGCTGCCTTTGAGTTGGCTCTAACTCATGGCACCTTATGCATAACAGAAAAATATATTGCTCAGTTCTGTGACATCCTCAACATTCATTGGTCTGTTTCAGTCCATTTTTGCAGTTATTGTGTTGTGCCTTCCCACCTAGGTGGATCATCTTCCAACACCACATCAGACATATTCTATTATGACCCAGAGGTTTTCATTGGCTAATTTTTGGAAATATATCACCAGGCCTTTCTTCCTAGTCTGTCTTAGTTTGGAAGTTCCCTTGAAACCTATCCATCATGGCTGACACTGATGGTATTTGCAGTACTGGTGTCATAGCTTCCAGCTTTCTAGCAACAGCACAAGCCACAACAGTAAAACAAATAGGCAGACAAGTAGTAGAAGTTTTCCAGAAGGTGCCAAAATAAACAAAAATTAAGATGAGTTGTCCAAGAGGGTTAGGAGGACACTGTCTCCTTTTGATACTGCAGTACCAGTCCATGAAGAGTGGTGGAGAAAAGTAGGATTTGACACTTTTCTAAACATTTCCTTCTGCATTTGTTTTATCTGTCCTACCATGTGGTTAGAACTCTGAGAAGAGAGTTAGCAAAAGGCCTTGAACCTAGTAGGTATTCAACATATACTTGTTGAATAATAACTGTAAATTATTCCTTTTTCCAGTGAATTCTTCATAAATAAAATACAGGTACCCAACAAGGTTGTGGCATAGTGGTTAAAGCACTTGGTTATTAACTGAAAGATTGGCTTTATTAACCTGTAGCTAATTATTGGTTTTATTAACCTGTGGCTCTGTAGGAGAAAGATGTGGCAGTCTACTTCAATAAAGATTTAAAACCAAACTCTCTGCCATTGAGTTGGGTCTGACTCATAGCAACCCCTCCTTGGGTTTATGAGGCAGTATCACTATGCAAGTACATTGCCCAACCTTCCTTTCAGAGAGTGGCTGGTAGATTTGAACTGCCAGCCTTCAACCTTAGAAACCTTATGGGGCAGTTGTTCTTTAACCTATAAGGTCCCTATGAATGAGAATCGACTTGACACAATGGGTTTGGTCTGGGTTTGGTAACTCACAAGGTAGAATTTTCATTTTAAAACAAAAAGCAATCTCTTAAATAATCTCTCTTACAGAGCCACTTTTAACTAAAAAACAAACACAAAGTTTCCATATGATGAAATATATTTTTTGAAAGTTTTAAGAACCACAAAGCAGCAGTTTTTAAAATGAAAGGGCTTTCTCAACCATAACCATAGCATGTCATCCCTACCTTAATGCTGTAATTGCCGCCATTTGTCTGGCTGCA
The DNA here is from genome assembly GCF_000298275.1 of Orycteropus afer afer. NCBI lineage: Eukaryota > Metazoa > Chordata > Mammalia > Tubulidentata > Orycteropodidae > Orycteropus > Orycteropus afer. The sequence goes on along the minus strand of NW_006921800.1, from coordinate 4,727,892 downwards.
AAGCAATGAAGTATAGATGGGTCTAGGCCTGGTTGGAAAGTTCCCAGGGTGAAAACAAAATGGAATGCACCATTCAGTAGACTTAACAGATGGAGAAAACCTCCGATGGATGACTCTCTGGACAGACTGCCTCAGAGGTTTCTGGCTCCCGGTGACCTGGCTCAGGCTATAAACACAAAGAACTTTTACTCAGCAAGCCTTTCATCAATAAGGATTTTATCATGCGATCCACTGAGCATTTGAATAAAAAATGAAAAGCAATTTAAACTTTGCTTAACCTTTTAGATTTTTTTGTTTGTTTTAATTTAACCTTTGTAAAATAATAAAAACTGCTTAAGGTACACAGAAATTTATATCCCTGACTTGTTAAGTAATTCACTTAAAGCTTAGAAGATAATTTACTTACTTTTGAAAAAGCTTTTTCAGTGAGTTTAAATTTGTGGAAAATAAACATGACAATGTTTGCTAGTACAAGCAGTTTAGTCTATGCAGTTAGTGAAAAAAATTCTAAAATTACCCAGATGTCACTTCTTAATCACAGAACCAAAAATTATGTCTTGATCATGCCAGGATTTCTCCTTCATATTGGCCTATTCATGATAAGTCTTAAAAAGACTTATCACCTGGAAGTGATACAGATTTTTAAAGTATCCTTTCCATAGTACTTAAATTTATATTCGCTTCTCTTATTAGAGAAAATCTCAGGGGCGATTTTTTGACTTTGCTGTTAAATGGCAGATCTTAATCTAACATTTAGGAAAAAAAAAAAAAAATTGAAATGTTGAGCTTATATCTGAGGGACCAAACTAAATGAAACCCACGGCCATCAAGTCAATTCCTACTTACAGTGACCCTATGGGATAGAGTAGAATGCCCCATAGGGTTTCTAAAGCTGTATATCTTTATGGAAGCGGATGGCCGCATCTTTCTCCCATGGAGCAGCTGGTGGGTTTGAACTGCTGGACTTTTGGTTAGCAGCTGAATGCTTTAACCATTGCATCACCAGAGCTTCATGAAACTATATGTACTGGTTAAATCCAGAACTTTGAACAGGTTCATTCTGGTTCAATCCCCTGCTGGGAATTTGTGTTTCCACCTCAGATATATTGAATCAGAATCTACATTTTTAACTAGATGAGGATTTACAAGAATCACCTGGGGATCTTGTTAAACTGTAGATTCTGATTCAGTGTATCTGGCGTGGAAAGGAAACTTCTCAGTAGGGGGTCAAACTGGAATGAACCAGTCCAAAGCTCTGGTTAAATCTGAGTTCCAATTCTTATGTGTCTCCTATTTCTCCATCTATAAAATGGGAAAAACAACAAAGGCCATTGAGAGGATTAAATAAACATATATGCAAAGTTTTTCAAACAGTACAACTGCGAAGGAACTGTTTCAAGTGCTGAGGAGCAAGGATATCTCCTTGAGGACTAAGGTGCGCCTGACACAAGCCATGATATTTCCAATCACCTTGTATGCATGTGAGAGCTGGACAATGAATAGGGAAGACCGAAGAAGAGTTGATGCTTTTGAGTTGTGGTGCTGGCGAAGAATGCTGAAAGTACCATGGACTGCTAAAAGAACTAACAGATCTGTCCTGGAGGAAGTGCAGCCAGAATGCTCCTTGGAAGCAAGAATGGCCAGACTTCGTCTCACCTATTTTGGTCATGTTGTAAGAAGGGACCATTCCCTGGAGAAGGATGTCATGCTTGGTAGGGTGGAGGGTCGACGAAAGAGGGAGAGGCCTTCAACGAGATGGATTGATACAGTGGCTGCGATGATGGGCTCGAGTATAGCAGGGATTGTGGGGCTGGTGCGGGATCGGGCAGTGTTTCGTTCTGCTGTGCATGGGGTCGCTATGAGTCGGAAACGACTCGACGGCACTTAACAACAACAACAACATGCAAAGTTTTTCAAACAGTACTTAACATAATACTTATTTAGTAAGTCTACGTAAGAGTTAGCTATTGTTATTATATTTTCTGAGTTCCAGTAAACTCCAAACATGTAATTATTCCTTTTCCTTCTCCTTCAGCTGTGTAATTCCTAATAGCACATTGATATTATGTACTTGGCATTTGAAATTGTTAGAGCTTGTACTCAATGCCTTAATATTATAGCAGTTTTATAGTTAATAAAGACAAGTTGTTTTATTTGTTTGAAGCATTGATCTGAACACTGTTATTACCTGTGTACTAGCAGGATGCAACTTAACACAGACTTCCTTTACAGCAGGTGTGAAAACCTTTAGGCCGCAGGCCAAATAAGCACCTCAGCTTAATGTTATCTAGCCAGAAGGGCAAGCACCAAGAGCTGGCAAGGCCATTCATACCTTCAGCTGTGAAAATATAAGAGGGTATTTGCAGTCTTTTGGAGCATTATCTGATAAACACATAAGCTGGAGTTGTTTTCTTTCCATAATTCTCAATCTCCCATTGCCCTTTCAATAATTATCTGTGTGTGTCGGAGTTGTTGGTATGTACTAGACTTGTGTATGTGTGCTGTCTTGGTGTGTTCTTATGTGTGTTTGCATATTTCTCTTTGAACATCTCTCATTATTATTTGTCCTACTGTCTTTGTTGGTCATTTTCTCTGTGCAGTTCAGATTATATCTAATTGCAGCAGTCACTGTCTTTTTGCACTCTCCTCATGCCATTGTCTCAGTCTATCACTTAAAATATTAGGAACTTAGAACTACAAGGAGTATTGTCTTAATTTACATGAGGCACAATTCTTTTTCTCTATATACTTCTTTTGTTTTCCTCTCTTCCACTAACAATACATAATATAGAACCATAGTTTATATTTTATTGTTTACCATATTCATTGAGTAAAACTCATTTATTTAACAAATATTATTAGCCATGTACTCTATGCCAAGCACTAGAAATATAATTTCCCTTATGCTCATTTTAAAGCTGCTTGAAATAGTATACATTTTTTATTAATTAAAACATATGTAGTAATTTAAATCTCTTTTGACCTGTTGATTTATTGTATTTTGTGGGCCTTTCATAAAAAAAAAAAAAAAAAATTAAAAAATTCCCACCCTTGAACTAAACACAAATAAGAAATAGTGAAAGAATATATATTAGATGTATAGTTACAAATAGATTAAGCTATATTAATGGAAGTAAATGCAAATCCACAGTAGTGATGATTTTAATTAATTAAATTTAATATCCCAAGGATTTTCTTCTTCAGATCAGATGAAGAATAAGGACAGAGCTCTGGTAGTGTAGTGCTTAAGGCACTTGACTGCTAACCAGAAGGCTGGCGGTTCAAACCCACCAGCCACTCCTCGGCAGGAAGATGGGGCAATCTACTTCCGTAGTGATACTGCCTCGGAAACCCAAGGAGGGGTCGCTATGAGTTGGGCTGGCCGACTTGACGATGGCACATAACAACAACAACAACAACAACCCCATTGGCATGGTTATTGACTTGAGATGCTTATATAATCTGGCTCACAAGGTTTGTATTCTCTACTGTAGAGCATTCTTAGGAAGTCTCAAAGCTGAGCATACAGATGCTAACATTTTTAGGTAAGCTAACAAAGGAAACACCAGTTATTCACACAATTAACCTAAGTAGGCCTAAAGGGGAAGGAGTGAGAACCAATGCAAATGAAACGAACATACTAAGAAGAAAGAAAATCTTTGAACATGGCTGCCATGTGGGCTTCCTACTCCCTCACTGACATTTCTTTGGTTTTCAAAGCAGGTGCTATGCTTGCTGCAATCACATTGCCACACTCCATTATGAGAAAGCAATTAAGCCCATAATAAGTTAAGAGGTGATGTTTTGTATTTTTTTTAATCTCATACAACCTTTGATTTGTTAGCTTTTGAGAACAGGTAGGAATTTTTCAATTACATCCTCCAAAATACCTTTTCTCATTGTGAGTGTTTGAAAAACAAATGTATCTTGGATCCAGTGCTTTTGTGTTTACAAATCTGGGCATGATTTAGTAAGCTTTAAAGAGATAGGAAGCACATAGTAAGGAAATCAGATTTACATAATTTTCTGCTTGCTTACAGAACACAGCAGTTGAGATTATCTTTTACATTTGGGATGACTGTTTTAATATGATAAGATGAAATACCACCTACAGTACACTTGATCTTGCTAGTTTGACTTCTTAAAATAAATTATAGGCTGATTTGTCATAGTGACTTTTAACATAAATTGCTATTATAATCTAAGAAAGCAATTTTAAAGGAGGAGGATTTTTCACCTCATTTTCATACATAAAAAGATTTAGGTTATTTCTATATTTATTCTTTTCTCCATGCAATTTATTTGCTGCAACTTTACATGGCAGGAATAACAAAAATCCATGCTTTGTTCTTTCCATTCATTCTTCTATGCATGATAACTAGCAAATAGTGGCTTAAGTAGAGAAAAGGCATACGAAAAAGAAGTATGTCAAGCTTATTTTTCGTATTTTTTTAAAGTGTTTTAGGGATGTGTGCGTATCTTTCTTTCACCTGGAAGGTCAGTTCAGTTGTAACCTTGGGGAAATAAACAAAATGATCCCACTGCTTCACACTATTTTCTACACATTCTTTTATTTATTTACTTACTTAATTATTTATTTAGGTATTCTTGCAGTTTCAATAGCTACAGTAAATAATGAGTGTTACAGTCCAAACATCTTTTATCTGTAGGAACGTGATTGTTAGTAAAAGTAGAAGTAGCCCTAATCCCAAAGACCCAAGAGGCAGACCCTCTTAAGCAATCGTGAGCCTCTGGGGGATGTTTGGTGGTTTTTGTGATGAGTATCGCTTTGTGTTTTGTGAACATTATGCTTGGCCAGGCTTTGTGTCACTACCTCTAAATTCTATTTGTCCAAATTTGCTATGGTGCCTAGTTTCTGTATCGTCTGTACTTATTATTTGACCACAAAAGAAAACATGACCATGGCCATGTGCTTACTAGAATTAGTTATTCATTGATAAGTGAATTTATTTAGGCATTTTACATTGAAAAGTGTGTGTAGGGGGTCAGGGCAGGGGCAGGCACACAGGGCTCTGATCAAGCTGTTTTGCTATAGTCTTGATAGAGATTAGGTATGTGTGTGTATTATCCCATTCATGGCTCAGCATGGAATTGGTGTAATCTTAGATTTATAAATGGCTCATGATTATTTCCTTTTATCTCAGCAGAACAATAGCCCTAAGCACTCCCCCTCCCCTACCAGTCCTGATTAGAGGCTTTGTTTATATTGTGTACAAAGGTGGAAAAAGTTTTGTAGAAAATACGAGGAACCAACATAGCATAGGATTAATAGAATATTATCTAAACAAACAAAAAAGTTGAATTAATGATAGACTAAGATTCTACAGGATATTTATTTGAAGTTATAAGGGAAATTCTACATTGCTAAGCTTCCTCACTGGAGCTCTGGTGGTGTAGTGCCTAAGGAATTCGACTGCTAACCAGAAGGCTGGTGGTTCAAACCCACCAGCCACTCCTTGGAAGGAAGGTTGGGCAATCTATGATCCATAGTGATACCGCCTCAGAAACCCAAGGAGGGTGGCTATGAGTCAGATCCAATCCAATAACAGTGGGTTTGGTTTTTTTGGTTTGGTAAGCTACCCCATGCTTTAAGGCCCCCTGCTGCAGGAAAGGAAGGAGCTCAGATGGTACAGTAGATAGAGAGCTAGGCTACTAAATAATAAGTTTGAAGCCCCCAACCATAGGCATTAGACTTCTAACTAGAAGGGTGGCAGTTCAAACCCACCAGCCACTCCTCGAAGGAAGACTGGGCAATCTACTTCCATAAAGATATCGCCTAAGGAGGCATCTCTATGAGTCAGTTCCAACTCAATGGCAGTGAGTTCGGTTTGGTTTTTGGTAACCAGCCCACGAGAGAAAGATGTGGCAGTCTGCTTCTGTAAAGATTACAAACAGCCTCAGAAACCATATGGGGCAGTTCTACTCTGTACTATAGGGTCATTATGAGTCAGAATTGACTTAATAACAATGAGTTGTTTGTTTTTCTTACTGATCCCAGGAAGCATGTCCCAGAACAGTACAGCCCATTGGGAAAGATACTTCCTGGAACTAAAAGCACTTGTTACATGTGCTACTCACCTGACACTCAATTATTTTTGCGTTTGACATATATTTTGGTTTTCCATTTCTAACTTTTCTTTGACTTTCGCATTGCCTTCCAACAAACTATTTCATATGTCCCACTATGAAAGGAGATTGTAGACTGATTTTTTTTCTATTGCTATGAAACAAATTACCACAAATGGAAAAGTTTCACTCAAAAACTCACTGCCATCGAGTCAGATCCCACTCATAGTGACCCCTCCTTGGGTTTCAGAGGCAGTATCACTGCGGAAGTAGATTGCCCAATCTTCCTTCCCAGGAGTGGCTGGTGGGTCTGAACTGCCAGCCTTCTGGTTAGCAGTCAAGTGCCTTAGGCACTACACTACCAGAGCTCCCAAAGGTTTCAAGCAACCCAAATTTATTAGCTCATAGTCATAGTTCTATAGTATAAACAGCATGGTATAAATGGGTTCTCTGCTAATAGTCTCACAAGGATACAACTGAGGTATCAGCTGAGCTGGACTCTTATCTACAGGCATTAGGGAAAAATCCTCAGGATTTAAAATAGTAAGTGATCTGTTTCAAATAGCAGAATCTAGGTCTCCCAGCATTATGGCCAACCAGCTAGAAAAGGATGTCTGATCTCTCTTTCTACCAATGAAGTGATGAAAAGAGAATATCTCCAAATGAACAACATAAAACTAAGTAATATCTCTAACCGGCAGCTGAGAATTAGTGACATTCAGTTTTTTGCTCCAGATTTTTGTGCTGTTGTTGTTATGTGCCGTCAACTTGTCTCCAACTCATAGCGACCCTACAACAGAATGAAACACTGCCTGATCCTGTGACAGGCTCACGATCCCTACAATACCTGAGCCCACCACTGCAGCCACCATGTCAATCCATCTTGTTGAGGACCTTCCCCTCTTTTGCTGACCCTCCACTTTACCACATATAACATCCTTCTCCAGAGAATGGTCCCTTCTAACAACATGACCTAAGTAGGTGAGATGAAGTCTGGCCGTTCTCACTTCTAAGGAGCATTCCAGCTGCACTTCTTCCAGGGCAGATTTGTATGCGATCTCCAGCATTGTCTATTGCCTAGGTCAAATTTTTCAACTACCAGTGATTCTTCCTTATTTCTAACTTTTGCATTCCACTCATCAGTGATAATCAGCACATCTTGATTTCATGTTAGGTTAATTTCAGACTGCAGAAGCTGATAAAAGTCTTAAATTTCCTCATCTTTGGCTTTGGTGGTTCATATGTAAATTTGAATAATGGTAGTATTAACTGGTCTTCCTGGTAGGTATACGGATATTATCCTATCACTGACAGCTTTGTACTTCAGGATAGATCTTGATACATTCTTTGTGACGATGAATGCCATCCCATTCTTCTTCAATTTGTTTTTCCCAGCGTAGTAGATCATATGATCATCTGATTCAAAATGGCCAAAACTAGTCCATTTCAGCTCACTAAGGCCTAGGATATAGATCTTTCTGTGTTCTCATTCATTTTTGACAACTTCCAATTTTCTTAGATTCATACTTCATATATTTCATGTTCCGATTATTAATTAATATTTGCAGCTATTTCTTCTCATCTTGAGACATGCCACATCAGCAAGTGGAGGACCTGAAAGCTTTACTTCATCCACATCATTAAGGCTGGCTCTACTCTGAGGAGCCAGCTCTTCTCCAGTCATATTTTGAGTGCCTTCCGACCTGAGGGGCTCATCTTCTGGCACTGTATCATACAATGTTTCAAGGCTATTCATAAAGTTTTCCAGTGATATATCAAACAGTGTTTCACTGCTATTCATAACATATTCACTGCCCAATTCTTTGAGAAATGGATGGTCTCTTCTTTCTTCAGAGTCTGTCTTAGTCTGGAGACTTCACTGAAATCTGTCCACCATGGGTAACCCTGCCGGCATTTGGTGCCATAGTCTCCAGCCTCAAAGCAACACTCAAGCCACCACAGTAGGAAAAACTGACAGACAAGTTTGTCCCTGATAGTTGTTCTAAACTGCTCTGCTCATATCCTAGTCTCTCCCACCCAGCTCACTTATCTGGCCTGCCCCCAGGGCAAACAACCGTTTTCTGCTGGTCCTAGGGCTGTCTTATTGTGGCCTGTACTTCAAGGGCAGCTCCAGGCATGCAAACGCCTGCCTTCTGCTGGTCCCGGGACTGGTCCCAGAGTTTTGTTGTTACTTTAAAATAGCTTTTGAATCTATTGATGATGTGGAATGTTTACTGGGGATGATATGTATTTAATTTACAGATTCCTTTTCTGGAACTTAGAACAAACATAAATGCAATTCAGTGGTAAAAATTGCATTTTAGGATGCATATGCAAATAATGGAATTGTTAGACCATATAGGAACCATAGCTAGAGACAGAAAAGGACTCAAAATGCTCAATATGATGAGATATATTTTCAGGACTCCAAAATAATCACATTTGCATTTCTAACGGTGCTTTCAATCATAGTCACCCTAGCTTATTCCTTCCCCCAACACAGTTCAAACTCAACGTTTTTTGCAACACTCTTGTGCTTTAGCTCAGCCACTTCTGCTCACTTCCAGAATCCTTTTCATAATATTTTCACATCATATTTCTTTTTATTGTCAGCAAACAATGAAACAAGGCCTTCCATGAATTATTTTCCTGTGGTTGCTAAGCCTAGATTTAGTCTAAAGTGGTTTCTCTGTAAGTGACTTCTGAGCCTGACCTAGGACCTTGCCTTTAGAATTCAAATGTGAGATTTCATAGGAATTACCACTTTGATCCTTAAAAAAAAAAAAAAAAAAGAAAGAAAGAGATGGATTGTGGTTTAATTTAAATGAGGAAAACATTCCCACAAAAAACATTATGACAAATTGAGTGTAGCCAGCTGCATCAAGGAGATGGGGGAATTGGGATTTGTTTCAATGTTAAATTGAAATGCTATATATATAGATATACACAAATATATATGTGTATACATACACACACACACACACACACAAGCTCTGGTAGCAAAATGCCTAAGGCACTTGACTACTAACCAGAAGGCTGGCAGTTCAAATCCACCAGCCATTCCTCAGAAGAAAGGTTAAGCAATCTACATCTGTAGTGATACTGCCTTGGAAATCCACAGAGTGGTCGCTATGAGTCAGGTCCCACTCGACGGCACATGACAACAACACACACACACACACACACACACACACGCACATAATTGTTGCTTAGTCATAAACAGGAATGCCACTTAATGAGAACCTTTCTTTGTATTATTGGTGAATTCTTGTTTCTAATTCAGACATGTGGATAAAGCTGCTCTATTACTTTTGGTAAGCTGATAGCTGCCATAATGCTTAAACTTTGCAAAGCATCATCTTGTTCATATTTGAGGAATATCTGTAGAAAATTTTAAATAGGGTAGACAAGAAATAGTTTAATATAGGAGGAGATCTGGTAAGATTAGTAGGAACATGCACAGGGCTTATTGCACCCATTTTTATATTACTTTATCTTCAGGAAATAAAAATGTATAACAATGAGATACTAACATTTAATATCTTTTCACTTTTTGTTGAAGGGCAAAAATAATGATTTCTAATTGTGAGATAAAAAAGATACAGTGCAGTGCAATAAGGTAGCTTAAACATTGTTCTAATAAATGACTTTATGGTTGCTTTCCTTAAATCTAAGGAGCTCTGGTGAGTAAGGCATTTGGCTGCTAACCAGAAGTACAGTGGTTCAAACCCACCAGCTGCTCTGTGGGAAGAAGATAAGGCTATCTCCTTCTGTAAAGATTTACAGCCTTGAAAACCTAATGGGGTCATTATGAGTCAGAATCAACTCAGTGGCACAGGGCTTTGATTTGAGTTTTCCTTAAATCTTACATCTAAACATACAAGGAAATTTAGAAAAATTTTTTGAATGTTAGAATGGTAATTATAAATGATGCAATTCATAATTGTGAATATAATTAAACTTAGTGTGGGATAGAAAATGTGTATTAAAACATGTATTTAAATTTGGTTCTCTGAACTCATTAATAATCACTCTTTGATTAAGGTAGAGCTATGTTGATTCTGGTTTGGTTTTTTTGGTTTATGTTACTGCAATAAAACAAAATTGGCATGTTTATTGCCTTTAAACTATAGCTTTGCTCTCTAGAACTCTGTGGTTCCCTTAATCCCTTTTCCATTTGTCAAGTCTTGACTACACGCATGAATAATAAACTGAAGCTGCTCCTTCATTTGAACACAAAGCAAAACTCCATTTTATGCAGTGATGTTCTGAATGCCAATTTTCTGATTTCATTGTGTACCTTTGAGAAACTGATACATCAAGATATAGTCTAAACATATACAAAGAATTATATAGATGCCTATTTTTTTGATTCTAGGCAAAAATCTCTTTTATGGAAATAAATTAACCATTCATAATAAACTTCTAATATAATAGTCACTTGATCAAGAAATATGTATTATGAGCTTCAAATGCTTAAGTACTAAAGACATCCAAGTTGAACATATGAGAAATGCAAATAAAACACACAGTTACTATAGATTCTGGAAATTACTTCCAACATTTGATAGTTCAAAAAATGATTGTCTCACTTCCAGCATGTATATCATAGAGTAAACTCTTTTTGCATATTATTGGTTGAAATGGCTAATTAAAATGGCTTCTAACTGTTGGAAAATTTACTAGACTATGAAATTATGTTGATCATCTTAGATTTGGAAGTATTTTAAGATTGTACTTACTTCAGTCAATATTAATAAGCAATTAGAATTATAAAAACCTGAAACAAGATACTAAATTAACATAGGCAGCACAATGTACTGGAAAGGACACGAGATTCAAAGTGTAGAGATTTACATTATCTCTGTGTAGCACTTCCATCTTCAGTCTTTAATCCCTTCTGGCTTTAAAATTCTATAACCCTGGAATGTCTTTAATTTACTAGATACTGGTATTCAATTGTTACTGAATTGCTTATACTTTGATAAAGGAGAATAGATTCTCTCCATATTTCCTTTTTTTTTAAAAAAAATGTTTATTGTGATTTGAGTGAAAGTTTACAAAGTAAATTCACTTTCCATACAGCAGCTCACATACACTTTGTCTTATGACATTGACTACAATTTCCCACAATGCAACAGCTCCCCTCCTATTTCCTCCCTTTAGTTACCTCTTCCCTGTGTCCTTCCCTCCCACACACTCCTGTCTGCTAAGCTGTCTTCCTGTGCATACACAGCCCTTCTATTCTCCCATGATTAATCTCTCTGAGGAGTGTATCTACCTAATGTAAATGTTCAGCTCATATGCCTGGCTGTTGTTTGGCTGGAAGCCACTGGCGTTGGTTTAATTCCAGACCTGAAGAGGAGTTAGGGGCCATAGTCTTAGTGGTTCCGTCAGGCTCTATCAGACCAGCAAACCTGGTCCTTTTTTTTAAAAAAATGATTTTGTATTTTACTCCACATTGTTTGCCCACTCTACCAAGGATCTCCTACATAGATCCCCCTCTGAGTGGTTGACATTTGTAGCCAGGACCCGTACAGTTCCTCTGGTCTCATAGTCATATAGGCTGAGGATGGCATGGTGTACCAGTTGCTTGGACTAATTGTTTCCATGTGTCTTTAGTTTTCTTCATTCTTCTTTTTTCTGGACAAGGAGAGACTCATCATTGCAACTGGATGGTTGCTTACAAGTGTTTAATATCCCAGTTGCTACTCACCATAGTAGGAGGTGGAACAATGTTTTGTGTAGTATGTTATGCCAATTGAGCTGGATGGCCCCTGAGACTATGGTCCCAAGGTCACAGGTCCAACAACTCACTCCCTCTGGGTAGCTGGCCATGGTCAAGAAGTAACAACAATCTTGCTCCTTGTCAGCTCTACTACATACCTGGGAATTCTTCAGAATATGCAAATACACTTGTGGATACACTGTCTAGCAACCCCATACATGGTCTTGGACACATTCCCACTGCATAGACATACCTAATAGTTCAGCCTCTCCACCTGTCTATCCGCTTGTATACCCATGTTTGACTTCACTGACAATGCAGCCTTTATGTGCAAAAGGGTTCATATTTGTTGTCCGTACCTCCCATGCACCTCTCTATGTCTTCCTCTTCCTCAATGCCACCGTGTTGATCACTCACATTTGGTACATTGTCCTTCTCTTCACTCAAATCAGTACTTGTCTCTACCTATCTAACAGTGTTCCCTCCCCTCCCCTCTTACACCTGGTAACCAACGAAGAAAATTCCCTTCCATATAGAAACCTTTCCTTGACTTTTTACAATAACACTCTAATACAATATTTGTCCTTCTGTGATTGACTAACATCACTCAGCATAATGTTCTCCAAGTTCATTCATGTTATTCAGTGTTTTGCAGATTCTAGGTTATTCTTTAGAGTTGCTTAATATTCCATTGAGTGTATGTACCATAGTTTGGTTATCCATTCTTCTGTTACTGGGCACCTAGGTTGTTTCCATCTTTTGGCTATTGTAAATAATGCTGCAATGAACATGGGTGTGCATATGTCTGTTCTTATCTTGGCTCTTACTTCTTTAGGACATATACCTAGTAATGGAATGGCTGGGTCAATACTACCCAAAGAAATCTGTACATTCAATGCAATCCCAATCCAGATCCCATCAACATTCCTTAAGGATATGGAAAAACCAATTGCTAGCTTTATATGGAAAGGAAAGACACCTCAGATAAGAAAGCACTATTGAAGCACTATTAATTCCAACTTTTGAAGGAATCTCCATGCTGCTTTCCACAGTGGTTGTACCATTTTACAGTCCCACAGCAGTTCATGACAGTACCAATCTCTCCACATCCTCAGTGGCATTTGTTATCTTTTGTCTTGTTGAACTTTGCTACTAGTGCTGGGGCAAGATGATATCTCATTGTTGTTTTGATTTGCATCTCTCTAATAGCTAATGATTATAAGAATTTCCTCATATGTTTGTTGGCTGACTGAATATCCTCTTTGGTGAAGCATCTGTTCATGTTTTCTGAGCGTTTTTTAATTGGATTATTCATCTTTTTGCTGTTAAGGTGTTGGAGTTTTCTATAAATTCCAGAGATAAGTCCCTTGTCAGATATGCCATTGCCTAATATTTTCCCCCAATCTGCTGGTTCTCTTTTGACTTTTTTGAAGAAGTCTTTGGAAGCACATAAAAACTTAAATTTTTAGAAGATTCCATTCATCTCGTTTATCTTCTGCTGTTTGTGCATTTTGGGTTATGCTTGATAGTTTATTTATGCCATTTAATAGGTCCCCTAAATTTGCCCCTAGTTATTCCTTGAGGAACTTTATAGTTTTAGGTTTCACAGTTAAATCTTTGATCCATCTGGAATTAGTTTTTGTATCTGGTGTGAGGTACAGATCTTGTTTCATTTTTCTGCAAATGGATATCCAGTTTTGCCAGCACCGTTTGTTAAACAGACAATCTCTTCCCCCATTTAATGGATTTTAGCTTTGTGTCAAAGATCAGCAGACCATAGATTGGTGGATCTATTTCTGGGTTTTCAATTTTATACCATTGGGCTATCTATGTGTCTGTCATTGTACCAATACCAGGCAGTTTTGACTACTGTACCTGTATAGTAGATTTTTTTAAGATCCAGGAGTGTGAGACCTCTTTGTTCTTCTTCAATAGTGCTTTCTTATCCGAGGTGTCTTTCTTTTCCATATAAAGTTACTGATTGATTTTTTCATATCCTTAAAGAATGTTGATAGGATCTGGATTGGGATTGGATTGAATGTATAGAGTGCTTTGGGTAGAACTGACATTTTCACAATGTTCAATCTTCCTATCTATGAGCATGATATGTTCTTCCATTTATGTAGCTTTCTTATGGTTGCTTGAAGTAGTCTTTTATAGTTTTCTTTGTACATGTCTTTTGTGTCCCTGGTAAGATTTATTCCCAAGTATTTATTTATTTATGGTAGCTACTGTAAATGGTATTGATTTCTTTACTTCCTTTTCAGTAATCTTTTTGCTGATGTAGAGGAATCTAACTGATTTTCGGATGATGATCTTGTATCCTGCCATGATGCTAAATCTCTCAACTAGTTCCAGTAGATTTTTTTACTGACTCTTTTAGGTATTCTAGGTATAGGATCACGTCATCAGAAAATAGGGATAGTTTCACTTCTTCCTTACCAATTTGGATGCCTTTGATTTCCCTTCCTTGCCTTATTGCCCTAGCTAAGATTTCCAATACAATGTTGAATAGAAGTGGTGATAGAGGTCATCCTTGACTGGTTCCTGTTTGCAAGGGGAATGGTTTCAGACTCTCATCATTGAGAATAATGTTGGCTGTTGGTTTTGCATGTTGTTGTTGTTATTATGTGCCATCAAATCGAACTCAACTCATAGTGACCCCTCCTTGGGTTTCCGAGGCAGTATCTCTATGGAGGTAGATTGCCCAACCTTCCTTCAGAGGAGTACATGTATGCCCTTTATTATGTTGCGGAATGTCCCTTTTTCTGATTTTGCTGAGAGTTTTTATCAGGAATGGGTGTTTATCAAATGCCTTTCCTTCATTGAACAATATGACCATGTGGTTCTTTTCTTTTGTTTTATTTATGTGGTGGATGACATTGATTGTTTTTCTAATGTTGAACTATCCTTGCATATCAACCCCACTTAGTCATAATGAATTATTTTTTGGATATGTTGTTGGAGTCTGTTGGCTAGGATTTTGTTGAAGATTTTTGCATCAATATTCACAAGGGATATTGGTCTGTAGTTTTCCTTTTTAGTGATGTGCTTGTCTGGTTTTGGTATTAAGGTTATGCTTGCTTCATAAAATGAATTTGGAAGGATTCTATTCTTTTATGTGTTTTGGAATAGTTTGAGTAGGATTGGTGTCAATTCTTCTCTGAATGTTTGGTAGAATTCTCTGGTGAAACTGTTGGGGCCAGGATCTTTTTTTCTTGGTAATTATTTTATGACTTATTCAATTTCTTCTTTAGTTATGGCTCTGTTCAACTTTTCCACATCAGTCT
>NW_006921800.1:4704631-4711638 GCF_000298275.1 Orycteropus afer afer | reverse complement strand
TTTTTGGTTGCTATTTGCTTGATATATCGTTTTCCAACCTTTGATTTTTTAGCTTATTTTTGTCTTTGTCTCTAAGGTGTGTTTCTTGTAGACCACATATTGATGGCTTATGTTTTCTCATCCAGTCTACACCTCTCTATCTCTTGAGTTGTGCATTTAATTCATTAACATTCAGTGTAATTATTGGCAAGTATGAATTGTTGTTGTCATTTTATTATGTGTTTTTCCATGGTGTTCCTGGTCTGTTTGTTCCATATAAGTTTCTGTGCTGAGCATATTATGTTTATGAACAGTGTTATAATTTCCTTTTTTGCTATTGTTTCAGTATTTGCTAAATATTTGTACTTGTCCTCTTTTTTATTGTGATGTGAAGGTTTATAATTTTTCTTTGAGGTCACTCTGTAATTTATAATTTTCTCCCTGAGTTTAGAACAGTCCATTCTAGCCTGCAACTCTCTTGACTTCTTCACCATTTTAGGTTCTATAATTACACTATTTTCCCCCTTTTGGTTTGCAGTTGTCCTCATTTGCCAATTGATATCTCTGGTTCCCTCTTTACATCTTGTAAGCTTATGTTACTTTGGATACTTCCATAGCTGTGTTTCTGGATTATGTCATCTTGTGTATTAATGGTCAGTTGTTTTCTATTATTGGTTCTCTGTTCAAAGGGCTCCCTTTAATATCTCTTATAAGGTTGGTCTTGTTTTAACAAGTTCCTTTCATTTCAGCTTATCTGGAAATCTCCTAATTTCACCATCAAATTTGAGTGACACTTTTGCTGGATATATAATTCTTGGTTGGAAATATATCTCTTTCAGGGTTTCATATATGCCATCCTATTGCCTTTTCACTTGCATGGTTTTGGTTGAAAATTCAGAGCTTAGTCTGATTGGTTGTCCTTTATAGGTAACTTTTCTTTTTTCCCATGCTGCTTTCAGGATTCTTTCTTTGTCTTTGGTTTTGGTGAGTTTGATGATGATACATCTTGGTGATTTTCTTTTGGGGTCTATTCTGTTTGGGGTTTGTTGGAGTTCCTGAATAGATATATTTTCATTTTTCATCATATCAGTGAAGTTCTCTTCCAACAATCTTGGGCAATTTTCTTAGTGGTTGTCTTTTTCTCTTCTTGTTCAGGAATTCTGATTATCCATAGGTTATCCCTTTTATTGGTACCCCACATAAATTTTAAACTTTCTTATTTCTTCTTTTTCTTTTTGATCTTTTTTCTAATTGATCCCTTTCCAAAGAACTATTCAGGTATTTGTCTTCAATCTCATTAATTCTGTCTTCCATTGATTTGATTCTACTCCATTGCCCTTTCAATGTATTATCTATTTCTGAAAATTTAGTATTAATTATCTGGATTTCTATCAGTAGATTCTGTATCATTTCTAATTTTTTAATTATTTTGTCATTTTGTTCTTGTATTTTCTTCTAAAATTGTTCTAGGGTTTTATCTGTGTTTTTCTTAATTTTGTCAGTGGTTTCTTTAATCTGTCTCTCGATCTGTCTCTCAATCTTTTAAAGGTTCCTAAATATAATTCTTTTAAGTTCCATATCAGGAAGTTCCAATGCTGGTTCTTCCTCAGGGATGTGTTCTGGGTCTGTATCCCGCTCCCTTGTTTCTCTGACTTTATCTTGCTTCTCTGTGCTATTGTTGTATTTAGATCTTTGTTAGCTGTTTGTGAAGAGCAGTTAAGTGTGAGTAAGGCACTTCTTGGTGGTCATTTATCCTTTGCCAGTTGGTGGAGAAGGAAGAGGTGGCTCTCATTCAGTAAGTGGAGCTGCAAGAGCTACAGGTGTTGTTACATCATATGGGCATGGTTGCTATCTTCTACTCAGTTAAACAAAAACAGGGATCAAAAAAGTAAAAGCAAGTGGAGAAAAAACACTGCATAAACACATGGGGAAAATCAACAAAAAAAGAAAAGAAAAATAAAAATCTGAGAAGGGAGCAATAAGAGAAAAGAGGTAGAGAAGGAGAACAATGAAGAAAAAATGTGAAAAATGCAAAAAGAGAAACAAGGAATGGGGTTAACCATGAGAAAGAAAAAAGTGGGAATCGGGAATAGGGAAGAGAGAAAAAGCTATAAACTAGAACCTTGGAAGGGAAGAAGAAATAATAACAATAAAAATGACAAAAAAAATAATAATTATAGTAATAACTTTAGAACAGATAAAAACAAACAACAAAAAAGGAAAAAAAATCTGGGCAGGGTGGGGCAGGGCATCCAGGCTCTGTCAGAGTATACAGACTGGGATGGAATTCCTGCCAGCCCAGAAGGTGGGTGGGAGTGAGGGATGGTTGCACCTCTATTCACCAAGAGGTTGTGGCATATAAGAGTAATAAAGGGGAATATCGCACCTTTCCAGTCATTTGTGTCCGGAATATTTTTGCAATCCCCGGCAAGTGGAGCTTATTCTTTATGGAATTTGAGAGAACACTGTTACTTTATATATTGAAAATGGTGGAACTGCTTGCAAACATTCAAAATGGCTATGTCCTCCAGACAGGCAAAAGTCCACAGCTCAGGACTGATTTTTAGGTTAATTTTTAGGTCCTTACACACTTGGCAATATCCAAGCTGCCCATGCCATTAGGATCACTGATAGACTGTAGCTCCATATGTCTCCTTTTTGGGTGTTTTCATCTAGGTTCTTCTACTAGTTGAGGTTTAGTTAATTTCTGTATCCTTCCTTTCAAAACTCTGGGCTCCAGGGTTATCTTCTATATCTGTGTTAATTGGTCCACTTTTTCTTTGTTGAAGAGGGCCTGTGTAGTTTTTCTGCCTGTTCTGCCATCTTATCAGAACTCCCTCTCAATGTTTCTTTAACCCTGGAATTCTAATACATGGTTGGGTGGAAATCATCCTTATTCTTCTAAAGTAGCATGTTTTCTTTCTTCTTGATTGTAAATTCCTTAAGGCCAAAGATTAGATGCAGTTCATTTTTCTATATTCAGCACTGAGCCCAAGATCCAAAACATAGTTGGTGCTCAATAAGAATTTGTTGCATAAATAATGCGATTACTCATATAAAAATCAGTTACTCCTAAGTTATTTATTTTCTGACTTATTTAACATACCTACTTTCTAATTTTACATTTAAGAGTGTGTAATTTTTAAGTTAAGGGTAATTGGCTGCTAAAATTGAGCCAGCAATCTAAAAGGCTTCATCTTATGAAGTCACTAAAAAAGCTTTTCCTATTATTTTGTGACTAAAGGAATTCTGCTTATAAATTTATCAATTGATGTGACTGAAACACTTCTATGCAGTCCCAAGAAGTATGATGTTAGTTACCATTAAAAATTTTCAAACACTAACATAAATGAGCAGGTTTGTAATACTCATAAAAATGAGTCAGAAGTAAGGTGTTCTAATGTAATAGTTTAAAAATTGCCCACTCTTCTTTTTTTAATATTTGGACTAGTGTCCAAACAAATTACTATTAGCTACTGTCTCTAGTTTTTAGGAAGAAAGTTCCTAGGAAGAAAATCTTTAAAAATCAAAGTGAGTCACAGTTGCAGAACGTGTTTTTTGCTGGAGCCACTATGCAAATTTATTAGCTTTTGTTTTGCAGCTTTTGCTTGGTTTTTCTTTGGAATAAGGTTCCATAACATAAAATTTTTGTGTGCATTTCCCAAAGTTCTCTTACAGCAGTTGTATTTCCTATTTACAAGTGACATCACCTTAGGCAGAAAATGTAAGAGAGGCTGGATCCTTGATAAAATATCATTTCAAGGTTGTAGAGAGGAGTATTTTATACTTGAAATTACAATAGAAATACAAAAACCATGAGCGCCTTTAAATATTTAAGAAATACAATGCAGACAGTACTTTCATTAAGCAATGTTGCTGGTATAGCAGAAGCCGAAATGATGATAACATAAAACAGTGGGTGATGTTCCATTTTTAGGATAAAATATATGCAGGAAAAAAAAAAAAAAAACTTCAAGATTTAATTAAGCATTTAAGACCACTTTTTTCATTATTAAAGATATATGTCAAGAATAAAATAATTAACGCAGACCTCATAAGATACAACTATCATAAGCCAAGAAGAGTAGAGGCAAAATGATAGTAAAACCATTTGCAATAATATTTGTTTACTTATAATTTATTTACTTGCAAAAATTAATTAGTTGTACACTGTTATGAACTGAATTATGTCCCCCAAAAAACATTTTGCAAATCCTAAACTCTATGCCTATAATTTAAGTAGTTTGGTGGTGCTGTTGTAAGGCATTTGTCTGCTAACCAAAACGGTCTGCAGTTCAAATCAACCAGCCACTCCACAGGAGAAAAATGAAGCAGTCTGCATCCATAAAGATTTACATTTATGGAAACCCTATGGAGGTGGCTATGAGTCAGAATCAGCTCAATGGCAGCAGGCTGGTTTTATGCCTGTAGTTCTAATCCCATTTGCTCTGCTAATGAAGTAGAGTTAGTGTACGGTGTAAACTAAGTCAATCTCTTTTGAGATATAAAGAGAGATTAAACAAGATAGCAGAGACAGAGATGGGATAAAATAGATGCCAAGACACATGGAGGTCTCCAAGGAACCAGGAAGCAGAATCTAAAGAGACAAGTACCTTCTTCCAGAGCTGACAGAGAGCTGGTGCCCTAAATTCAAATTTACAGCCTCCTAAACTGGCGTTTGAGTTGAATTGACTCGACGGCAGAGTTTGGGTTTTTTTTTTTTTTTTTTAAACTATGGCATAGTGCCTAAGGCATTTGACTGCTAACCAGAAGATTGGCAGTTCAAACCCACCAGCTGCTCTACAGAAGGAAGAGGGAACAATTTATTTCCATAAAGATTTTCTGCCTCAGGAGCCCAATAGGCATCACTATAATTCAGAATCAACTTGATGGTGGTGAGTTAAGCTTTTTTTTTTTTTTTTTTGGTAAACTGTGGGAAAATGGATTTTCATTGTTAAAGCCATCCACTCATAGTATTTTTCTTATAATGGCACTAGATAACTAAGACACACACCTACTATGTGCAAAGCAGCAAGCACTATGGGGATATAAAGTTGCACTAGATTCAGTATTTCCAATACATTTTTTTTTTTTTTTATCTTTATACAAGTGTTGTCTTTCTTAGGCATCCTCTAAATTGAGCAGCTAGCTGGCAGGTGATTATTTTTGGAGAGGAATTTCAAGGAACACTGAGGGGGGTGGTGTGACAAGGAGAAGTAAAACTGGGAAAGAGGGAAAACTAGTCCAAGGATTGAGCTGATTTCTGCTGTCTGTAACTGGGCTTCATCTTTCCTGCAGCCCTTTGAGGGGCCATCTGGAATGTGCCTCAGAATGGTTTCCCTTACACACAGCCAGCAGCAATAGCAGAGGCTGAAGTAAAAAGGTAATGAAAGGTTATAAAACAAAACATAAATGTGTGTGAAACATGTATATTTTGCAAATTTATCTCATGTGGAGCTAAAAAGAGCAGTCATGTATTAAGACTTTATAATGTACAGTCACTGTGCTTGCTAGCCATTGGAAAAAAGGAGGAAAGTAAGAAAGAAGAACACATTATGGCCTCTGCCATTTAGGAACTCACAACCTAGGTGAGTTTTTCATTGCAATGGGACTTCAATAGTGGGAATAATTAATGGCCAAGAGAGCCATCATAGAAGTCACTTTGGTAGTAGATTCTTAAGGAAAAATAAAGGGACATGAAGCAGAGGACAGAGCATTGGGAGGAAGCAGATGAAGCTGATTCTAAGTGGAAGGAACATGGTTCCCAAACCCAGAGGACACAAGGGGATGGTTTTCTTAGAACACTGTGTGAGTTTTGGAGTAAGTAGCCCCAAAACTGCCATCAAGTCAATTGCAACTCACAGTGACCCTATAGTGTTTCCAGGGCTGTAAATCTTCATGAAGCAGACTGCCTCTTCTTTAGCCTATGGAAGGTGAACTTTTTGGTTAGGAGCCCAATGCCTTAACTAGAGTGCCCTCCAAAGCTCCTTGTGATCTACTTAGAGAAATTAAACAAAGACTGTATCCCATTCACACAGAACAGAACATCAAGCAAAGTAGCCCTCAACAAGTACTTGCAATTATTATTAGTTTAACGAGTGAAATTTCTACTCTGCGTCTTTAAAGTTATGTTTTAGAAGGAGCACATGGTTGGCATGGCTGTTATTGTTTCAACTTTAAAGGACTTTGAGGTACACATGGCCTAATCCCAATGATCTATATACTTCTACCTGGGCCAAGGTACATTGCTACATCTATGTATACTAATATATTTTAAAGGCTACAATTTAAGGAACACTTAAAAGTTGCTAGGTACTGTGCTAAGCAATACAGTCATGTTCTTTGCATACGACAACACTGTGAGGATGATACTTCTATCCCCTGGTTCAGCTGAGGAAACTGAGCATAGAGGTGCTAATAACTTTCCATGGGTTGCACAGGTAGTAGGTGTTGTACTTGATTGTTACAAAATAAAGTCTCCAGAGATAACTATCACATTCAAAAGGAAGTCACAGACAAGAGTGATATTTTAATAGTCCTCTTGTGTGCACATACATGTATTTGCATGTGTAACTCTGTGTGCTTATGGGTGTAATATCTTCAGAGGCATCCGAGAATACAAGCTTCCCTTTTGAAATAAAATGGAGCCAATGCAGCTTTGCAATGGTACTCAATGTGTCGAAGCCCCAATTTCTTGATGATGATATTAACTTCCACATAATATTTCTTTCTTATTTTGAGCATGTGGTAGTTAATTTGGGTGTCAACTTGGCTGGCTTGGTTTTGAGTGTCTTGGCAGCTGGATATAGTCCTTCCTCATGATAAGACTCTTAATCAGTTCCATGGTGGAATCTACTGGAGCAGCTGACTAACTGCCTTAGGGACATGGTTTGCTTTCCATATATAAGGAGAAGTTTTGAGAAAGTTCTCTGAGTTTTTGGCACACTTGTTGTTGTTGTTGTTATGTGCCATTGAGTCGGCCCCAACTCATAGCGACCCCTCCTTGGGTTTCTGAGACAGTATCACTA
>NW_006921800.1:4679687-4704361 GCF_000298275.1 Orycteropus afer afer | reverse complement strand
TAAGAGAAGCCTCCAGCTTCAGTGGCCCAAAAGCAAGAGTCAAAGCTGAAGCCCAAAGTCAAGGGGCTTTCACCCAGTCCTAGAGCTGGCACTTGGAATTCGGATTTCTAGCCTCCAAAACTGTAAGAGAATAAATGCCTGTTTATTGAAACCATTAACTTGTGATATTTATGATAGAGCAGCACTAGAGGACCAAAACAGAGAATTATAATAAAAACTAATGAAAGTTCAGAACCTAAAACAATACATCTATACTTCATTTTCACCACTCATCTGTCAATTTGTCATACTTTGGTAGCTTGCATGTTCCTGTGATGCTGGAAATTATTAGGACACAGTATTTCAAATACCAGTGAAGTCATCCAGGGTGGACAGGTTTCAGTGGATGCTATGGAAGAAAAGAGGGATTGGAAACTTAATTCTATTTAGAGGGAGGTAGTAATTGAAAGAAGCTACCTAGAATGGAAGCACAGAAAATCAAGATAACTGAATTCTAGTCTTCATTTGTCTTTACCTTAATTAAGCACATTACTGAACCATCAAGTTCCTCACATCCTTACCTATAAAACTCAGGGGTTGCACTAGATGAACCTCAACATCCTCTAAGACTTCTGATAGGTTCTAACTTTGTAAGTGGGTTGTATCTCAGGTATACATTGCATTGAAAGATGGATACTATTTCAACATGTAGCGATTCAGAAGCCCATCCAGATGGAGAAGTGTGACCAAATACACAAAGACAGCAAATGCCTGTGCATGTCTAGGAAAGAAGATTTTCAGCCTAGTGTGACTCAGGCACAGAATGTGGCAGAAAATAGTCAGTGAGAGGGCTGGAAAAGGATCTCGGGGAAAGTTTATAGGTCTTGAATTCCACAGAAAGTCATTTGGATTTTATTAAGTTTTTTAAATAGCCAAAATATAATGTTAAGGATTAGAGAATCATTGAGAATAACTAAAAATCAATTTAGAACATAAAATGTGGAGCAATTTAAATAAATCAGAGCTACAAGGCTGGGTCATTGTCTTTATTGCACTGGAAAGGCTAAGACCATTTTTGAAGGTAAATGGAATATTACAAAAAAAAAAAAAAAAGATGATCAACCCTTAAGCAATTTGTGTTCCTTAATGCCAAAAGAACAAAGCTGCCTAATAATCACAACAAAAAGCTGCTTTAAGTTCCTAACAAGAAAGATGTAAAGAATACAATTTAATAAGCAAGATACTCTGATCACTAAAGTACCAAATTCAGACACCCTATATAAAAACTTAAATAACTTCACACCTATATATAATAATAGATAAATAATACCTTAAAAGCTCTGTCAACTTGAAAAAATGTTTCCTGGTTTCCAATTTCTCCCTTTTTGTTATTATTATTTTTACCACACTAGCAGTGTCACAGTGATGAAACAGCTGATGGCAATGACTATTAGTGACCTTAAGAACACATCTGGGTTTCTATTTTTATTTCTGTAAAATCCCCTCTTCTCCAGCTAGATGATATCTTAAAGGCCCACACTAAAAATCTAAATACTCAAGGCTATTTGTATTGTATGTGTATGTATATATTTCACACACCAGATCTAGCTTTTAACACCCACACACTGCACTGACAACACAGTTCCAAACAGAGCCACTATATTTATGTAAATTATCTCTGATTTGCTAGGAATAAAAAAACAAAAAAATCGACATATTTGAAGATATTGATGAACGATTTAGGATTTGAGACTTTATTTCAATGACTATGATGGGCAGAAAGAGACAGCAGAATTTATTTCTATTTGGGTGATTACTTACTTATTCTCTTTAGCTTGAATTAGAGGTAATAGTCTTAGAGAGTTTCATCTGGCTATTTGCAGACAAAAGTGGTTATCTACAAATATGCAGATTTCTGAATATGGGTAATAACGCAGGCAAACATATGTTTAAAACTCTTAATGTAGTTGATGCTGAGTACATAGGATGGCATATCATGAACTTTGGCAAATATCTATTCTGTGAGAAGAAAGGGATTAAAGAGTGGTGATCTGACAGAGAAAAAGCTTATAGTTGCTAAGAACAAGCTGCCATGGAAATAGTCAGAAGGAGAAAGGAACAGTATGTTTTCTCTAGTCATGCTTCTGGTTGTTTATAACACAAAATACAGAGACTTTCCATGAAAATAATTAGCTTACATTTTTACACTTTCAAATGTTCAGTCTATGGGAGATGTTGAAACTTCCTAAAGATAGGTATTGAACAAACAAAAATATAATAAAAATCTATAATGTTAGAATAAATATATTTTTATTTTCTCTAATTTGATGAAAGTGTACCAATGTGCACTTGTTAGCTTGATTCCTTTTGAAAAAGACAAAGAGGGAGGCAGACTGGCAGGAATTTGAAGCTATTCATTCAACCCTTACTTTCTCTCCCTGAAGATGAGTAAAACTGGCTGTGGTAGAGGCTCATGTATTAAGCCTTACTCTACCAGACTGGAAGCTGCTAAAGACTGGATCATGGTATGTTTAGCTCTCTGTATTTCCAGGAAACAATGGGTGGCACCAAAAGGATGTGTTGAGCAATAGAAAATTAAGATCTATACACTGGTAACCCCGCCACACGACAACTATGCTATTCAGGCATTCCTTACACCAAAGCCTAGGGGAAGAAGACCATCCTAGAGGTTTCACAGAGCAAGAAGATGTAGTTTCTACACAAAGACTCTTGCAAAGCACTGTGCCCAGGTCTCACATATTTCTGCATAATTTCCTCCCAGTGTCTAGGTAGAATTGAGTGATATTTAAAAAAGCTGTCTGTGATCCTAGCCTCAGGATATCCCCTGCATCTTCTCTTAGTGTTAAGGTGTGGATACTGAAAATTGGAGGATAAAATTCTCTTTCAAACATTCCTCCCACAGTTTATAATGAAACAGGGTTGCACTGTCAATCGGAGCTAATCAATGGTGCATAATTTCTCTCAGTAAACTAATGTGCTCTCTATTTTGAATCCACTTTAATCACTCTCTTTTACACAAAAACTAATTTGAGTATAAATCATTCACTCCCCATCAAGTATAAGCTTCCTCAGGAAAATCTAAGTGGAGGCCAGCTTTCTTCTATGGA
This sequence comes from Orycteropus afer afer, assembly GCF_000298275.1. Lineage (NCBI taxonomy): Eukaryota > Metazoa > Chordata > Mammalia > Tubulidentata > Orycteropodidae > Orycteropus > Orycteropus afer. The sequence goes on along the minus strand of NW_006921800.1, from coordinate 4,701,254 downwards.
AGCAGAGTCAATATAGCTAAAGTAACTCCACCTAAGATTGCAACAGGAATCTTAAACATATGATTCCAAGCTAGTTTAGTTAAGCTTAAGTAATTTAAGGAAAATGTCTAAGCAAGTAATTGGTATTGTACCAAAAAGAAATATTTCACAAAGCAGTTACATTCACTCTTGCCTAAAAATAAAAACTGGAGCAATCCAAGGGAAAACTGCCAAGACTGGAAATAATATGCAGCAGCTGTAAGTAATTGGGAGTGATAATCATAATTAGACAAGATGTAAAATATGTGTTAAAGCCCAGATTGGATCTTCCTGTTGACAACTGGGAGATAACCCAAAGGCATGGATTCCACACCTAACCTGGACACTCCTGCTCTCTGTCTGAGAGCTTATCCAAAACCAAATTGGCATAACACTGGCCAAAATCACTCTCTAAATGTCACATATCATACTGGTTTTTCTTAGGAAAAGCATGAGAAAAAGAAGAAAAGGAAGAGGTCATAGACTTTGCCATTAAGAAGCCCATAAAGCAGTATAGTAGCAAATGATATGAACTATAAATCCTACAAAAGAAGTCAAGAAGATGCAGAGAATTAATATTTTTATCAAATAAAATGAAGGATATTTTTTAAGACCAGAGCAACATTGATTAGCCAAGCATAGGTTAAGAATGAAGTGAAATATGCTTATTCCTTGGAGAACATCTCAAGTTTAAACAGCAAGCTCTGTGAAGACAGGAATTATTGGTTTTGTTCAGTAACTCAGAAAGTGCCAGGCATATTGTGCATGGTGCACTAGTGAAATGAATGAGTGAACGAGGAATGCTTAGATAAGAATTGAGGGCATGCTTATTCTGCTTTAGACACAGTACTGGGTGCTTTACATGCATCACTATATTTAATTTTCATGAAAACTTTTTGTGACACTACTACTCCCCATTTGCAGATGAAGATACTGAACTACAGCAAAGTTAAGAAATTTACCTAAATTGATCTAATTAAGAAAAGATGGAGCTGGAATTTGAATCAATGTCATCAGGCACCACAGTATATATATCACATACGTTATATTAAAAATTAGAATCCTTTTTGCTTTACTAAGAAGCTAAGAAGTATAAGAAACAGTCTATTGTTTGTTTCAAATTCTGATCTGCAGAGCACACCAAAGCCATTTCCCTGGCAATATCCCATTTCATTTCTTGTTTCTTTTTCTTAAATGAAATGACCCCTATGAAAGCATCTAATACAGTGCCCAAGAGCTTGATATTTTCTCTTTTCTGAAATTGTCACACTTTGTCATCTTCTTCCTTTCCATTCTCTTCTCCTCAGTTTAAACTTTTCTTCTCTTTTCTCCCTTTTGCATTCTTCTTAGAAATAAATAAATAAATAAACCTCAACTAAATAGGTTGTAGGAAAGAAACAGAGCAGTTTCAGTTTCTCCATCACACATTCTTAAGGGGAAGAAATTTTAAGGGCAAGGAATCACAGAAACAATAATTGAAACAGGATATCTTATCCAAGACAGGTTTGGAATTGGAAAAACACAGATTTAGGAATATTTTCCCACATGAAATTCAACAAGTATCTAGTGAACATCTCTCATATGAGATAAAAATTAACAAATTATTGGGAGGAAGCTCTATACATTCAAGTGCTTATAGTCCAGAGGAGAAAAAAAGATAAAGATGAAATTGATTGTAAGTTTAAAAGATATTTATGAAGTCAAGTAAAAGCAGAGACTAAGGTTGGGGAATCTACTTCCATAGTGATACTGCCTCGGAAACCCAAGGAGGGGTCGCTATGAGTTGGGTCTGACTTGACGGCACATAACAACAACAACAACAATTCTTATTAGGAAGATTGGGGAGGATCTCATGGACGAGAAGGTATTTTAGATCTTTAAGAATGAGTAGGACTCTGATCCAGAGGGGAATAGGAAGAAAAGCCAGTTAGGCTTAAGGATATAGCATGTGTAAATAGCATGGAATAATTAAAGCTTCCTATCTACCTCTGTAGTGATACAGCCTCAGAAACCCAAGGATGGGTCAGAATGAGTTGGGTCCAACTTGATGGCACATAACAACAACAACATGTGTTCAGAGCTCCTATGTCAGAAGCTCTGGTGGCGTGGTGCTAAGCTGCCTCTGCTAAGCAGAAGATTGTTGGTTCAAACCTATCGGCTTCTCTGAGGAAGGAAGATCAGGCAATCTATTTCCCTAAAGATTTACTCCTTGGAATCCCAATGGGGGTCATCTCTATGATTTGGAATCCGCTTGATGGCAGTGGGTTTGGTTTTTTGTGTTCAGAAAACAACTTGTGTTACTGGAATTAAGAGTGTGTATAAATATGGGTAAGTTGACTAGAATGAAGGAATCTGAATGCTGAGCTAAAGACTTTTGCCTTTATTCAATACATAGTTGGGAACCTCTGATGGTTTTTGGGTAACATATGCTTCTGCTCTTGCCTCTCGAAAGATATGTTGTTGTTGTTGTTGTTGTTGTTATGTGCCGTCGAGTCGGCCCCGACTCATAGCGACCCCTCCTTGGGTTTCCGAGGCAGTATCACTACGGAAGTAGGATTGCCCAACCTTCCTTCCGAGGAGTGGCTGGTGGGTTTGAATCGCCAGCTGTCTGGTTAGCAGGCAAGTGTCTTAGCCACTATGCTACCAGAGCTCCCCTCGAAAGATATACTCTCCATATTACAGCGAAGTGACCTTTTTAAAATTTCAGCCAGCCCTCCTCTGCTAAAAACCTCTGCTATGGTTTCCGAGAAGCTGGACTGTTTGAAGAATGCAACATCAGTATTGGAGGAGGACTCATTAACAGCCTGTGATGTGCAAATGACACAACCTTGCTTGCTGAGAGTGAAAAAGACTTAAAGCACCTACTGATAAAAATCAAAGACTACAGCCTTCAAGTATAGATTACACTTCAACATAAAGAAAACAAAAGTCCTCACAACTTGACCAGTAAGCAACGTGATGATAAATGGAGAAAACATTGAGGTTGCCAAGGATTTCCTTTACTTGCATCCACAATAAATGCTAATGGAAATAGCAGTCACGATATCAAGTGATGTATTGCATTGGGCAAATCTGCTGCAAAAGATCTCTTTAAAGAGCTGAGAGCAACAATGTCACTTTGATGATGAAGGTGTGTCAGACCTAAGACATGATCTTTTCAACAGGCTCATAATGTATGTGAGAATGAATAATGATAAGGAAGACTGCAGAAAAATTGATGCATTTGAATTGTGGTCTTGGTGAAGAATAACAAATGTACTATGAACTGCTAGAAGAACAAACAAATCTGTCTTAGAGGAAGAATTCTCCTTAGGTGTGAAAATGACCAGACTTTGTCTCTCATGCTTTGGTCATGTTATCAAGATGGACCAATCCTGGAGAAAGATATCATGCTTGATAAAGCAGAAGGTCAGTGAGAAAGGGGAAGGTCCTCAACGACATAGGTTGACACAGTGGCTGCGACAATGAGCTCAAGTACAACAATTCTTAGGATGGTGTAGGACCGGGTAGTGATTCATTCTGTTATAGATTGGATCTCTATGAGTCAAAACCGATTCAATGGCATCTAACAACAACAACATGGTCTATCTTTCTCAAAATGACACCAAAGCCCTCAGTAAATCCCAGTTACCTCTATGATTACAAGCTGTATCTAGGTCTTGTCTGCCTGTAGTTACTTAGGAAAAATAGCAGTATGATATTCAGAGACAACTACAAACATGACAGAAAAGCTGCAACAAATCTGATCATCCCAGGGGCACAGCCAGGTGACTGCTAAGAAATTCTGGACTATAATTTGGGGCTATATGGTCATCTATGCTGTCTTTTGCAGTGAGAGGATGATGTCACAAAATTGTACATATTCTTCCCCTGTCTAATCTACTTATTAATTTGTCTTCTTACTCAAAGTGTTGAAGCTAGGTAGTCCAACTCTGTACTGGTCATAAAATGGTAATAATGAGTCTAAAATTAAGGAAAGAAGAATGACTAAGCAAAATATGAGTGAGGAAAGACAATATTCATCTGGAAAAATAAATAAGGTATTGTGTCTTCTTCTGTGATTGCAGTGACAGTGTGGGAAATGGATGTGAACATTTAATCATTAAACAAACATTAAACAAATCATTAAACAAACACTTGTTGAACATCTACTAAGCACCAGACTCTGTTTATTACCAATTATAAAAGATACATGTAATACATTTTTTCTTTGAAATATTCTTGATCTAGTCAGAGAAGATAATATGTAAATCTTATGTTACCAGTTACTAATACAATGAGTGCTTATTTCAGCAAGGGAAATTTTATAAAGACTTTTTTCTTTATTTCTTTTCTTTTTAATAGAGATGATACTTGAACTTAGTGATGAAGCTAATAACTAATAATAGCTATAAGTTATTTTCAGTAATTTCTTAACATCGAATACCTGGTTGGAATTTAAATTGCCAAGAAAATCTAATTTATACAAATAGTACTAGGACCCCTAACTTTAGTGCCATAAAACCTGTGCTATAAACCAACTTGTTAACCGATACACACACACACACATGCACACATGTACAAACACACAAGAATATATAATAAATGTAAATCAATGAGAAAGTTATATAATGATGGCATATCACACAATGGCTACTCTGCAGCCATTTTTAAAAGAGAGATATAAATATACTGACATGTCTATTATTCTATCATTTTGTAGAATAAAAACAATAATCTTATTTTTGTCTGTTTCCTGGATTGTATCCTTGTCTTGCTTCACACTCAGTCTTCTACACAACCCTTAGGAAGCCCTCTAATGTTTGTGCACAGAACATATATCTTTATTGCTGTGTATAGCCTAAGGTTCTATATTTGCCTGTTTCTTTGTATCCCCAACTAGAATGAAACTATCCTAAGAGATGGGATTGGGTTTTATTTGTCTGTGCCTATGTGTTGCTTAGTTCATTCCCTGGTGCATAAAAGGTGCTCAATGTGCGTCCAAATGATGAACCATAATTTGACACTAGCTGTCTGACCCCATATTTCCTTGAGTAACTTCTCCCTTTGTTTCTGGTCTATCAAACAGAAGTCAGTAGTGTTTCTGCAGTCACTGCCGTTAATAATGCGAGGCTAACAATGAGGCAGCCAGACCCTGGTTCATTTTAGGACTAGTAAAAGTGTAACACTCACAAAAAAATAAAAGGCATAGCAATGTAAGACATCAGTAAAATTTTTTTAAAAAAGTAAGCTGTTTACTTGTAATGTAATATTTTAATTTATATGTGCATCCATATTATTGATATATCTTATTATATTTAGTACTATAGAAGGATGAGTTGAAGAGAAGACAGGCACCTTTGGGAAAAAGATGGCATTGAAGGTTGATGACACAAAGGAGTATAGATGGGAACATATAAGATTAAACAACAAAAGGATCATACATATCTTATTAGCAATTGTATTCTCAGCACTTTGTGCAATGTTTGGCACCTATTCAATAAATATTTGCTGAATGAATGAAGTAATATTAATAGATTTTTTTAGCCTATAGGCAAGTGGGCTGGTTCAGAAGAGATTCTATTTTGCAAAACAGAAATACTCATTTTAATTCTGAACTATTTATTTATTTCATGAAATTAGACATTCAACAGACATAGTGTCTCCTTTGCCAGATTCTGGAAACACAAAGATAAATGCGACATGACCTACGAGAGTTTACTGGTGGGGGAAATAGATACATAAAGAATATTTGCAATGCAAATTGATAGTTGTAGACTAGAGGAATGTCTGTACTGAAAGAAGTGCAGTGAAATGCTCTTTGGAGGTGAACATGGCCAGATTTTATCTCACTTACTTTGGTCACGTTGTCAGAAGGATATCCCTGGAAAAGGATATCATGCTTGGTAAAGTAGAGTGCCAGAGAAAAAGGGGAAGACCCTCAACTAGATTGACTGGCATAGTGGCTGCAATGACGGGCTCAAGTATAGCAAGGATTTTGAGGATGGTACACAACCAGGCAGTGTGTTGTTTGTTCTGTTGTACAGTGTCGCTATGAGTCAAAACCGACTCTATGGCACATAACAACAACAAATATGGTACCTAATGACACAAAAGGGTATTTTTTGTTTTTTTTTAATTTGTTGGAGGAGGGAGAGAGATTTAGTTTATGAAAGTGCGCAAAGAAAAATAAGTGTATTTTAAACTGTGGCTAAGGAGTTTTCAGGGTCCTCAATGCTAGTGTAGTATTTAATTTGTTAGGATAATTGAAAAAAAATTACCTTTGCATTGTATGCATAGCTTTTAAAATCTAATTTTTATTTATGAAATAATTTTATCTGCTTTTCTTATTAAAACATCAGTTCTTTAATATTATAATGGTTTTATAATAGATTCTTAGGAAGAATCAACAATTCTGAAAAAAACCGTCATTGAGAAGCTCATACACCAATCAAATATTTAATTGTATTTTTAAAAAGAAAATATTTATAGGTCTTGAACAAGCCAAAGTAAATTAAAATAGTTTCATGATCTTAAATTGGAATTTTTTCATATCAGACTTATTTTCTACATTGTTTATTTACATTTTTTAAAACTCAATTGTGATGCAAAAAGAAACATTAAATACTTGATTTTGCTCTCTGTTTACTAGAGATTAGTAGCCCAGCACTTGAATCTCACTTACCTGGAATCAACAATTGCACTTGTAATAGGAAATTCTCACTAGCAGAGCCAATGTACCTTTCATCCCTTCACTTTATTAGAGGTGTAAACAACACAACTTATTCTTCTTATTACATGGAAATATAGTCATTTGTGAAAATTCCATTAAAAACTAACTGCTGGTAATTCAAATGTAAGGTGACTAAAACTGCTTCTGGTTTTAAGTTATGGGTTTGGGGTGAGATAGTACATGTCTTTAATACTTTATTCATTTTTCTCCTAGGAAATAGTTCCTGAAATCCACATTTTATTAAAAAAAAAAGATAGTTAAAAATATGTTGGTGGGGTTTATTGCCATTATCATTATTATTGTAAAAGAGAATCAATCTTGAGTAAGGTCAAGCATGTCTGCAACATACAATTTCTGCAACACAATATAATTCACATTCAAAGAGGCCACTACGTTCTAGAGAAAGGAAGTGTTGTTAGCCATCCAGGAGACTCCAACAATGTTCTTATCTTTGTGACTATGTAGTTATCCAGTGAAAATTCAACATGACTGTTAGCCAAGTAGCACATGAGTTTCTCCATGCATAAAACTACGTTCTTTCTGATGTATAACTATAATCTTATAATTCCACAGTTCCAAATGCTTCAAAGTCACCTTCAGTGTGGAAAACAAAACTTTTTTTTTTTTTTTCCATTACAGTTGAGGTCTTTCTATCTGGCTGCAGCTTGTTTCAATTCTTTCCCTCCTAGGCCTCAAACTAGTGTGCCTTGGTTTTCCTCATGCTTTTGAATAAGTTGTTGGCTCTACCCAAATGACCATCCACTTCAGTACAACTTTGTTAAATCATCCTTCCTCGCCCAGACAGAATTAAATATACTATTTGCTGTGTCGCTGCAGTTTGTATATGTAACTCCAACTTTCCTAAGATTACATTATACTTGAATAGTTTACTTACAGTCAGTCCCCTACCCACAAAAAATACTTTGGAAGAGAAAACCTCTTCTCTCCTTTTCCAGGATTTAATACAATATCTGACTAAGTGTATTTTTTAAAAGTATCTACAAATATATGCATAATTGAATATCATCAACTAACACAAATGCATAGAATGCATGTAAACAGAATAATAATGTTAGCTATTGTTTATTGAATCCTTCGCACATGTCTGGCTGGCCCTGTGCAATGTGCTGTATAGTCTTTATCTCCAATTCTCACCACAGCCCTGACAGGTGGATTATATTATTTCCATTCTGCCCTTGGGAAAACTGGACCTCAGAGAGGGTATTAGTCAACCACGCCACATGTTGTTACACGGCAGAACTAGATGTGAACCTGAGTCTGTCTGCTCTAAAGCCAGTGCTCTTCTTAATACACCCAGCTGCCTTTTGATTATTGTCAAGATGCTAAAAGACACAAATTAGGTTTTGATTTAATCTTTTCCATTTCTTTCCAGCTCCAAGTACAGCCCAGTATGGAATTACCGGGAGCGCTGACATCCTTTTCTCCTGCTGGTACCTTGTGTTGACACTGTCCTCTTTCACCAGCATATTCTACCTGAAGAATGCCATTCTACAATAAATTTAAAGACCCATAAAAGGCTTTTAAGGATTCTCTGAAAATGCTGATGGCTGGATCCAATCTGGTACAGTTTGTTAAAAGCAGCGTGGGATATAATCAGCAGTGCTTACATGGGGATGATCGCCTTCTGTAGAATTGCTCATTATGTAAATACTTTAATTCTACTCTTCTTTTGATTAGCTACATTACCTTGTGAAGCAGTACACATTGTCCTTTTTTTAAGACGTGAAAGCTCTGAAATTACTTTTAGAGGATATTAATTGTGATTTCATGTTTGTAATCTACAACTTTTCAAAAGCATTCAGTCATGGTCTGCTAGGTTGCAGGCTGTAGTTTACAAAAAACGAATATTGCAGTGAATATGTGATTCTTTAGGGCTGCAATACAAGCATTCAGTTCCCTGTTTCAATAAGAGTCAATCCACATTTACAAAGATGCATTTTTTTTTCTTTTTTGATAAAAAAAGCAAATAATATTGCCTTCAGATCATTTCTTCAAAATGTAACACATATCTAGATTTTTCTGCTCGCATGATATTCAGGTTTCAGGAATGAGCCTTGTAATATAACTGGCTGTGCAGCTCTGCTTCTCTTTCCTGTAAGTTCAGCATGGGTGTGCCTTCATAAAATAGTATCTTTCTCTTCATCTCCAATGAATATAAAATGTTTGCTAAATGCTGAAATTTGAAAGCAAAAATAAACCACAATGATAGAGTTAAACTATATTAGATCTCTAAAGAATGAAGAAGTTTTGGACTATAAAAATCTCTTCCCTCATTACCAGGGGGGTTTGACAATTTTAACATACAATAACTCAGTTTTGGAGATGAAAAGCAATTTAACATGGCACAGGTAAATTTACCATATGGTTTCTTTAGTTGTAGCTCAATGTTACATCCACTTTGGGAAATAATTCCCTTGAAAATGACAGCACAGCAATATAGCACTTTTACCTTTCACAATTACAAGTCAAAATTTTTAAGATGGTTTGTTAGGAAGGACACAAAGACCTATCACCTAATATCACATGAGATAATAAGTACTCAAAATTTATTTGGTTCTATGGAGAGTAAGTTAATATGACAGAGACAGTGCTCCTGTGGACAGGAGGATGCTGCATATATTCTATTTGAAAACATCACTCAGTTGATAGTCTGGAATATATCATGCACGAAAACATGTTCCAAATTATATTACAACAAATATTATGTCTTGTTATGCAGCAGATTAATCCCTTAAATAACTGATTCCGCAATAAAATCATTTCTCTATAGCCATTTTTGCTCAAACAAAGTAAAAAAAAAAAAAAAAAAAAAAACTTCTTGTGTGATATATGTAAGATGCAATCAAATGAAGAAAGGCACCATTGTCAAGACTTTCTTAGGAATATATTAATTTTCAAATTATTAGATACATTCAATTATTTCTAGTATCAAGAATGAAAATTACATTTTTGAAGAAAAGTGCTGTTATTCTAAGAAACATTATATTACAGGAATGGTTCAGTGGCTTTACTGCTTTATTAAAGCAAGACTTTGGTGGCTCAACATATAAGCATATACCTGCTACCTGAAAGGTTGATGGTTTCAATGAACCAGACTCTCCATGGAAGGAAAGACCTGGGTCATCTGCTCTTATGAATAGTACAGCCTAAGAAACTTTATGGGGCAGTTCTACATTCCCATAGAGGGTAGCTATGAGTCAGAGTGGACTCCACAGCACACAATAATGGAGAAAGAACATAACCTTGAAAGCTATTTTACGTTTGACAAAGTTGATCAATTACTCCTAGGGCGATTTCTACCAATAGTCCCATTTTGCAAAAATCATTAAAAAATCAACAACAAAACCCTAATGATAAAATTGGATACAAGAGATTTCACGAAGCTTATATATATTTAAAACATCTAATAGTTTTCTCTGAAAGAGATAGCTTGAAAATTGTGATTTTTCCAAGTAAAATTTAGTCACAAATTCCACTTTAAATCTATTTGAATAAGAAAACTGAATCTTAAATATGGGGGCATAAATAACCACTTTTCCCACAAAATGGCAATAATATGACATAGTGCTATTCAATTTACTAACTGTAATAATTTATTATGTTATTTTGACTGATATATTAAAAACAGAGTTTTAGACAGATTTGGCACTTTAACTTATTATTGTTTTGCTTTTTTTATATTTTTGTGGAATTACTAAGTAAACTACAAAATATTCTTTTTGTATTGCAGCTTTAAAGTGGCACACTCCACAGTAATCTACTTACTAGAAATAGTGGTGCTACCACAAAAGTGTTGATCATCAGTACCATTGTTTGGGAGAAAAAAACAGATCAAGAATGCACATTATACAGTGACTGCTTTCCTAGAGTTTAAAATACCTCCTCTTTGTAAGGTTTGTAGGGTAAACGTGAGGTAAATCGAGGTATAACTATGGATGAACCAAATAATTAGTTCAAAGTGTTGTCATGATTCCGAACTTGTGGAGTCTGGTGTTTTTTCCATAGAATGTGACAGAAGTACAGTCATAGCTCAGTAGCTATATGTATTTGCCTTTATGTTAGAAGAAACTTTCCTGAGTGACATTTTTAAATAGAGGAGGTATTCACTATGTTTTTCTGTATCACAGCAGCATTCCTAGTCCTTAGGGCCCTGGACAGAGTGAAATCATGAGTATTTATGAGTTCAATATTGTTCAAATAAGGCTACAGTATTTGCTTTTCTGTGTGAATGTATTGCATATAATGTTCAAGTAGATGATTTTACATTTATGGACATATGAAATGTCTGATTATTCCATTTTATTAGTCCTGACTGTACAAGATTGTTGCAATTTCAGAATAGCAGTTTTATAAAATTGATTTATCTTTAGATCTATAACATTTTTTTTTTCTAGCCATTCATTTCAGCATTATATGTTCCACAAGTTCCATCTGTGGGACTTCTTTTGTTGCCCCTCAATTTTTTTTTCAAGAGAGGAAGAAAGAAAAATAAAAAGAACTTGAGAGGAAAATATAGAGAAAAAAAAGAGAGAAAGAGAACGGAAAAAAGTAAAAAGAGAAGAAAAAAATGAAGTAATGAAGGAAAGAAAGAAGGAAGAGAGGGAAGGAGAAAGGGAGGAAGAGTTGGTTGGAAGGAAGACTACAATGTTAGTTAGCTTACCCTTTGCATTCTTGGTTTACCTGCAAGTGGTGTAATTATGTTTTACAATGATGCCATTCAAAACATAAGGCCTGTTACACCATTAAGTTCCTATTATGCAGTAATTATATTATGAAAAGTACTGCCCAAATTGTAGGGATATTTTGTGTTTTGGGTTTTTTTTGGGGGAGGGGCACTTAAAGATTTGAGAGTGAGAATTTGAAACTTACAGCCACTTTTGGGAGGTTATGACTTAATTAAAAATTAAACTTCATCCTAACATTTAAGCTATATCTAGAAAGTAGACTGGAGAACTGAGAAAATTACCCAGATAATTCAGGACAAAAAATATATATATATATGTCTATATAATTACCCTATGTGTGGAGCTAAAGAACTCTGAGAAATTGAATTATCAATGCCAATCACCTATATTGATCAAATTTACTGAGTAATTGTTAATTTATCCGTTCTGTTTCGCTTTGTGACACAGCCAAAAGTTACTTATTTAATCTTTTCAATAAAAAATGTTTTTTTGAAATCCAGAAATGATTTAAAAAGAGGTCAGGTTTTTAACTATTTATTGAAGTATGTGGATGTACAGTATTTCAATAGATATGAATATGAATAAATGGTATGCCTTAAGATCTTTTGAATATGTATTTACTTTAAAGACTGGAAAAAAAAAAGAGATCTTCCTGTCTTTTAGTAAAACATCCATATTTCATAATCTGATGTAAAATATGTTGTACTGTTTCCAATAGGTGAATATAAAGTCAGTTTATCAATTAAAATATGTATTTGACTCATTTAAAAATGCTATTAGTTTAATAGCAAAAGGAAACAAATAATAATTTAAATACATTTCTTCTATTCCCTTCTTCATTTTGTGTCACACTCACTGCACCACATTCACAACTTTCAGATACTCCAAATAAATACAAGGTGAAAATTTTAGATGCTACAGTTTTAAAGCATTCCATGTTGTAGTCTTTCACTGTGCTGCTGGTTCCCAAAAGGTTTGACAATCTGAAGTACATCTAGCCTAAAAAAGAATTTTATGGAGAGATTTTTATCAATTATTTAGAACTTGATGGAATGCAGCAGAGTTAGCAACAGAGACTAATGATGAAATCCAGATCATTTTACCAGCTAAGCAAGTGAAAACTCAAATGCCTGTACAAGCCAGGCGGGTTGCATAATTTTATAAGACAGTTGGGTATAAAACAAATGGAAGCTTATGTTCAACCTCAAGGTACTCAAATGCATTTCCTCAAATCCACCTTGCATTCCAAACAAAATTTGTGATTGGCCAAGAGGCCTTAGTTTGTGTTTACTGCAATATACAAATGGGACTACATCCAAAATTAATGATTTAAGCCTTTTCTTCAAATCATGTCCCTATGATAGTCAACCAAATAGAAAAATGTAAGTAAAGCAGTAAATTGAAAAAGATCTATTCTTGACTTCATAAGCCATTCTGAAATATGGGTGTCTTTGCTATTCTGGAAGACCATGTATGCCAAACCTTTCCCTCCAAAAAAAAAAAAAAAAATCAAATGCACTAATGTTACACTATTGTCTCATGAAGGTAATTCCCTCTTTTCAACTTCTGCCCTTCACTCTATTACATTATGGAAACAGAAGTCTCAAATCTCAGACAGTAAAAGGCAGCAATGAAGAAGAGCTGTCTTTCCTCTGAATATACTAGGTTAAAACACAGTTTCTTCAAAACCACATCCAGGGCTTCAGAAAATTATTACCTGGTAGGTAAATATATCAGTAACAGCTTTAAGAGAAAAATTTCCAACAATAATTAATTTAAGTTAGTGGAAATTGATTCACACACCTAAGAGTCAATGTATCCCATTTGGACTTCGCAAGAAGCATACACAGTCACATTCACATGCACTCTTTTCTTAACAATTCCAAGCTTACTGAAAATAAAAAAAACTTTAATCTATTAGTGGATACATAATAGACATCCAAGATGATCATGTATGTGTAGGTAAATGAGTCTATACCCAAGACGATATATAGGTTTGGCAGACAATATTTCTACATACATATTTGTATTGCTATAAAAATATCTATGTATACAGGAAACCTAATGGGTGCAAAGTTATGAAAAATGTTTAGCCATAACCAAACACCTTAAAGGAATGAGTCACTGGGCTTGGGGGCTCAAGACTGTAGATGCAGGTGACATCAAAGTCAACTGGTATACCACATGCCACAAAAACAATATTCTTCATCCTACTTTGGTGAGTAGCAACTGAGGTCTTAAAAGCTTGCTAGCAGCCATTTAAGGTGCAACTATTAGTCTCTTCCCATACAGAGCAAAGGAGAATGAAGAAAATAAAAAAAGACTCATGGAAACAATTTGTCCAAGAACTAGTGGACCACGTGAACCTCATCCTCCATGAGCCTGAGATCAGAAGAACTAGATGGTGCCTAGCTACAACTGCCAACCACTCTGAAAAGGATCACAATAGGAGTTCCTTGATAGAGTGGGAGAAAAATGTGGAACAAAACTCAAAATAATAAAAAAAGACCAGGCTACCTGGTCTGACAGAGACCCGTGGATCTCCTGAGACTATGGCTCAAAGACTCCATTCTATCCTAGTATCGAACTAACTCCTGTGGCCCAACTTTCAACCAAACAACAGACAGGTCTATGGGGTGAACATTAACACGAAGAAAGTATACACTCTTTGGAACAAGCAACATATGAGATCAAAAGAGCACAATTTGCCCAGGGATAAAGCTCAGAAGGCAGGAATGTATAGAAAAGAAGGACAAATGGAACTGATAACAACATAGAGGAAGTGGGAAGTGTGCTGGTATATCGTAGGGATAGCATTCAATATCATAAAATAAAATGTATGACTAGTTGAATGGAAACCCAATTTGCTCTGTAAACTTTGGCTCAAATCACAATAAAAAGTTGAAAAAAAATTCAAGAATCGATACCTCAGTGGGAGGAGAACAAATTGGCAAGCAAATCAAATCCAATCTTCCTGGAGAGAAAGAAGAAACAGTTTGCATTCCTCTCGATAAATGCACCATTCACAGTCATCCTTAGAACAACTCTTCAAGGTCTTTAATCTAAGAAATATGTTCCACCTGAAAGAAGGCTATGGCAGCTAGAGTGATTCCAGGGGTGCAAATATAGGGCCACAACCACCTGTAATTGGAATTTTATAGTGATAAACACTCAGGCAAGCATTGATATTCTGACTTTTGCAAAACTTTACAATACTAAGGGCAGAAAATACATTAATGCCACACAGAGATGATGAAAATGAGGTTCTGAAATGCAAAGTCACTTGATGAAGATTGTTCATCTACTGAGTGGCAGATTTGAGCCAAATGTGCAATGCAGAAAACGCCCAATTTTTTTCTATTTCCATTGGCTTCCTAGGAAAAGGAAAAGTAGAGATCACAAAGCACTTTACATCTCTATCTCTATGTAGAGGGACAGATATCTTTGTTTATAGATATATAAACAACTTGTTGTTATGTGCCGTCGAGTCAGCCCCGACTCATAGCGACCCCTCCTTGGGTTTCTGAGGCAGTATCACTACAGAAGTAGGATTGCCCAACCTTCCTTCCGAGGAGTGGTATATATATATATATATATATATATATATATATATATATATATATACACACATACATATATATAACTATATAAGATATCTATTTCCCCCTATACTTCTGTAAAATACTAACTTATGCCATCCCTCCCTTTATTTTCCAATGGCTCCAGAGGATATGATGTTTAAAGACAAATCACATTTAGATGATATATTCTAAAACTTTTGCCTGAAGATAGCATAATGTAATCACCTACTGACTCACATCCTCTATTTGTATGTCACCCATCATAACAAATGTCATAACCACATATCTCTTCTTCTTATATAATATTTTACAAAAGACCTTATAAGTTTTAGAGAATCCATTAAAACTATTCCTCAAGCATCTGCAATCAACAGAACTCTCAAAGAAATGGATATCAGAATACACACAATTTTTTTTTGATTCACAGTAAAATGCTTACTTTAATCTTGAGTGATATTGTTTGAGTCCATATATATCAAAATACTAATTACATACACATCTGTGTTGAGGCAGGAGAATAAGAGATAAGATTCTAATGCTAGAAATTAAACTATACACAACCTAAGGGGTCTATTTGTAGTTTGTTGTCAAGATATAAATATAATGCAAATTTTATGGTTATTACTCTTTAGGTTGACAAAATGAAAAGCATAATAAAATTAACACATTAATTCATTAACAAGAGATCCAGTAAGTATTACAATCTGATAAAAGGACAATCCAAAGAACACACCCATTTATAGATCGAGGGTACTGAAATTAAGGTGGTAATGGAGGCAAAACTTGCTTCTTCTAGTAAGGAAGAAATTTTAATAAAACCTCTAATTAACAGATTTATTTACATGTCCATGGACATGTCTCTGGTGGTACAGTGATTCAGGCATTTGGCTGCTAACCAAAAAAGGGCAGTGGTTTAAACACACCAGCTGCTCCATGGGAGAAAGATGAAGCGTCTGCTTCTGTGAAGATTTACAACAACATTGGACAACCTGTGGGACAGCTCTACACTGTCCTGTAGGGTTACTGTGAGTGGGTTTTTCTAGACAATAAAGACTTGCATTAGTGTCACTTATCTACAACTTGTAAAATAATTTAAAGATAGAACCAGAATCAGATAATTTGGAGGGGTGTGTTCTAAAGAACTCATAGTTTTCCATTGTAGCACAAATCTCTCCCTAAAATGATGAGAAATGAAAATTTTACAGGCAACTGAATTAAATGAATTGTTAATATTTTGAGGTTGGTAATATAATGTCTTTAAATGACACAAAGCCACCACTTCCTTTATGTATCTAATATTCTACATTCTCTATATTCTAATGACTCACATTCTTCCATTTCCCACATATGATTATGCAATAATTTGGTGCATACAAAAATAAACAAAAAGTTAAAACAGATAATAAGAACCACCTTATCCCAAGAATCTATCTTGTGGAAAAATTAATATATTTTGGAATCTTGTTGAAGGAATTAATAGACAAACTATTTTTGCCATGGGGGGCATTTAATTCATGATGTAATAGTAATTTTACATTAACATTAGTAAGAAAAACGAAGTAACAGTTGAGATAGCAGTATTTCATCAACCAAGTATAATGGGAATCATGAAAACATTGCAAGAAGCTGTAGTTAGAGCTGAATGGCCTGTTTCCACTTAATGCTAATGAGCTCAGTTCTTGCAGAAATTTTGGTTTGGTAGAAACTACAGGAGGTAACAAGGTTCGTTAGGCTTTCGAAGCTTTAAAATGTTAAAGGGGGTGGTTCTCCTCGTCATTTAAGTGAATTGCTGAAAGGATTGGGATGTTCCTCAGTGGAACTTTGATTTTGCAAATTTCTTCATTAATTTTGACCTTTTTACATTCAAAAGTTAACTTCACACTAAACCACAGCGAACTTCTACCTCCTGTGGTTTAGAATTGTGCTTAAACAACTACTCCAAGTACATGGAATTTTCTGGGAAAAAAAAAAATTGGGGACAGTATTTTAGAAAAGACCATATAAAATATTATTTAGAGACTATGCTATGCTACTTCCGTAGTGGTACTGCCTCAGGAACCCAGGGAGGGGTCGCTATGAGTTGGGTCCGACTGGATGGCACTTAACAACAATAACATACTATGCTAACAATAGAGGACAATGGTTTCTTGAGTTCTAAAGCACCTAATAGGATCCACAGAACTGATTTCATAAATGTGGACTGTGGTCCCTAAGTTTTGACATCTCCCTACCACATATTTGACAAGTGACAGGGCAAAATTGTGGTTAATAGCTCATTTTTTATACACTCCTATGAAATTGTTCAGGCAGATTTGAAATTGTGTCAAGATGATGTCTTTCAAAACAAAATATACACACATATAATTGCACTGCTATCAGTGATCTGGAAAATAAGCTTGCAAGACGACCATGTGGTGTTCTGGATAAAGAAGAAGAAGAAATGACAACAGTGCAGCCAACAGTTTCTGTTTGAGTTTTGTTTGTTAAGATTTTAGCATAAGTAACATCTTGTGATTTAATTAATCAGAAGACGACACCTGCTTCAAATGCTGACATGGAGAATAGCATTTTTAAAGAAATATAGAAAAAAAATTATTTCTGGAAATACATCTTTCCTGTTGCTAAACAGACAAATAGTTTCTGCTTTTGGAATGTCTTACTGTCTAATAAGTCAATTAAAAAATTTTTTTGGAATTTTTTTCCCTAGAAATATGTATATCCAGTTAATAGACAAACTAGTACATGTATTTAGAAACTTTTATTCTCTCATAATTCAGTGTTTCACAAGATATTAGCAAATCATTTATGGCTTAAAATATCCAAAAACCAAACTCACAGCCATGAAGTTGGATCTGACTCGTAGCCAACCTTCCTTGGGTTTCCAAGACAGTATCTCTACGGAAGTAGATTGCTCAATCTTCCTTCCGGAGGAGTGTCTGGTGGGTATGAACGACCAGCCTTCTGGTTTGCAGTCAAATGCCTTAGCCACTATGCCACCAGAGTTCCTAGCTTAAAATATGGCAAATATATATTCTATTTAATAACAAAATTTACATAATTGTCTCCATTTTCATGTTTAAGTACACTCTCAGGCTAATATCATTTCAAGAAGAATCTGTCAACATATCTGTTGATTATGGAAATTTAAAAATTTAAGTCTAGACAAAAAGCCATTACTTCAGCCTTTGTGAGATAACTTGAAATGATCATGTAACATTCATTCATTGATTCATTAACTTATTCAAAGAAAAGTACAATTTAGGAGACCTTCAAAAACTCAATTCAACAGAATTGTCTGAGTTAACCTAGATGTTTAGAAGACTATCACTAAACTGGGGGAAAAGGCATCAGTTTGTTCAATCCTTTCCCTAGAAGCTAACTTCACCTAAAAACTAAAAGAAGGAGGGAGGAAAGGAAGGAGGAACAGATGGTGGAGAATGAGAGAGAGAGTACCATTACATGTTGGTATGTTATATGTTTGTCGAAAAAAACAGTGGAAAAATGTTGCTGAATAAAGATTCTTGTGTGTGTGTTCTTCCTGCTGCCTGGGTCTGTCATGAAAAACAATGTCTTTTCTTTGCAATATGGCTTCAGTTGCCTCATTTACAATAAATTTATAATTAGTTTACAATTAGCAAATACAGTGATATAAATAAAGAAATGTTTAATTACTGTTCATCTAAAATTGGATTTTAACAGTAATGTATCATATACCCTTTCCTCAAGTAAATCTCAGAATATTCCACTGTACCCCACAATATAATGTAAGATAAAATTTCCATTTTATCTGAGACTTTCATAGTTCACAACAAATTCTTCTAGAAAATGTCTAAAATTACTTAAAAAGAAAATGAAATCTGAGTATAGATAAGTCACCGTTATAAAATTGCACAGTATAATAATGTCTGAGATTTTCTGTAACTGTCAAGTATAAGCTTTTCATTTGTGGTGAGTTTTGAGAATTTAACAACTTTAACCTTAGGCTTCTGGGGAAAAAGGATGTTTCTTCATTTTCAAAGGTAAATTAAAATAAAACTTTAAGGGTGTCAGTGTTTCATAAATCTGAGATACCCGTATATTCATGTTTCTTACTCTATCAGTCAAGGTTGCTAACAACAGAAACAGATTGGCTAATTTGAGCAGAAAAGAATTTCACTGGAAGAATAATGGGTAGCTATAGAAATGACAGAAAACGAGATGGCACCAAAGCAGGAAATGAACAGGGAAGGACACCTGAAACACTTGAACTCTCAGCTCTACTGTTGTTACCCTGTGTAATAGCTAATTGTTTCCACATCTATTTTGCTCCTCCGGATCCAAAGTCCTGAGCAGTTGGCCAAACTAAGTTTATACACTCAAGTCCTATGTTGCCAGGTACAGGAAATATCTTTTCCACCTGAGTTTTAGAAGCAGGAGATGGGCCCATTTATTCCACCAAGATCCATTGATATGAGATATTAACAGATTGGAGGGATGTTCAAATATGATTTAGCCAAAATATAGCAACTGTCTACTGCACATGATATTAGGTAGGTGAAAGTAAGATTGTACATGGGGAACCATTACATATTTGATGTGGTGTTAATTTAGTAAGAATTTTCTATTTAAACTGTAATCTGAGAAGAAAATTTAACATCTGTATATTTAGCATCTCCTATACCAAAACTCTTCGACTGCTCATTACAATGATTTTGCTGAACAATTTATCAGAATGCTGCTTTTCATTTGATGCAGCTGTGACTAAATTTTCAATTTGGTGAGGTAGTTGATAGATACATGTTGCTATAGATATGTTGATATAGTACAGGTTTTTAAAGAAAAAAAAATAGTACTATACTATACTCTAAATAATTAGGTGATAGATATACACATATCTTTTCTTTCCTCAAGAGACATATTTCCTAGTAGGGGAAAAATGTGAAAGCAATTTCTTTGCATAAAGTTTCCTTTTAAAAAAACAACACTCCAAATGAAAACAAACAAACAAAACATAAAACCTCCAATCAAAATAATTGCCTGATGTTATTTAGAGCATATATTACATATCATCTTGAATCTAAATACTTATTCTAGTACATAGTTCCAACAAGAGTTTTCTTAGAAGTAGCTTGGTTTCCATGACAATTTTTACTTAAGTATAGACTATCCTAAAAGCTTCTATACATACAATTTATGTTATAACTTTAATAGATCTTTTTCCTGTTCTCTAATACAGTCCCTTGAATATGACCACATGACTGAACAAGCTGTAAAGGAGACATATTTAAAATTAATACCCAAACTAATCACCCTTAGGAATGTTATTTCACGGAACAGCCAGGTATCCAATCCAAACAACTCTCTCTCTTTTAAATTGAAATTGTACTAGTGTTGTTTTGAGCACTGATGAGCTCTGAGGACATGGACATTTTCAAAATGTATATGAACCAAACTCCATATATTTATAGTAGAGGAAGCAAAAATGGATCTAGAGGCTCTGTTATTAACTATAAGGATACTGAAGTAATAATCTGAATAATGTCATTTTGAGAAAAATGAACAATTAAAAAAAAAATTGGCCACCTGAAACAAACAAGAGAACAAAAAATCATAATTAGTTGGAAGGCACATTCATGCCTTAAACGGAAGTTCCTTTTTTCATAAGAAAATGCATAATTCCTACATCGAGAGAAACAAGCACCATTACTTCCCTTAACTACCTGAATTTAGATATTGGGAAAAGTGAATGAGAACCTTACTTGTAATCCTACTTGCATTTACTTGTAATCCTTGACACTCACTAAATTTCCTTTCTGCATTTTTCCATACATCAATTACTCTGCCTCAAAATGTGATTTTCAGTTGTTTAGAAATTCAGTCATTCATTCATTTACCAAGCTTTTATTGAGTAATTCTATACTTTTGCCAAGCATTTGCTGTTCTATAAGAATGAGGGACTTAAAAATTTAATGGGAGAGACATTGTTATTGGTGTTATGTGCAGTTGAGTAGGCCCTGACTCATCGCGACCTCTCTTTGGGTTGCCAAGGTAATATCACTATAGAAGTAGATTGCTCAACCTTCCTTCCAAGGAGTGGCTGGTGGATTTGAACCGCCAGCCTTCTGGTTAGCAGTCAAGTGCCTCAGGCACTATGCTACCAGAGCTCCTGAGAGATACATACACATATATAAAGGATGACAACAAAGTGCAGTATTGCCATACAGTTATGAAGTGTTTGGAGACCACAGAAGACATGGAAACTAACTGTACAAGAGGCAGGAAAGACTTCACAAAGGAGTGACATTGAAGTGTGACCTTAAAATATGAACATTTCATGCTGATTGTAAATTGTAATAAACATTTGATAAAAAATGATCCTCTGTCCTCATTTCAAGCAAGTATGTCAAGATAGCTAAATTAATTTTAATTTACAGCCAAAATATTATTACTTGTATCAATCAGATAGAAAGCTGATATATATGTTGTTGTTGTTGTTGTGAAGTGCTGTCGAGTTATTTCCGACTCATAGCGACCCCATGCACAGCAGAACGAAACACTGCCCGATCCTGCA
>NW_006921800.1:4675347-4677981 GCF_000298275.1 Orycteropus afer afer | reverse complement strand
GTCTTTTTAGTGATCTCTTGCTTTCTTCATGGATAATGTTCTTAATATCTTCCCATAATTCATCTGGCTTTCAGTCATTGGTGTTCAATGCATCAAATCTATTCTTTAGATGATCTCTAAATTCAGGAGGGATATATTCAAGATATATATACTGCCTCCAAATATTTCTGTTCTCAGTCACTCTAGAATCCAGTCAAATCAAGTGTCTGTCCCGATCACATTAATAAATTTCAGCACCATAATGACCTCCACATTGCTAAATTCAAAGTTAATTTCTCAGCCTTTGTCTTCAGTTGACCATTTGATATGGTTGATAAGTCACCTGCTCTTCCTTGAAACATTTTCTTTACCTGGCTTTCATAAAACTATATTTGTCTGATTTTCTTTGACTATTTCTTGCCACACCTTTTCACACTTTTCATAAATATTTTGATGATTCCTTCTTTTCTTTCAAATCTCTGCTTGGAAGGAACATCCATGTATATGGATTTCCTGGGTGTTTTAAATGGTTAACACACTTGACTGCTAATAGGAAGGTTGGAGATTCTAGTTCACTCACAGAAGCCTTGGAAAGAAGGCCTGAAGATCTATTTCTGAGAAATCAGCCATTGAAAATCCTGTGGACCATGGTAGGCCACCATGAGTCAGAATTAATGGTATCTGGTTGGTTCCAGCATTATTAGCTTGGAGAGACTCATGCCTTCCCACAGTTCTTTACTCAAATGTCATCTTTTCAATGAAACCTTAAAATCTTATTGTCATTGAGTTGATTCCAATTCCTAGTAACTTTATAGGACAGAATAGAACTGTCACATAAGGTTTCCAAAGCTGTGGATCTTGACGGAAGGAGTGTCTCATCTTTCTCTCCTGCAAACACTAGTGGGTTGGAACCACAGAGTGTTAGCAGCCAAGTACTTAACCAGTGTCCATTTCCATAATTTGCATCCTCTCTTTGCTTTATTTTTCTCCTTAGCACTTTTAGCTAACACTGTAATTTTTATCTATTTATTTTATTTTCAGTGTTTCCTATTAAAGTTAGCTCCATAATGGCAGGGAATTTTGTATGTTTTTTGCACTCTTCTACTTCCTGCTCTTATAATAGTGTCTGGCACATGACAAGTATTCAATAAATATTTGTTGAATAAATAAATAATATATAAAATAAAGATTCAGGACCATAGTAATCAGTACCTGAGTACTTATTCATCTGCATTCTGAGGATTTTCCTTAAAAAAATAGTGTGAATATGCATATCTTTTGTCAAATCAGAGGTCATTTCAACTGGTGAAAGAGTAAAAAACCCAAGGCATGGGTCCCCAGACCAACCATCTCCCTTGCTTTCTGCCCAGGTAGAATTCCAGCTGGAAAGTCGAAGCTGTGGCACTCCTGAAGCTGAACTTTAACAGATGCCAGCATTCTTGCCATGAAAGAAAGCGTTTTCCAATTTTTCTTGCATTGATTTTTCCTAAAAATCCACTCAGTTTTAAGCCTGGCCAGATGCTCACTTTACTGGTCTTTATGTTTCTAATTGAGATTATTCATTTCAATGAAGAATTTGCTAATATTCAAGAGATTGACTTGTGTTGTAATATTGTGATTCTTCAACCTCATGTTCTATTTTCATCCAGAAATCAACATAAAAAAATCCATTACACACAACATGAAAAATGTTATCAACATCCCTGGACTTTAAATGTGGAAACTGGTATGTGGGTGAATGTTTTGTTATCTGTGTTTTTCACCACAATAAAAGTAAAAAAAAAAAAAAAAGTCATTCGAATATAAGAAATTAATTTTTTTGTCTTTTCAGTTCATGACATCAAAGCTATTGAAAGCATAAAAGTTGTTGAGATGATAACACAACCAAAATTTTTACAATTTCAAACACAGTCTCAAATAAAATAATCAATGAATTATGCAGGATTTTTAAAAACTCTATTTTGTCTAGTAACATATGAATGCTGAAATCTCAGTTGCTTATCTCAAAGTTTATTTTTTCATACAAAGGTCATATAGCAGTACAATTGAGGTGAGCAGTACTCTCCTCTATGTGGGCATTCAAGGATCCAAGCTGAAGAAGTCTCTGCTATCTTAAAAACATGACTACTACGGTCAACTTTGGTATCCAACATCTAACTGCAAGGCTAAGGGAAAGAGAGACAGTAGACCATGAAGGATTACTTTATGAGCCAAACCTACATGTGACATTATTTGTCTATACTCCATTGGCCAGCAATTGAATTTTTGAGTCCAGTCAATGTCAAAAGGGGTTGGAAAATGTTTGCTAAGGAGAAAGAAGAAATGGATTTTGTTATATTTAGCAAGTTTCTGACACAGTTTTCTCTTTCACTTACTAAATATATGTTTGCCTTTTCATCCCACATATAGAACATAAAAGAGACCACCCAAAGGCCCATCCAGTCCCACATATGCCTCAAAGTCCAATATCTTCTGGTAATGAAAAAACTCTCCATAAAGTTCAAATATGGTTCCACATGAACAGGCAACCTCTGAGAATGTAAAGACAATGCATTTCTATCTTCTATCCCCAAACCACACACATACCCAAGGTTGTAAAAGAACACAAAAATTGCAATAAAAGCTTCCATCTAGAAAAGGAAAAAAAAAAAAAAA
>NW_006921800.1:4661559-4671112 GCF_000298275.1 Orycteropus afer afer | reverse complement strand
GGAGAGTAGCTAAAGTGGATGGAAGAATCGACAGGATAAAAGAGCTGAACAGAAGATTTCAAAGATCAGCTCAAGAAGACAAAGTCAGTTATTATAACGAAATATGCAAAGACCTGGAGTTGGAAAACCAGAAGGGAAAAGCATGATTGGCATTCTCAAGCTGAAAGAACTGAGGAAAAAATTTTATCCTCAAATTGCAATATTGAAACAGTCCATGGGCAATATGTTGAATGATGCAGGAAACAGCAAAAGAAGATGCATAGAATACACAGAGTCACCAAACCAAAAAAGAATTGATACATGATCATCTATTTCAGGAGGTGGCATATGATCAAGAACCAATGGTATTGAAGAAAGAAGTCAAAGCTGCACTGGAGGAATTGGTGAAAAGCAAGGCTCTCAGAACTGACAGAATACCCATTGAGATGTTTCAACAAATGGATACCACACTGCAGGTACTCACTCAGCTATGCCAAGATACTTAGAAGACAGCTACCTGGCCAACTGACTGGAAGAGATTCATATTTGTATTCATTCCAAAGAAAGGTGATCACACAGAATGTGAAAATTATCAAACAATATCATTTATAGCACACACAAGTAAAATCTTACTGAAGATAATTCAAAAATGGTTGCAGCAGTATATAAGCAGAGAGCTTCCAGAAATGCAAGCTGGATTCAGAAGGGGATGTGGTGTGAGGGATATCATAGCTGATGCCAGATGGATTTTGGCTAAAAGCAAAGAACACCAGAAAGATGTTTACTCATGTTTTATTGACTACACAAAGGCATTCAATTGTGTGGATCACAATATACTGTGTATAACATTAAGAAGAAAGGGAATTCCAGAACACTTGATTGTGCTCATGAGGAATCTGTACATAGACCAGGAGGCTGTTGTTCAAGTAGAACAAGAGGATACTGTATGGTTTAAAATCAAGAAGAGAGTGTGTCAGTGTTGTATCTTTTCACCATACTTATTCAACCTGTATGCTGAGCAAACAATCCGAGAAGCTGGACTATATGAAGAAGAACATGGCATCAGGATTAGGGGAAGGCTCATTAACAACCTGAGAGATACAGACAACACATCTTTGCTTGCTGAAAGTGAGGACAACTTGGAGTACTTACTGATGAAAATTAAAGACTGAAGTCTGCAGTATGGATTACATCCCAACATACAGAAAACAAAAATCCACACAAGTGGACCAATAAGCAGTATCACAATAGATGGAGAAAAGATTGAAGTTGTCAAAGACTTCCTATTGCTTGGTTTTACAATCAATGCCAATGTAAGCAGTAGTCAAGACATCAAACAACATATTGCATTGGGCATATCTGTTGCACAGCACAAGACCTCTTTCAAGTGATGAAAAGCAAAGATGTCTCCTTGAAGACTAAGATGCACCTGACCCAAGCCATGGTATTGTCAATTGCCTCTTATGCATGTGAGAGCTGGACAATAAAAAAAGGAAGATTAAAGAAGAGCTGATTCTTTTGAGGTGTTGTGTTGGTGAAGAATGCTGAAAGTATCATGAACTGTTAAAAGAACTAACAAATCTGTCCTGGAGGAAGTGCAGCCGGAATGCTTCTTTTAACCGAGAATGGCCAGACTTCATCTCACCTATTTTGGTCATGCTGTCAGAAGGGGCCATTCTCTGGAGAAGGGTATCATGCTTGATAAAGTGGAGAGTCAATGAAAAAGGGGAAGACCCTCAACAAGATGGATTGACACAGTGGCTGTAGCGATGGGCTCAGGTATAGAAGGGATTGTGAGGTTGGTATAGGACTGGGCAGTGTTTTGTTGTGATGTACATAGGGTTGCTATGAGTCAGAAATGAGGTGACGGCACCTAACAACAACAACATCTTCTATAGGCACATCTGAGGTTACCCAAAAACGCATTGTCACTGCATTGATTCCAACTCATAGTGACTTTTTATAAGACAGTAGAACTGCCCCTAGGGTTTCTTGGACTGTAAATCTTGACAAAAGTGGAATGCTTCATCTTTCTCCCATGGAGCAGTTGGTGAGTGAACCACTGACCTTTCGGTTAGCAGCCCAATGTTTAATCACAATGCCACCAGAGCTCCTACATCTGAAGTTAGTGAAAGCAATTTGGCCTTCATTAAGGCTGTTGTTGTTGAGTGCCCTCAAGTTTGTTTTAATTCATAGCAACCCTATGTACAACATAATGAAATAATGCCTGGTCCTGTGTCATCCTCACAATGTTGCTATGTTTGAGAGCATTGTTGTAGCTACTATGTCAATCCATATCTTCCTCTTTCTCACTGACCCTCTACTTTACCAAGAATGTTGTCCTTCTCCAGGAGCTTGTCCCTCCTTATAACGTGCCCAAAATACATGAGATGAAGTCTTTCCATCCTTGCTTCTAAGGAGCATTCTGGCTGTACTTCTTCCAACATAGGTTTGTTTGTTCTTTTGGCAGCCCATTGCATATTTGACATTCTTTGCCAACACTGTAATTCAGAGGCATCAATTCTTCTGTGGTCTTCCTTATTTGTTATGCATTTTTGACCACATATGAAAACATTGAAAATATCATGGTTTGGGTCAGATGTACCTTAGTCCTCAAAGTGACATCTTTGCTTTATAATACTTTACAGAGATCTTTTGCAAATCTGCCCAATGCAATATGTCATTTGATTTATTGACTGCTGCTTCCATGGGCATTGATTGTGTATCCTATTAAAATGAAATCCTTGAAAACTTAAGTTTTTCCCCATTTATAATGATGTTGCTTATTAGTCCAACTGTAAGGATTTTTGTTTTCTTTATGTTGAAGTGTAATCCATACCTAAGACTGAAGTATTTGATCTTCGTCACTTAAGTGCTTCAAGTCCTCCCCACTTTCCCCAGACAAGTTACATCATCTGTATATCACAGGTTGTTAATGAATTTTCTTCCAATGCTGATCCCGTGTTTTTCTTCATATAGCCCAGCTTCTTAGATTATTCACTCAGCATACAGATTGAATAAGTATGGTTAAAGGATAAAACCCTGAAGCACACCTTTGCTGATTTTAAATCAAACAGTATCCTTTTTTTTCTGTTTGGAAGACTGTAGATTCTTCAACAGAATCCTTAATCTGATCTTTGTCATGGAGATGAGGCTTCATGTCCATTGGTCCCTCAAAAGCTATTTCAATTGTATTTCCTGTACTTAGGGGTATAAAAGCAGTTATTTTTTTACCAACTCTTTGAGGCTCAAAATTTCTATACTCACTTTATTCTCTTTGATTTCTTGAGCAAGAACTGAAGGTAGTGCTCATCATTTTCACTCACAATCTGTGAGTCAGACATCAGTTACGGTTGTTGTTGTTGTTAGGTGCTGTTGAGTCGTCTCCAACTCATAGCAATCCTATGCACAGCAGAATGAAACACTGCCCTGTCCCGTGCCAGCTCAGTGATCCTTGCTATACCTGAGCCCATTGCAGCAGCAACTGTGTCAATACATCTCATTGAGGGCCTTCCCTTCTTTTGTCAACCCTCCATCTTACCAAGCATGACATCCTTCTCCAGGGAATGGTCCCTTCTGAGAATGTGACCAAAGTATGTGAGATGAAGTCTGGTCATTCTCCCTCCAAGGAGCATTCTGGCTGCACTTCCTCCAGGACAGATTTGTTAGTTCTTTTAGCAGTCCACAGTACTCTCAGCATTCTTCACCAGCACTACAACTCAAAAGCATCAATTCTTCTTCGATCTTCCTTATTCATTGTCCAGCTCTCTCACATGCATATGAGGTGATTGAAAATAGCATGGCTTGCATCAGGTTCAGCCTTAGTCTTCAACGAGACATCCTTGCTCCTCAGCATTTGGAAGAGGTCCCTTGCAGGCAACTTGCTCAGTGCTGCATGTTGTCTATCCTCCTGACTGTACCTTCCATTGGCGTCGATTATAAAACCAAGCAATGTAAAGTCTTTGACAACTTCAGTCTCTTCTCTGCTTATCATGATGCTTCTTTTAGGTCCAGTTGTGAGGATTTTTGTATTCTTTATATTGAGATGTAATCCATACTGCACACTGTATTCTTCAGTCTTCATCAGTAAGTGCCTCAAGTCATCCTCACTTTCAGCAAGCAAAGTTGCGTCATCAGTGTATCACAGGTTGTTAGTTATTCTTCCTCCAATCTTGATGCCACATTCTTCTTCATATAGTCCAGCTTCCTGGATTATTTGCACACCATATAGATTGAATAAGTATGGGGAAAGGATACAACTCTGACACACTCCCTTCTTGATTTTAAACCATGCAGTGTCTCCTTGTTCCGTTCAAACAACAGCCTCCTGGTCAATGTATAGGTTCCTCATGAGCACAATCAAATGTTCTGGAATTCCCATTCTTCTTAATGTCATACACAGATTGTTATGGTCTACACAATCAAAAGCCTTTGCATAGTCAATAAAACACAAGTAAACATCTTTCTGGTATTCTTTGCTTTGAGCCAGGATCCATCTGACAGCAGCTATGATATTCCTTGTTCCACATCCTCTTCTGAATCCAGCTTGCACCTCTGGAAGTTCTCTGTCAATATACTGCTACAACTGTTTTTTTAATTATCTTCAGTAAGATCTTACTTGTGTGCAATATTAATGACATTGTTCGATAATTTCCATATTCTGTGGGATCACCTTTCTTTGGAATGGGCACAAATATGTATCTCTTCCGGTCAGTTGACCAAGTCGCTGTTTTCCAAATTTCTTGGCATAACCGAGTGAGTGCCTCCAGTGGTTCATCCATTTGTTGAAACATCTCAATGGGTATTCTGTCAATTCCTGGAGCCTTGTTCTTAGCCAGTTCCTTCAGTGAAGCTTTGACTTCTTCCTTCAATACCACTGGTCCTTGAACATATGCCACTTCCTGAAATAGATGAAGATCGACCAGTTCTTTTTGGTACAGTGACTCTGTGTATTCTTTCCATCTACTTTTGATGCTTCCTGCATCATTCAATATTTTGCCCATGTTGTTGTTGGTATGTGCCATCGAGTCGGACCCAACTCATAGCAACTCCTCCTTGGGTTGCTGAGGCAATATCACCATGGAAGTAGATTGCCCAACCTTCCTTCTGAGGAGTGGCTGGTGGGTTTAAGCCACCAGCCTTCTGGTTAGCAGTCAAGTGGCTTAGACACTATGCTACCAGAGCTCCTCTATAATTCTTAGATGCTTTATAATCCTTACAGCTGCTTCTCAGTTCTCCAGCATGCTGGCAGCCACTGCTTCTGTCACTGGAGGAGCTAGACCTGAGTAACCCATTCCTGAGGATATCATTTTAACTTGGTTCCAGGACAAGGTTTTCAGAGGTCATTGGGAAATTTTTGAAAGAGGTATGCACATTTTTCTGAAGGGAGGGTTCCAGGCTCAATGACTGGCTACAACAGCCATTCCTCCTCTCAGGGTCTGATTCCAATGGTGATGACCTATCACCATGCTGGTTGAAGCCTTCCACCCTTCCTGGACACCAAGTCCGACTGTATAGGGTGAGATGCTTGGCTCAGCTCCTAGGGTTCCCACTACCAAACATACAATAAATAGTGCACAGCCTCTAATTATAGCCCTGGTTAGGTGACACTTACTGGATGGAGGATATAGATGGCTTTTGCAAACTACACCTTACACAACAATGACAGTCATGGCTATAAAGTTACCGCCACCAGTTAGCATTTTTCAGGTTCAGTGTGACAAAAAAGGGAAGGACATGTTCCCTTCCTGCTCCCCAGATCTCCCTACACCAAAAAGCTACAACTCCTGAGGGTAAGCTGTTATTTTAAAAATGGTTAAAAGGTTGAACATATACATATCAAATCAAAACCACCAAAAATACAGTCTTTCCAATTCCCTCTCTCACAGTATAAGAAACATAGGAAGTTAGATATACCTGGCATTAGAGGAGGCCACAATATGCAAAAAATATTTAAGATTGTGCAACCACACAATAGACAGACCTATAAGTGTTATAAGGTGAACGGTAACATCAGGACGTTATGCACTCATTACAACAATGAAGCATATGTGATCAGGAGGACAGCATTTACCCAGAGACAGAGCTAGAAGGTGGGAGGGGATGGGGAGGAAGAATGAAGGGAAGGGGTGGGTGTATGGAGGAAATGAGAAGAATGCTGTTACAGTGTGAGCATTGCAGTAAATGTCACAAAACAGAATGTGTATGAATTGTTGAATGGAAAACCAATTTGCTCTGTAAACTTTCACCCGAATCACTAGAAAGTTTTAAATAAATAAAGGTTTTTGAAGAGGGGAAAAAGTTGACCCCTTCCCTCCCCCAAGTTCAAGAAGTTTGTAAATGATTCTGCAAGATCCAAAACATAAAATTTCTGAGAGGTCAGAGAGGAGCCCTGGAGTATCTCCTTCTGAACCAAGACCCCAAAGGACATCCCAGAGCAGTTCATTAGAAATGCCCCCAATTCAGTCTCTGGCTCAAGAAAAAAATCCTTACAAGTAGTACAAAGGGGAGACCCAAGTCCCTAGGACTACAGGGCTGTGCCTCCTTTACAGTCTAACTTCTAATCACCCCCCATGTCACATCCAAGAAGGCAAAGGACCTAGACTGCACTGCTTCTGGAACCCACTCTAAACCGCAGAGACTTGCCTTCCCTCTGGCCCAGCACACTGCCCATTGAGATGCTCATCCCTCCTCCCACCAGCCAGGCATGAGTCTGGGAAAACACATCCTGTGCTTTCAAAATGACATGAGTTTGGGTGGTTGTGTACACAAACAGACACAGACAAGATGGGGAGGGAGGGCTCTGAGAAATGGATGGTGGCAGGTTTAATGACCTAATTAAGTAGCTATCTAGGTAATTAAATAGCAGGCTGATGAGTGCAGGGCCTTCCCAAGGACAGGGAGACAAGTCAAGGATTGCCTCTCCTGAACCCATCATCTTGGTGGCCTCTAAGAGACTCCAAAGCAGTCATCAGCCCAGAGGCACAGGGGGCAGGAGAGTAAGCTCTGCCTTTGGCCTCTATGAGTTTCTCAGCAGGATTTACTGTGCAGGGGAAATTGTGTGTGATGGGCAGACAGTGCCTACCACTTGGCTACCATTTTGCCCATAGAATCTTTCAATATTTCAACTTGAGACTTAATTTTTTTCCTCAGTTCTTTCAGCTTGAGAAATTCTGAACGTGCTCTTCCCTTTTAGTTTTCTAACTGCAAATCTTTGCACATTTCATTATAGTAATTGCCTTTGTCTGTTCTACCTGTTCTTTGAAATCTTCTGTTCAGCTCCTTTATCTTGTCCATTCTTCCATTTTCTTTAGCTACTCTCCACTCAAGGGCAAGTTTCAGAGTCCCTTCTGTTATCTACTTTGGTCTTTTCTTCTTTTCTCATCTTTTTAGCGACCTCTTTCTTTCATCATGGATGATGTTCTTGTTGTCATCCCACAACTCTTCTGGTTTTTGGTGATTGGTATTCAGTGCATCAAATCTGTTCTTTAGATGGTCTCTAAATTCAGGAGGGAGATATTCCAGATCATATGTTGGCTCTCATGGACTTGTTTTTAACTATCTTTAACTTCAAGTTGAACTTGCATGTGAGCAGTTGATAGTCTGTTCCACAATCAGCTCCTGACCTGGTTTTGGCTGAAGATATTGAGCTTTTCCATTGCCTCTTATGACAGATGTAGTCAATCTGATTCCTGTGTATTCCATCTGGTGAAGTCCACGTGTATAGCCGCTGTTTGTGTTGTTGATAAAAGGTTATTTGCAATGAATAAGTCTTTGGTCTTGCAAACTTCTATCATGATTTCCAGCATCATTTCTGTCACCAAGGTCAAATTTTCCAATTACTGGTGATTCTTCTTTGTTTCCAATTTTTGCATTCCATTCATCAGTGATAAGCAACGCATCTTGATTGCATGTTCAGTCAATTTCAGACTGCAGAAGCTGATAAAAAATCTTCAATTTCCTCATCACTGGCTTTGGTAGTTGGTGCATAAATTTGAATAATAGTCTAATTAACTGGTCTTCCTTATACATGTATGGATATTATCCTATCGCTGACAGCATTGCACTTCAGGACAGATCTTGAAACATCCTTTGTAATGATGAATGTCACACCATTCCTCTTCAAAATATCATTCCAGCATAGTAGACCACATGGTGGTCTGATTCAAAATGGCTAAAACCAGTCCATTTCAGCTCACTGATGCCTAGGATATCAATCTCTAAGCTCTCCATTTCATTTTTGACAGCTTCCAATTTTCCTAGATTCATGCTTTGTACATTCCATGTTCTTATTATTCATGGATGTTTGCAGCTGTTTCTCCTCAATTTGAGTCATGTCACATCAGCAAATGGAGGTCTCAAAAACTTTACCTTATCCATATCATTAAGGCTGGTTCTACTCTGATGATACAGCTCTTTCCTGGTCCTATTCTGAGAGCCTTCTGACCTAAGTGGCTTATTTTCCTGCAGTGTATTGGACAATGTTTCTGGCTACTGATAAAGTTGCACAGTAATGTATCAGAAAGCATTTCTCTGCTATTCATAAGGTTTTCCTGGGCCAATTCTTTAAGAAGTGGATGGCCTCCTCCTTTTTCCTAGTCTGTCTCAGTTTGTAAGCTGTTGAAACCTGTGCACCATGTGCAACCCTACTGAGTTTGAGACACCATTGGCACAGCCTCAAGCCTCACAGCAACACGCCACTGTAGTAGGACAAACTGACAGACAAGTTTGTCTCCCTTAGCTGTTTGAAACCTCTCAACCCTCCTCACCCTCCTCTTACATAGATCCCTGCCTCTTTCCTGCCACTTGGGAGGGCTGTGGCCTGGGCCCTGGCCTTACCTGGATCTCTGCCTCTGCTTCCTCACTCTATCCTGGTCATGCCCAATTTCCAGGAAGGCTTTGAAGTGAATACTAGCTGTATGCCCAGTAGAAAGGGACAAAAATTTGGTTATCAGCAAGATCATAACTATTGAGTTTAATAGTTAGGAATTGGTGAATGGATATTCTTTTCTTTGGTTAGTTTTCATGATAGATTAGAAGATAATGAGAAGATAGTCTCAGGACTACTTTGAAATATGTAATATGTTTAATCACCATTCCATTTTTCCTGAGAACTCTTATTCCAGTATTAATAACTTATTCCCAAATATGAAAAATAGTAAACAAATAGTATAATTTTTTTTTGTTGTTGTTTTCACTGCAGAATTTTACTAAACATTCAAGGAAGAAGTAATTCCAATTCTATACATTCTCTTCCAGAAAACAGAATCGCCAAGGCCACTCCTCAATTCTTTTTATAAACCCAACATTACCCTGATAACAAAACCAGCCAAAGACAACACACACCAAAAAATGAAAACGAAAGACTAATATCTCTCATAAACTTAGATGCAAAAATCAACTGAAGTCAGTAAATCAAATCCAATAAGCATAAAAAGTGGCCAAGTGAGATTTATTCTAAGTCTGCTAGTCTTTGAGTGTTCTAAGCATAATAATAATAACTAAAATTTATTGGGCACTTTCCACTGCCAACAGCATGGAGAGCTTTTTACCTTCAACCTTTTATTTAATCCAC
>NW_006921800.1:4653780-4656779 GCF_000298275.1 Orycteropus afer afer | reverse complement strand
CAGGAATAAAAATGTGGGTTTCTTGGGAGACTACATACACAACGATTATCCTTTTGGTCAAAGATAGAACCAGGAGCAAGAACTAAAATATTACCATCTTAAATATTTCCAAAATTCCTTGATGGAGTGTTTCCAGAACAAATCAATAAGGAATAAGGTATTTTCATACCTCTTTGAAAGAAAGAATCATCACAGAAACTTCTAATAGATTAGAAGCTTGTGCTAAGCTCAGGCAACAGCTTCCTTCTAAATCTTCTTTAGGGCTATCACCCATGAGAATCAGGCTTTTGTCTGTGAAAATCTCAAAGTTTTATTTTGGAATTCAAGGAAAATAACTTTAGTATAATTGTGAGGAACCGATACTTCCTACCCTTCATGGATATTATGTATTATCTGTATCAGTTCCTCAACTAATCATTTTTAGTTTTGATTTTCTCTGAATAATCAGATAAGTAGTCTTTATCATACAAATTTTTAATATCCACTAGAACTACTTAAACAAAGTCCCAATACTACACTACAAATTGGATAAAAATCTGAAGTACCTGAATTCAGTAATTTTCCTTGCAAAAGCGAAAAGAAAAAAAAAAATGAAGCATTCCATTTCCAACTTGGACAAAGCAGTAATATTTTTTTCTTCCCTTGAGTAATTAAGGCTCAGCTTCTATATTAATTTAATTTTATTCACGCTATACATTTTGTTTTCACCAGTACTACAGATTTAATGATTTTAAACATACAGTTTTGCCAGTTCAGGATATTTGCAACAAGCATTTTTTTCTTCACTTTGATTAGGGCATAGACAATCTTAGAGAATTACACAAAGCCTATGCCATTCATTCCATTTTTAATTCATCCACCCAAATTAATGTTTCTCTTAATTAGACAACAAAAACTAAAAGGGGAAAAATGGAAGGTGCAGTGTTTTTCATCTAAAAGGCACTGCTGTAAGAGATGTTAAACAGTTAAGCCAGATTTTAATGAATCCTGAGATAAGTTTTTAATTAGGGTTGACATATGAACTGAATAGTTCTACACTACCTTATACATGAAGGGTTCTTTTAAAAACTAAAATCTAGAATCATTATATATAATTAGTGTTGTAAATGAAAAAATACAAATGGCACATTTTTGGTGCTGGGAGAATGCTAATTCAGACCTCACTCCAAGAGGGCTTCCGGCTCACACTCACTGCCGTTTGCTAATTGTGCCAAGTTTCAAATAAAAGTCAATGTTTGGCCATGTAGTCACTAAACAAAACGTATGAGGACAATAGATTTTCTCATACACTATTGGTAATTTAATTTCTAACTAATTTATTTTCTAGATGCACATGTTTTAGTTTTCTTTTTTTTTTTTTATTCTGTGTAACTCTTAAAAACACACCACATGTGCTGGCTGACAGATTGAAAAATAATCCAAGAGATGGTGAAGGATCTCAATAACCAAATAGTTCAGGTAAACTTAACAGACAACAGTGTTGCAAATAATCCAAAGCAACTCTGGCAATTTTTAAGAGACCACATGACTTCTTAATTAACCAACAAAAAAATGATTCACTTTAAAGGAGAAATGCATCTGGCCTGCTAGACTATGAGGTAGAATTCCTGTAGCTCTTTGATTCAATTCTGAAGAGAAAAAATGAGGTTACTTTAAAATATCGCTCTACCTCACATTTTTAAAAGCCTTCAGATGAGGGCATGGAAGCTGGGATTCATGAGGTCCATTAGTCCTTTAGATCAATTGTTTCCTTATGTCTTTGATTTTCTTCACTCTTCTTTGCTCCAGACAGGGAAACACCAATAGTTGTACTTTAAATGGCTGTTCATAAGCTTTTAAGACCATTCGTTATTCACCAAAATAGCATGAAGATCATTGTCTTGGTAGACTGTTATGGCAATTGATCTTGCTGTCCCTTGAGAGTAACTCCCCAAGCAAATCAACTCATTCCCACAAAGTGTTTGGTTACGGCTAAGACATTTTCATAACTTTTTTTCATAACTACTGGGTGCAACTCAGAGATCAGAAGAACCTAGATGGTACCAGCTCCCACTGTCACCTGCTCTAAAAGGGATCTCAATAGAAGGTCCAGGATCCAGTGGGAGAAAGCTCAAAGTCATTAAAAAAAAAAAAAAAAAAACACCAAGCTGACGGGTCTGATACATAATAGTGGAACCCTTGAAACTACTGCCCTCAGATAATCTGCAGGCCTGGAATTGAGCTCACCCACTGGCTCAATTTTAAGCCTAATGACAGTCCTATAATGTGAAAAATAACACCAGGGAAGTATGAACTCTTTAGAACAATCAATGATATGAGATCAAAATAGCAACATTAGCCCAGGGATAAATCTCAGAAGG
Source organism: Orycteropus afer afer (assembly GCF_000298275.1). NCBI lineage: Eukaryota > Metazoa > Chordata > Mammalia > Tubulidentata > Orycteropodidae > Orycteropus > Orycteropus afer. Next base: position 4,654,419 of record NW_006921800.1, on the reverse strand, counting down.
CAAGAAGAGTTAGCAAAGAAGGACAAATGACAAAGAGCAACACAAAGAGAAAGTAAGAAGAGTGCTGTTACATTGTGGATATCGCAATCACTCTCATGAAACAAAATGTATATGAATTGTTGAATGAAAAACAATTTGCTCTGTAAAATTTCATCCAAATCATAATAAAATGTTATAAAAAAATGAAAGAAAGAAAATCACTCAGATAATACCCAAAACTTCTTTCAAGGTCTAGTAATAATTTCTTGTCAGATAAAATGGAAACACTAGGGAACAATCTTATTCTTGAAGAAAAACTTATTTTTAAGCCAAATCACCATTAAAAACTTGAATAATCACATGCAATATATATTGTCAAAGGACTAAATGAACTTCTAGCAGATTTTATGATGGAACTAAAACCTTGGGACTATTTCTAGTCAGTAGGAAACTACAGTACGGATGAATACAATCATCAAAAACTGTGACCATCAGTTGTTGTTGTTGTTAAGTGCTGTCGAGTCGTTGCCAACTCATAGCGTTCTGCACAGCAGAATGAAACTCTGCACAATCCCGCGCCAGCCCCACAATCCCTGCTATACTTGAGCCTATCATTGCAGCCACCATGTCAATCCATCTCGTTGAAGGCCTCCCCCTCTT
>NW_006921800.1:4635159-4650705 GCF_000298275.1 Orycteropus afer afer | reverse complement strand
TGCAGCACTATTTACAATAGCAAAGAAAAGGAAACAACCTAAGTCTGCATCAACATGAATGGATAACCAAATGATGGTACATACATACAATAGAATATTATGAAACACTAAAGAATAATGTAGAATCCATGAATTACCTCATAATGTGAATGAACTTGGAGGACATTATGGTGAGTAAAATAAGTCAATCACAGAAGGGCAAATATTGAATGAGTTCACTATTGTGAAAAGTTAAGATATGGAAGGAAAATTTCTTTCTTGATTACCAGGGATATGAGGGGAGCAGAAGGGAGGGAAAGTTCCTGAATAATTAAGAGACAGGTATTGATTTGGGTAAAGTAAAAGGTAATATAACAAAAACATTTAACCAGCACAATATCGCTTGGGATAAGTAAGACATGGAGAGGTGACAAGAGGTACAGGTAATAAAGGCAAATACTATTACATATACAATGCTGCAGTGTCAATAATAGAAAATATTAATATACAAATGGATACATAAGTAGACAGACAAGATTGGGTATGAGCAGGAGAACAGAAATATACCAATGACCATACATAGGTTTGGTAGACGATATTCCTACATACATATTTGCATGTGCTATAAAAATATCCATATGCAGTATAACTAACAGAGGACAAAGTCAACTTCTTACAACAATAACTTCTGACCTAAAACTAAGCACCTTGAGGGAGTGAGTCACTGGGCCTGTGGGCTCAGACCATGGTCACAGAGGACATCAAGCCCAACTGGCACAACATAAGTATGCAAACATATTATTCTACATCCTACTTCTGTGAGTAGCAACTGAGGTCTTAAAAGCTTGTGAGAGACTATCTAAGATGCAACTACTATGGTCCTTCCTTATGCAGAGAAAAGAAGGGTGATGAAAACCAAAGATGCATGGAAACAATTAGTCCAAAGCACTAAAGGACAATGAGAACCTCAGCTTATAGGACCCTGAGACTAGAAGAACTAGATGGTGCCTGGTTACCAATGCCAATCACTCAGTAAGAGATCAAAATTGGATATCCTGGATAGAGTGGAAGAAAAAAAAATGTGGAAGAACAACAACAAAAAAGACCTGGGTTACTTGTCTGATAGAGACTGGTAAAACTCCCAAGAGTATGGCCCCTATACACCTTTTGGGTCTAGAATTGGACTAACATGCATAGATTAACTCTCAATCAAACAATAGACAGGCTACGAGCTGCACAAATACACTAGGGAGATGCGTTCCTTAGAACAACCAACTATGGGAGATCAGAAGGTCAGCATTTGCACAGGGAGAAAGGTAGGGAGGCAAGAATGCACAGGCAAGAAGGACCCAGGGAAAGGGCAACCACAGGGAGGAAGTGGGAAGTGAGCTGTTTTACATTGCAGTGATTGTAGTCAATGTCACAAAACAAAATGGTAAACTGTTCAATGTAAAATGAATCTGCTTCATAAAATTCACCCAAATCACAGGAAAAAGTTCTAAGAAAGAGAGAAAAATAGAAGGACATAGAAAGGAGGGAAGGAAGGAAGAAGGGAAGGAAAGGATGAAGGAAGGAAGGAAGGAAACATAGGGTCATTCTGCTCTATCCTATAGAGTATCTAGGAGCTAGACTGACGTAATACCTAATTTATGCTTTTTAGTTTTGTTTTTTTTAATTAGAAAAGAAAGAGTGCCTGTGTGCTATAAAAATATCCTTATGCAGTATAACTAACAGAGGACATAAATAACATAAATAGTTAAGCAATCAATTATTAGCCGAAATGTTGGCAGTTCATACCCAGAAGCACCCTGGAAGACAGGCCTGGCCATCTGCTTCTGAAAGGTCACACCTCGAAAATCCAATGGATCGGTTCTACTCTGCACACATGGGGTTACCAGGCATTGGAATTGATTGGACAGAAAATAACAACAGCAATGATATTTGAAAAGAAGGATCTGATGTTATCCTTCCCTACTGAAACGAACAGTGTAAAATGGGCTATGGTTAGGATTACTCTACATGAAGAATCAATAAATCTCTTCCACAAAGAAGTAGAAAGTACATATTTTAGGTGACATGATGTGTCTCAACAACTCAGCCCTGCCACTCTAGTGTGAAAGTAGCTCTAAAGAATAGCTAAACAAATGAGTGGGACTGCATTCCAATAGAGCATTTTTTTATGGACCCTGACAATTTTATTTTTGCATAATTTTCACATTTCATGAAGCATTATTCTTCTTTTTAATTTTCCAACTTTAAAAAATTTAAAAATTATTTTTAGTATGTGGGCTATATAAAAATAGGTGATGGCCAGCATTTGGTCCACATGATGTAGTTTACCAACACCTGCTTTGCATTCCAGTTTGCACAAATAATCCCAGTTTGTATTGGTTGACCTGGCATAATCATTAATGGTGTCCCTTTCTTCTCAAATGTTCTAGTGTAGACAATAAATTATACAGCCACCCTAGCCATGCAAGAAATGTATTGAAACCAAAAAGCCATAAATCTCTGCAAGGAAGCCAACTTTATACCAGAAGTAAGAAAACAAATATTTTATATATGAATGTTAATAAATTAGCATTGGTAGAATTATGCCTGTCTAAGACATTTGACTGTGAACCAGACGGCTGGTGGTTCAAACCTCCCTGCCACTCCTCAGAAGGAAAACTGGGCAATCTACTTCGGTAGTGATACTGCCTCAGAAACCCAAGGAGGGGTCGCTATGAGTCAGATTCGACTCGACGGCAGTGGTTGTTTTTGTTGTTTTTTGTTATTGAATATAAGTACTGTTTGTTATATATTTGCCACTTATATATTTGAAGAACTAATTGAGTAAGAAAAGAAGCTAAAGAGAGGATCCACATCTTGAGAAAGTTGTACACAACCGATGATAATTAGGTTTGCCTGAAATGAGGTCAAGGCACATCCAGAAGAACTAGAAGAAAGGAAACATAAATTGAGCTAGACTTCTCTTTTTGATAGAATATTATTTGATAGAATATTATTTCTTAAATATGTTCTGACACAGGTCAAGCAAAGTCCTCTTTAATATCTGAAAATATCACTACAGATAAGGTAAAACTTGACATGGTAGACTAAGGGAAACAGACATTAGGCCTGAAAAAAAATCAAATGAGTTAAAAGTGAGGTACTACATATATAACAGATATCAAACTTTTTTGGAAGTCTCCTGAATCAAGAGTATTTTCATCACTGGACTACATAATTGAACCAGCTCTGATTTTGTAATGATCAAGATAACATGCAAGATACTTCTCCCACTCTCAGTATTCTGCAATCCCGTTAGCTAGTTAGACCAAAAACACTGTTGAATTTTCCATTAGAAAGTTTCATTTGTCACTAAAAATGACTAGTAATGACTACATAAACTAGGTTGACAGCTACTATTGCATCAAAAGGATGCACAGCTCGAAGAATCTATTGTCTTCTTTCAGCTCAAGTTTAGAATGTATCATGGAACATAAAAGCAACACTTTGTCCTCCATGTAGACAGGAAATAACTACACTTTAAGGAAAAGCATGATATGTGGTCTTGCAATCTATGGTGAAAATTTATAGGAAACCATATCAAGTATCATGATAATACTATAATTTCCTCTTTCTCTCTGCTGGTTAGCCTGGTAGCACTTTATAAAGTGGTAATAAGGTAAAAAAGATAAAGAATTATTGTCATGGCTTGTCTCAAACATTCTTTTATTATTTTTCTTTATCTAAACATCATATTCAATTGCTTCCTATTATATAGAGAACAGGGGCTGAGGACCACAGCATAATACAAGGATAAAATATACCGTAAAGGCTAAAACCAGAGCTCCCATTATAGACTGCATTCCTTTAAGCCTATGGTTTTCTCCTTTTCTGTCTGCTAATTTGCCCTACAGAATTTTTTAATCACAACTGCTTTGATAGAACTATCATAGTATAAGGAAAAGAGAAATAAAAATATAAACTGACAAAACATGAAAACAAAATTCAATCTTAATAATAGATGAAAAAGGGAGGTTTATTGTATAACCAAAAAGAAATAGAAGTTCTGCATCCAAGATGGCAGATAGGCAGACACCCTACGGAGGCCCTCTACATCAGAGACTCAAAATAAGAGGGGACATAGATACCAGTGACAACCTTGGATCCCAGAGCATCAAAAGAAACAATAAAGAAGTAAGTCAAATACCGATGACAAGAGACTGAATGAAAACAGAACTAGAGCAGTAAACTGCTAACGGGCACAGTGTGGCCATTTTTAATTACTGCAAGCACTGTTCTTATCGGAGTGGGAACAAGATAGCTGGCTTTACTTTCCAGGACTGCTTCAGCACCTACAGTGGTGATCAGGTGACCAGAGAGGTGTGTCCTCCCCCCTTACTTTCACAACCTCCCAGTGACCAGAAACGCAGTTCTTCCCACCCCCACTCACCCAGTAGCTGATCAAACTTCCCCCACTGCTGGTGCTGGGCAGCATTTAAAAAAAAAAAAAAATCTGCTTAATCTTTCTTCTGCCCTTCCATCTTCTTCCAAGAGCAGGAACTCTTGCCTTGTCCAGGCAGTTAGGAGTGCCTGTACCTGCTACCCGGTTGGAAGTGCTCACTCTGCCACAAGCATTTGGTTGCTGGCACTTTTTAAATTCATCCTTTTGTCTTTTTTCTTTCCGGTCTTCTGCTTTTGTATCTTTGTGTTCCTACCTGCAAAGCTCTGCTTTCCTGCTGCAGCTGTGGTTGGCAGCAAACTCTGCACCAGTTTTTGTTTTTGTTGTTTTTTTCTCTTCTCTCTTCTCTTTTTCTTCCCTGCTTCCCAGGGGTCCAGTGGTTCCCTCTCCCCCCACCCTTGCTTTTATTTTACATTCCCCCTTTTTACATTTTCTCCCCTTTCCCACATCATTATATTTTTTATTTTCCTTTTTTTTCCCATCTTTTATTTGATTTGGTTGAATGAGTACCTTGCTTCCCACCACCGCCATGGTGCCCCTTACTCTCCACATTCAGTGGGGTGTGCTCCTGTAGAGCAGGTCCTGCATTTCCCCATGTTTGGTGGCTATCACGTGCCACTTGTTTCTTTCTTCCCTTCCCCCCTTCCTTTTCTCTCTTTTATTTTCCCTTTTCCTGTCTCCTTAGATCTTCTTTCTTCCTCCATTTTTTCTTTCTTTTCCTCTCTCTTCCTATGTCCCCCTCCCTTTTCTTTTCTATCTTCCCCAAGCTGGGAACCAATGGTTTACCCAACCATACCCATGCACACCTGCTGCCCCACCCACTGAGTGCCACCACCTGCTCCAGCATTCCTGGACAAACAAGCAACAGCAGCCACCAACTGCCCAGCTTACATTGGCTGCTCTGCACTATCAGTGATCAGAGACTTGCTCCTACACTCCTACCTTTTACTAAATCTTCCCAGAGACAAATACTGAATGTCCCAGTGCTGCCAAACTAGTAACCAGAGTAACACAACTGTCCTGAATGTCCCAGTGCTGCCAAACTAGTAACCAGAGTAACACAACTGTCCTGTTGCCTGGATATATTAAAACAGAACAAAACAAAAAATCTGGGTGAAGCAAACCAATATATAATCAAAAATTAATACAATAACACTACAGTGCATTAGAGAAAACAGACAACTTCAAATCATGAACAAACACACACACACACACACACACACACAAAACAGACGATGCCTCAAACAAGTGACCAAAGTACAGGGTCAAAAAATCATCCAGAGGAAGAAATGCTACAGGAATTATCTGATAAGGAATTCAAAAGAATTATATTTAGGTACCATTAATGATTGAAAGTTCAAGAAAACACAGATAAAATCAAGGAGAACATAGAAAACCAGTAGAATTAAAAAAAAAAAAATACAAGAACAAGTTGACAAAATAAATGGGAATTTAGAAACCACACAAAAGCAGCATATAGAAATCCAAAAGATTAATACTAAAATTTCATAAATGAATAATGCATTGGAAGAAGTAGAATTGAATCAATGGAACACAGAATTGGTGAAATTGAAGACAAATCTCTCACCACAAATCTGTTGGAGGAATAATCAGGAAAAAGAATTAAACAAAATGAAGAAAACTTAAGGGTTTTTTGTTTTGTTTTTTTTTTTTTTTGAGACACCAAAAAGAATTCTAATTTACATGTGATTGGAATTCCAGAACAGAAACAAACAAATAAAAGGGCCAAAAAAATTGGCAAAGATTTGTTGGAAGTAAACATTCTTATTATCATGAACATTGAGAAGGCATGCATTCAAAAAGCTCAACAAACCCCAAATACAATTGACCCCAAAAGAAAATCACTAAGACATATCATAATCAAACTTTCCAAAATCAAAGACAAAGAAAGAATCTTGAAAGAAGCTTGAGAAAAACAAAAATTCACATACAAAGGAGAACCAATAAGGCTAAGCTCTGATTTCTTGGTGGAAACCATGCAGGCAAGAAGGCAATGGTATGAAAGAAAAAAAAAAATTGCCAACCAAGAATTATATAACCAGCAAAACTATCTCTCAAATATGGTGCAGAAATTAGGATATTCTCAGATAGACAGAAATTAAGAGAATTTTCAAAAACTAGACAACCTTACAAGAAATACTAAAGAAGAGTCCACCAGACACAGAACCACTAATAGCAGATAACAGCCAGAGATTAAGACATATGACAACATCACCTGGAAATCAACCCAGAAATAGAAGTATCAAAAATAAAATAAAACTACAAGACTGAAAATAAAGATGCCAATTTATAAGCAATGATATCTGCAAAACAGGGAATAAAATATATAGTTATAAAACTTCTAAACAGAAAGGAAGTCAAGACAATATCAAAATAGAATGGAATGGTTTAAACTTGGGAAGATAATAATACGTTAAAGGGTAAACACAAAGAAAATTAATAAACCGTCACATCAAAATAAAACAGAACAAAATAAAGACTCAGAAAACACTAAAATAATAGCAACAAAAGAAAATTCATAAACAAAATGAGATCAGCAAAAAACAATATATGGAACAAAAAAATCACCATATCTGATAAAATAGATTTTAAGGCAAAAAGCAGCAAAAGAGACAAGGAAGGACATTATATAATGATTAAAGGGTAAATTGAACAAGAGGATATAACCATAATAAATATCTATGCAGCCAATGAAGAAGCCCCAAAGTATATAAATCAACCTGTAACAGAATTGAAAGGTGACAACTTCACAATAATAGTAGGAGACTTTAATACAACACTTTCAATGAAAGATAGAATGAGTAGAAACTTAACCAATGTATAGAGATCTAAGCAACACAATCAACCAGCTAGACTTCATAGATGTATATAGAATAGTCCACCCAACAACAGCACAATATACATTCTTTTCCAGTGTATATGAAACTTCCTCTAGAATAAACCATGTGTTAGGTCACAAAATAAAGTTCAATAAATTTAAAATCACCAGAATACTACAAAGTGTCTTCTAAGATCATGTTTGCTGTTGTTAGGTGCCATCGAGTCATCTCCAACTCATAGCAACCCTATGCGTGGCAGATTGAAACACCTCTCGGTACTGTGCCAGCTCCACGATTCTTGCTACACTTGAGCCCATTGCTGCCGCTACTGTGTCAACCCACCTTGTTGAGGGCCTTTCCCTCTTTTGTCGACCCTCCACCCTACCAAACATGACATCTTTCTCCAGGGAATGGTTCCTTCTGATAACATGATCAAATTATGTGAGACAAAGTCTGGCCATTCTCACCTCCAAGGAACATTCTGTCTGCACTTCCTCCAGGACAGACTGGTAGTTCTTTTAGCAGTCCATGACATTCTTCACCAATGGCACAACTCAAAAGCATCAACTCTTCTTCAGTCTTATTCATTGTCCAGCTGTCACATGCATATGAGGAGATTGAAAATAGCATGGCTTGTGTCAGGTGCACCTCAATCCTCAAGTAGACATCTTTACTATTCAGCACCTGAAAGAGGTTCTTTGCAGCCAATTGGCCCAGTGCTATATATGTCGTCTGATGTCCTGACTGCTGCTTCCATTGGCATTGATTGTAGAACCAAGCAATGTGGAGTCTTTGACAATTTCAATCTTTTCTCCATTTATTGTAATGCTTCTCATATATTCAGTTGTGAAGATTTTTGTATTCTTTATATTGATATGTAATCCAAACTGCAGACTATATTCTTCAATCTTCATCAGTAAGTACTTCAAGTCATCCTCACTTTCAGCAAGCAAAGTTGTGTCATCAGTGTATCACAGGTTGTTAATGATTCTTCCTCCAATTCTGATTCCACATTCTTCTTCATATAGTCCAGCTTCTTGGATTATTGGCTCAGCTTACAGACTGAATAAGTATGGTGAAAGGATACAACCTTGATGCACTCCCTTCTTGATTTTAAACCATACAGTGTTCCCTTTTCCTGTTTGAATGACAGCCTCCTAGTCTATGTACAGGTTCCTCATAAGGACAATTAACTGTTCTGGAATTTCCATTTTTCTCAATGTTATCCACAATTTTTTATGATCAACACAATCAAATGCTTTGGCATACAATAAAACACAAGTAAACATATTTCTGGTATTTTTTACTTTGAGCCAAGATCCATCTGGCATCAACAATGATATCCCTCATTCCACGTCCTCTTCTGAATCCAGCCTGCACCTCTGGAAATTCTCTGTCAATATACTGCTGCAACCATTTTTGAATTATCTTCAGTAAGATTTTACTTGCATGCTATATTAACAATATTGGTCAATAATTTCCACATTGTGTGGGATCACTTTTCTTTGGAATGGGTAAAAATATGGATCTTTTCTAGTCAGTTGACCAGGTAACTGTCTTCCAAATCTCTTGGCATAACTGAGTGAGTGCCTCCAGTGGGGCATCCATATGTTGAAACATCTCAATGGTCATTCTGTCAATTCCTGGAGCCTTTTCCTCACCAATTTCCTCAGTGCAGCTACAACCTCTTCCCTCAATACCATTGGTTCTTAACATATGCCACCTCCTGAAATGGATGAAGATTGAGCAGTTCTTTTTGGTACAGTGACTCTGTGTATTCCTTCCATCTTCTTTTGATGCTTTCTGCATCATTCAATGTTTTGCCCATGTTGTTGTTGTTGTTATGTTCCGTGGAGTCGGACCCGACTCATAGCAACCCCTCCTTGGGTTTCCGAGACCATATCACTGCAGAAGTAGATTGCCCAACCTTCCTTCTGAGGAGTGTCTGGTGTGTTTGAAACACCACCCTTCTGGTTAGCAGTCAAGTGCCTTATGCACTATGCTACCAGAGCTCCCATTTTGTCCATAGAATCTTTCAATATTGCAACTCGAGGCCTAAATTTTTTTCTGTAGAATCTTTCAATATTGGAACTCAAGGCTTAAATTTTTCCTCATTCTTTCATCTTAAGAAATGCTGAGTGTTCTTCCCTTTTGGTTTTCTAACTCCAGGTCTTTGCACATTTCATTATAGTAATTGGTTTTGTCTGCTCAAGCTGCTCTTTGAAATCCTCTGTTCAGTTTCAGAGTTTCTTCTGACATCCACTTTGGACTTTTCTTTCTTTCTCGTATTTTTAATGACCTCTTGCTTTCTTCATGGATGATGCTCTTGATGTCATCCCACAATTCTGGTTTTTGGACATTGGTGTTCAATGCATCAAATCTATTCTTTAGATGGTCTTTAAATTCAGGAGGGATATATTCAAGATCATATTTTGGCTTTCATGGACTTGCTTTAATTGTCTTCAACTTCAGGTGGAACTTGCATACAAGCAGTTGATAGTCTGTTCCACAATTATCTTTTGGCCTGGTTTTGGCTGAAGATACGGAGCTTTTCCATTGTCTTTTGCCACAGATGTAGTCAATCTGCTTCCTGTGTATTCGGTCTGGTGAAGTCCACATGTATAGCCGCTGTTTGGTTGTTGAAAAAGATATTTGCAATGAATAAAGTCATTGGCCTTCCAAAATTCTATCATGTGATTTCCAGCATCATTTCTGTCACCAAGGCCAAATTTCCAGCTACCAATGATTCTTCTTTTTTTCCAACTTTTTCATTCCAATCACCAGTGATAAGCAACACATCTTGATTGCATGTTTGGTCAATTTCAGACTGCAGAAGCTAATAAAAATCTTCAATTTCCTCATCTTTGGCTTTGGTGGTTGGTGCATAAATTTGAATAATAGTCATATTAATGGGTCTTCATTGTAGGCATATGGATATTATCCTATCACTAACAGCATTGTACTTCAGGACAGATCTTTAAACATCTTTTGTGATGATGAATGTCATGCCATTCCTCTTCAAACTGTCATTCCTGGCATAGTAGATCATATGATTGTCTGATTCAAAATGATCAAAACCAGTCCATTTCAGCTCACTAATGCCTAGGATACCAATCTGTATGTGTTCCATTTCATTTTTGACAACCTCCAATTTTCCTAGATCCATACTTCATACATTCCATGTTCCAATTATTAATGGATGTTTGCAGCTTTTCTTCTCAATTTGAGTCTTGCCACGTCAGCACATGGAGGTCCTGAAAGATATACTTTATCAATATCATTAAGACTGGTTCTACACTAATGAGGCAGCTCTTTCCCAGTCCTATTTTGAGTGTCTTTCAACCCAAGGAGCTAGTCTTCCTGCAGTGTCTGATAATGTTTCCAAGCTATTCATAAAGTTACCCAGTAATGTAACACACAGTGTTTCTCTTCCATTCATAAGGTTTTCCCTGGCCAATTTTTGAGAAGTGGATGGCTTCCTCCTTCTTCCTTATCTTTCTTAGTCTGTAAGCTGCATTGAAACCTGTGCAAGGTGTGCAACTTTGCTGGCATCTGAAACACCAGTGGCACAGCCTCAAGCCTCACAGCAATGTACAAGCCTCACAGGATGACAAACTGACAGACAAGTTTGTCTCCCTTAGCTTTTGGAAACCTCTGCACCCTCCTCTTACCTAATTCCTACCTGAAACCTGCCACTCTGTCCTGGCCCAAACTTATTCACTGGTGAATTCTACCAAACATTCAAAGAAGAGCTGACACCAATTCTACTCAAATTATCATAGAAAATAGAAAAGGATAGAATACTACCAAACTCATTCTATGAAGCAAGCATAACCCTGATAACAAAACCAAGCAATTACTTCACTACAAAGGAAAATTACAGACCGATATCCCTCATGACAATAACAACAATCCCTCATGAACATCAATGCAGAATTCTCTAAGATCATAATGCTATGAAATTAGAAATCAACAAGAAGATCAAGATAAAATATGAAGTATGTGGAAACAGAACAACAGTCTGCTTAAAAACTACTAGGGGATAGAAAAAATAAAGAATAAATTTAAAAAATGTCTTGACACAAACAAGAATGAAAACACATCATACTCAAATCTTTGGGACACAGAAAAGGAAATGCTCAGAGGACAATTTACAGCAATATATTCATGCATCAAAATAGAAGAATGAATCAAAATCAACAGCTTACACCAATATCTCCAAACATTAGAAAATGGACAGCAAAAAAGCCTACAGTCAACAGAAGAAAGGAAATAATAAAGATTTGAGCAGAAATAAATGAAACAAAAACAATAGAAAGAATTAACAAAGTTGGATGCTGGTTCTTTGAAAGGATAAATAAAATCAACAAACCAATGACAAATTTTACAAAAGATAAAAAGATACAAATAACATGAAAAGAAATGAAGTAGGCACTGTCACAACAGAACCTACTGAAATAAAAAGGATAATAACAGAATATTACTAAGAACTGTACTTCAAGAAATTTGAAAACCTAGAAGAAATGGACAAATTTCTAGATACACACTACCTATGCAAACTAACACAATCTGAGGTAGACTATCTGAATAAACCCATCACAAAAGAATAAATTGTATAAGTCATTAAAAAAAAAAAAAAAAAAACCTTCCAACAGCAACAAAAAAAAAAATCCTGGCCCAGATTTATTCACTGGTGAATTCTACCAAACATTCAGAGAAGAGCTGACACCAATTCTACTCAAATTATCAGGGAAAATAGAAAAGGATGGAATACTACAACTCATTCTATGAAGCAAGCATAACTCTGATTATAAAACCAGGCAATGAAATCACTAAAAAAGAAAATTACAGACCAATATCCTTCATGAACATCAATGCAAAAATTCTCAACCTAATCCTAGCCAATAGACTCAACAACCTATCAAAAAATAATATATCATGCTGAAGTGAAATTGATATCAGGTATGCAAGGACATTTCAACATTAGAAAAATAATCCACATAATCTACTACATCAATAAAACAAAGGAAAAGAACCACATGATCATATCAATTGATGCAGAAAAGGTAATTGACAAAATCCAAGACCGATTCTCAATAAAAATACTCAACAAAATAGAAAGAGAAGAGAAATTCCTCAACATAATTAAGAGTATATACATAAAACCAACAGCTAATATTGTTCTCAACAGAGAGAGACTAAAAATGTTCCCTTTGCAAATGGGAACAAGTTTAGATGCCCTTTATCACCACTCCTATTTAATATTGTAAGGAGCTCTGGTGGTGCAGTGCCTAAAGCATTTGACTGCTAACCAAAAGGTTGCTGGTTGAAACCCATCAGCCAATCTACAGAAGGAAGACAGGACAATCTGCTTCTGTAAAGATTTACTGCCTTGGAAGTCCAGTGGGGGTCAGTGTGAGTCACAATCCACTCGATGGCGGTGGATTTGGTTGTTTGGGTATTTAATATTGTATTGGAAGCCCCAGCCAAAGCAATAAGGCTAGAAACAGAAATAAAAGGCATCCAAATTGGCAAAGAAGAAGTAAAACTATTTGTATTTGCAGATGACTTGAGCTCTGGTGGTGCAGTGGATAAGGTATTTGACTGCTGACCAGAAGGTTGGTGGTTCAAACCCACAGGTCACTCCACAGAAGGAAGAATGTAGAATCAACTTCGGTAAAGATTTGCCACTTCAGAAATCCAGTGGGGGCCACTATGAGTTGGAATTGACTTGATGGTAGTAGGTTTTGTTTTGTTTTGTTATGATCATATAAATCAAAACTCCTAGAGACTCAACAAGAAAACTACTGAAACTAATAGAAGTGTTCAGTAAAGTGACAGAGTACAAGATCAACATACAAAAATTGTAGGTTTCCTCTATACTAACAAAGAGAACTCTGAAAGCAGTGTCATTTTTAATAGCCACCCAAAACATGAAGTACTTAGGAATAAATCTAACCAAGACACAAAACACCTATACATAGAAAACACTACTTCAGGAAACCAAAAAAGACCTACATAAATGAAAGAATATACCATGCTCATGATAGGAAGACTTAACACTGTAAAAATGACAATACTACCCAAAACAAATTACAGATATAATTCAATCCTGATCTAGATTCCACCATCATCCTTTAAAGAGATGGAAAAGCTAATTACCAACTTTATAAGGAAAAGGAAGAGACCCTGGATAAGCAAAACATTATTAAAGATGCAGAACAAAGTAGGTGACCTCACATTCCCTGGACTCAAAATCTACTTTACATCCACAATACTCAAAAGAGCCTGATATTGGTACAATGACAGATACATAGACCAACTGACAGAACTGAGAATGCAGAAGTAAATTCATCCATCTATGAACAGCTGATATTTGACAATGGGTCAAACCTATTAAATGAGGAAGAGATAGTTCTTTAACAAATGTTCTGGCAAAACTGGACATCAATTTGTAGAAAAATGAAACAGGATATCTCACATCATATACAAATCTGGCCATAGGCTGATCAAAGACCTAAATGCAAAACCTCAAACAATAACAATCATCAAAGAAAAATCAGGGGCAAACTTAGGGGCCCTAATACATGGCATAAATACACTATCAAACATAACTAAAAATGCACAAACAGCAGAAAACAAACTAGGTGACTGGGACTTCCTAAAAATTAAAAATTTATGTGCTTTAAAAGATTTTGTCAAAAGAGGAAAAAGGGAACCTACAGACTGGGGAAAAGATCTTGGCAATGATGTATGGAACAAGGGACTAATCTCCAAAGTTTATAGAAAACTTCAACACCACAGAGAGTTGGGGGAAAGACAAGAAATTCTATTTAAAAAATGGGTGGAGGACATGATGAACAGCCACTTTACTGAACATTCACGTGGCTAACAAACACATGAAGAATTGTTCACGATCATTAGCCATTGTTGTTAGCTGACATCCAGTCAGATTAAACTCATAGTGACCCTATGTACAACAGAGCAAAACACTGCAGGTCCTGCTCCATCCTCACAGTGGTTAAATACTGGAACCTATTTTTGCAGCCACTTTGTCAATCCATTTGGTTGAGGGTCTTCCCCTTTTTCACTGACGCTCTACTTTACCAAGCATGATATCCTTCTCCAGGGAATGGTCTTTTCTGAAAACTTGACCAAAGTATGTGACACAAAGTCTGATCATTCTCCCTCCCAAGGAACATTCTGGCTGCACTTCGTCCAGGACAGTTCTTCTGGAAGGCCATGGTATTTTCCATATTCTTAACCAACTTCACAAATTAAAGGCATCAACTCTCCTTCCATATTTTTTATTCATTGTTGTGCTTTCACATTCACATGATGCAATTGAAAATACTGTTGCCTGGGTTAGGTACTCCTTGGTCTTCAGAGTGAAATCTTTGCTTCTTAACACTTTAAAGAGGTCTTCTGCAGCAAATATTTCCAATGCAATACATCATCTGATTTCTTGGTTGCTGCTTCCGTGAGGGCTGACTGTGGATCCAAGTAAAATGAAATCTCTGATAACTTAGATCTTTTCTCTATTTATTGTTATGTTGCTTATTGGTCCAGTTGTGAGGATTTTTGTTTTCTTTATGTTGAGGTGTAATCCATACTAAAGACTGTACAGTCTTTGATCTTCATTAGTAAGTGTTTCAAGTCTTATTCACTATCAGCAAGCAAGGTTGTGTCATCTGCATATCACAGGTTGTTAATGACTCTTCCTCCAATCCTGATGCCATATTTCTCTTCATATAGTCCAGCTTCTCAGATTATTTGCTCAGTATAAAGATTGAACTGATGTGGTGAAAGGATACAATCCTGATGCACACCTTTCCTCATTGTAAACCGTGCAGTATCCCTTTGTTCTGTTTGAGCAACAACTTCTTGGTCCATGTACAAGTTCCTCATAAACACAATTAAGTGTTCTAGAATTCCTATTCTATTCTTTGCAATATTATCCATAGTTTGTTATGATCCACACAGTCAAATGCCTTTGCATAGTCAATAAAACACAGATAAACATCTTTCTGATATTCTTTGCTTTCAGCAAAGATCCATCTGACATCAGCAATGATATCCCTTGTTCCATGTCCTCTTCTGAAGACAGCTTGAATTTCTGGATGTTCCCTGTTAATATACTGCTGCAACTATTTTTAAATTATCTTCAGCAAAATATTGCTTGCTGTGATAGTTGGAGCTGTGTGTCAACTTGCCTGGACCCCAGTTCTGTGTGGTTGTTCCCATGATGGGATCAGATGACTGAGTTCTGAGTGGCCA
>NW_006921800.1:4615664-4630471 GCF_000298275.1 Orycteropus afer afer | reverse complement strand
TTTTTTGTGTTTCTCTAGAGAACCCAATCTAACACACTTGCATATTATAATAATGATAGTGTCCAATAATTTCCACATTCTATTGGATCACCTTTCTTTGAAATGGACAGAAATATCAATCTCTTCCAGTCAGTTGGCCAGGTAGCTGTCTTCCAAATTTCTTGTCATAAATGAGTAAGAGCTTACAGCACTACATTAGTTTGTTGAAACATGTCAATGGATATTCCATCTATATTTGGACCCTTGTTTTTCACAAATTCATTCAGTGCAGCTTCGATTTCTTCCTTCAGTATCATTGGTTCTTGATCATATGCTATCATCTGGAATAGTTGAACATTGACCAGTTCTTTTTGGAACAGTACCTGTGATCTATCTTTTTTTGATGCTTCCTCTATTGTTCAATATTTTGCCCATAGAATCCTTCAATATTGCAATGGAGGCTTGAATTTTTCTTCAATTCTTTCAGCTTGAGAACTGCCAAGCATGTTCTTCTCTTTTGGTTTTCTAACTCCAAGTCTTTGCACATTTCATTGTAATAATTTTCTTTGTCTTCTTGGGCTGCCCTTTGAAATTTTCTGTTCAGTTCTTTTATTTCATCATTTCTTCTATGGGCTTTAGCTACTCTCTATTCAAAAGCAAGTTTCAGAATCTCTTCTGACATCCACTTTGGTCTTTTCTTCCTTTCTTGTCTTTTTAATGACTTTTTGCTTTCTTTATGTTCTTGATGTCATCCCACAACTCAACTGATGTTCAGTCGTTGGTGTTCATTGTGTCAAATCTATTCTTCAAATGATCTCTAAGTTCAGATGGGATCTAATCAAGGTCACATTTTGGCTCTCATGGACTTATTTTAACTTTCTTCAGCTTCAATGTGAATTTGCATATGAGCAGTTGATGATCTGTTTTACTGTCATTTCACTTATGTTACTGAAAAAAGTATTTGCAATGAATAAGTCATTGGTCTTGCAAAAATTTATCACAAGATCTCTGACATCATTTCTATCACCAGTCATATTTTCCAACTACCAAAGATTCTTTGTTTTCAACTTTCACATTCCAATTACCAGTAATAATCAATACATCCTGATGCATGTTTTGTCAATTTCAGACTGCAGAAGTTGGTAAAAATTTTCAGTTTCTTCATCTTTAGCTTTAGTAGCTGGTGCATAATTTTGAGTAATAGTAGTATTAACTGGCCTTCCTTGTAGGCATATGGATATTACCCTATCACTGACAGCATTATACTTCAGGATATATCTTGAAACATTCTTTTTGATGATTAGCAATTAGAGAGATGCAAATCAAAACAAAAATGAGATATCATCTCATCTCTGCATTAATAACAAAATTGAAAAAAAAAAAAAAACAGAAAATGTCAAAGACTGGAGAGAATGTGGAGAAATTGGAACATTCATACACTGCTGATGGGATTGTAAAATGATATGACCACTGTTGAATCCATATGGTGCTTCCTTAAGAAGTTGGGAATAGAAATATCATATGATCCAGCAATTTCATTACTAGGTATATAAATTAGAAAAATAAGAGTCATATCATGAACAGGTATATGCATACCCATGTTCATCACATTATTCACAATAGCAAAAGGATGGAAACAACTTAAGTGTCCATCAACAGATGAATGGATAAACAAAATACAGTACTTACACATAATGGAATACTACACAATGTTAAAGAATAATTATGAATCAGCAAAACACTTCATAATATGGGATGAACCTAGAGGACATTATAGGAGCTCTGATAGCGTAGTGCCTAAGGCACTTGACTGCTAACCAGAAGGCTGGTGGTTCAAACCCACCAGCCACTCCTCGGAAGGAAGATTGGGCAATCTACTTCCATAGTGATACTTCCTCAGCAACCCAAGGAGGGGTTGCTATGAGTCGGGTCTGACTCGACAGCAAATAACAATAACAACAACAGAGGACATTATGCTGAGTGAAATTAGTCAATCAAAGAAGGACAATTATTATATGAGACCACTACTGACTGTAATAAGTTAAGAAAAAGTTTACACACAGAAAGAATTGTTCTTTGAAGGTTACCATAGGTGGGAGAGGAAGGGTGAGATCTCACCAACTAGAGGGTAGACATGTATTAACTTGGGTGAAAGGAAAGACAATGGAAGACATAAAGAGAACCACAAGAGTTAAAGGCAAAAAAGGTGAATACTATTACATATGCAATTGTGCAACAATAGTAATAACAGCAATTTACAAGTGAATGTATAGATAGACACCCAATCTGAACAGGGGTGGGAAGGAGAATGGGACTATACCTGCAAATATATATAGGTTTGACAGAGGCTATCTCTACCTATCTATTTATATGTGTGACTAATATATCCATGAATGTAGTAGAGCATACAGGGGACAAAGTTATGAAAACATCTTAGTTGTAAACTAACACCTTGAGGGAATGGGTTCTTGAGGATGGAGGCTCAGGACCATAGTCTCAGGAGACACTAAGGTCAATTGGCATGACATAATCTACAAAGACAATGTTTTATATCCTACTTTGGTGTAGTGGTTGGGGTCTTAAAAGCTTATGAGTGGCCATGTGAGGTGCAACTGCTTTCTCTCTATCCAGAGCAAAGAAGAGTGAAGAAAATCAAAGATGCAGGAGACAATTAGTCCAAAGTACTGGACCATGTGAACCCCAGCCTATATGACTCTGAGACCAGAAGAACTAGATGGTGCCTCATTACCATTGCTGACAGCTCTAAAAGTGATCACAATAAGAAGTCCCAGACAGAGTGGGGGAAAATGTGAAACAAAACTGAAAATCATAAAAATGACCAGGCTTACCAGTCTGATGAAGACTGATGGAAACCCAGAGACTATGGTTCACTAGGTACTCTTTAAACTAGGAACTGAACTTAACCCCAATGACTCAACCACCAGGCATATGATAGACAAGCTTATAAAGTGATCGGTAATATCAGGAGGATATTCACTCATTGGAACAGTCAAGCATATGAGATCAAGAGGGCAACATTTGCCCAGGGATAGAGCTAAGAAGGTGGGAGGGGATGTGAAGGAAGAATAAAGGGAAGGAATGGGTGTAGAGAAGTGGGAAAGAATGTGGTTATTATGTGAGGATTACATTAAATCTCACAAAACAGAATGTTTATGGATTGTTGAATGGAAAGCCAATTTGCTCTGTAAACTTTCACCCAAATCACAATTGAAAAAGAAAAAAAAAAAAAAAAAGATCTTTGATTGAACTTAAAAAAAAAAAAAAGGCATGATATAAGATGTGTAGGGTGTTAGTATGATAACCAGGCAGCTCACTCCTTATCTGGGAACAATTCATACTACAATGACAATTTCCCCCATTTCCAAACAAATTGTTCAGTATATTCTGAAGTTGCTCAGACATGGATGTCTAATCCCTGCTTCCTTTTACTGAGTTCCTGGACCCAGTATATTTGGCTTCCTGCTGTGGTCAGGTGGCAGAGGACATGTACTTCTACTAGAAGCTGGCCTCAGTGGACCTCATATTTAACCTACATGAAGTACTGGGTGTTAAAAATATTTATGGATGGGATTGGAAGGAAAATAAAAATTACATTACTTGAAATCAATTTATATGGACAAATACATATTTTCATTCTCATTCTTTAAAAACAAAAATTAAAATCAACAAAAAGTCCAAATTTAATGAGATGAAATTTTCTAAGTTAATAAGTCATGTTGTTGTTGTTGTTATGCGCCGTCTAGTCAGTCCTGACTCATAGAAACCCCTCCTTGAGTCTCTGAGGTGGTATCACTACAAAAGTAGATTGCCCAGCCTTCCTTCCAAGGAGTGACTGGAGGATTTGAAATTAAGAGCATTTTAAATTTCTTCATAAATAATTTTAGTATTTTGGGGTTTGACCCTCAATCAACAAAAATATATACTTTTTTTCCTTCAAACTCAAGAGAAATAGTTGATGTTGGCTTAAAACAAGGACATAACAAAATCAACTTTTTCTTGGTTTTTTATTTCTTTAACTAATAAAAATCTACAATTTCTTTTATTTTGATTGTGCATGAATTTGAGTGCGTATTTTCTAAATTAAGCACCTACAATAAGGTCAGCTTATTTGCAGGAACAATAGTTAACATTTTATGAGTGCTTATGAAGTGCAGGGTATTTATTACATATTTCCCACCATGTCTCATATATTGCTCATTAATCTTTGAAACAAAAAAACTGTTATTATAAGACTACAGCTTTCAGTATGGATTACACCTCAACATAAAGAAAATCGTCACTAATGGACCAATAAGCAACCTCATGATGAATGGAGAGAAGTTTAAAGTTGTCAGGGATTTCATTTTATGTGTGTTCACAATCAACACCCATGGACGGTGCAGTCAAGAAATCAAGCTACATATTGCATTGGGCAAACTTCCTGCAAGAAAGCGTTAAAAAGCAAAGGTGTCACTTTAAGGATTAAGGTGCACCTGTTCCATGCCATGGTATTTCCTGTCAC
Organism: Orycteropus afer afer; assembly: GCF_000298275.1. Classification (NCBI taxonomy): domain Eukaryota; kingdom Metazoa; phylum Chordata; class Mammalia; order Tubulidentata; family Orycteropodidae; genus Orycteropus; species Orycteropus afer. The sequence goes on along the minus strand of NW_006921800.1, from coordinate 4,625,970 downwards.
GTCATATGAATGTGAAACCTGGATAATGAATACGGAATACTGAAGCATTATTGATGCCTTTGAATTATGACATTGGTGAAGAATATTGGATGCAGCACTGACTGTTGAAAGAATGAACAAATCTATGTTGAAAGAAGTACAGCCAGAATGTTCCTTAGCAGTGAGGATAACTAGAGTTCACCTCACATAATTTGGGCTTGTTATCAAGAGGGACTAGACACTCCAGAAAAACATCATGTTTGGTAAAGTAAAGGGTCAATGAAAAAAAGGAAGACCCTCAATGAGGTGGACTGACACAGTGGCTACAACAATGGTCTCAACATAGCAGTGATTGTGAGGATGGCTCATGACTGGGCACTGTTTTGTTTTGTGATGCAACCTAAGAACTTTTTGCATTATGCCCATTTTGCAGATGGGAAATCTGAGGCACAGAGAGGTGAAACAATCTATCTAGAGCTATTAATATTGGGTGGAGTTAGGTTTAGAGCAATGCACTCTGACTCCAGAGTCAGTTCTGTTAAGCAGCACACTATACTGCCTTTTTGTATTTTATTTGTAAAATGACATTTGGAAGTCTTAGAGATTCTAGGACATTTGAGTGACTGATATGATTCAGTACAATATACTGGAGTAGGAATCCTCTGTGTCAAATTAATGTATGAATGATCACTTACAAAATAACCATTACATTTATTATATTTGACAAATAGATTGCAATTACCTTTTGGTATAAATCAGTGTAACGACCTCTTTATTGAGAGCCAGTAGACACATTGTAAATATGCTCTGCTTCTACCACACTGTCTGTTCTGAGGAATGTGTTCATTTACTTTCACACTCTTTTGAAGCCATGGGATTTCAGGACCATCATTTGTTCTTCTATCTGTTGAATTCATTGCTTGTATCAGAAAAATATTGATTGCAACTTTATAAAAATGACAGGGTTACTACTTCAGCAATGCTCTCATTATATGTGACTTTTCAGGTCAGCATCTACAGAGACTATGAGCAACAAGGAAACTTCCCTTAGAGGATTTCAGGTTGCAGAAAGAATATGGATCAGTAGCTTCACCAGTTTTCTATTATGGTATCAGTGCCTTGAAATGGGAGAACTTATATTTTAAGTATTAGTAATAGATCAAGTCTAAAAGGATTCTATTCTGAACCAAAATAAAAATGTCCTGACTCTGAATCATATTGACTCTTTTAACAGGACCTTTTCTAAAGATATATTTTTAAGGTAAGGAATTATACTAAAATAGCATTTAAATATTGATTTGCTTCTCTGGTTTCATTTTAATGTATTTAAAAATATTTCAGACATTACTTTTAATTAAAGATTTTTGTTTCAAAAAATATTTGTGGAATTACAATTCATTAAGAAATACAAACAAAAGAAAAAAAGAAAAGGATCTGAAGTTAATGGAGTAACAAAACTATCTTACAGATGTTTTCCCTGAATTCATAAAATTATTTTAAATTCCACAAAAAGGAACATACTGTATTTCTTAAGAAATAGGAAACATTTTTTCCACCAAAGAAAATGTAATCTGCAGTGTCCTATAGCAGAGTGCCTTACAAGAAATAACAAAATGGTTGGTACAATTTTTAGTTTGTTTATCTACATGTTTGATGGTTTGAACAATTTGCTTGGAAAATGAATTGGCTAAGGAATGGACAAAAGCAGGAAGGCAACAGATGGGTAATTGAGAAATTGCCATTGCATAGGAAAATAAAAATTTTCAAGACTGTATGACTTGAAATTTCATCTTGTTTTCTTCATTCCTTTGAAATGGCAAAAACTGAATATATTTTTATATAAAGAAAGAAAAATCAGTGCCTTTCTGCTGGTAAATCTTTGATACCAAAAAAAAGTAATTTGTATATTGATAATTTCTGCCCTGTTTTTCATCTTTTATAATCTATACCCCTTTTATAGGAAAAGAAGCCCTGGCTGTTGTGATGCAGTGAATTACTTAATATGGCTTTCAAGCAATGGTTTTTGACTCCCACCAGATGACTGGGTGAGACTATGCAAATGTAAGGGGCTTATGGCCCACCAAGGGGATTCGATAGTTTGCTAATAATGTAAATGAGGTGCTTGGCACCCATGTGGGGGTGGGACTGTGCAAATAAAGTGTATAAATCCATGTGTGGGTATTATTCAGTTTTGCCATGCTCTAGGCTTAAAATAAAGGATCTCTGGTGGCACAGTGCCTAAGACATTTGACTGCTAACCGGAAGGTCAGGAGTTCAAACCCACCTGCTGTTCCATGGAAGGACGATGGGCTAACCTACTTCCATAAAGATTTACCACCTCAGAAACCCAAATGGGAGTTGCTATGAGTCAGAATTGACTCAATGATCATGTTGTTTTTTTTTGGTTTTTTTTTTTTTTTTTTTGATTTAGGCTTAAAATGAGCAATCCCAGAGGTGGAAAGGGGATCTCACTAACATCAAGAAATCAGGAAAGAAAAGTCAGGAGTGGAACATACTCTTTGGACATGAACTGAACTTCCTCAATCCAGGAGACAGAGAACTGTGATACTAGAGACAGCAAGAAGCAGCTGCAGACAAATGGCAGCAGCAGAACCAAAGAACCAAGAGACCTGGCACAGCACAAGACACAGTGGTGGGAATCCCAACTCCTGGAGAGATAAAACTGAGGACCTTCTCTGAGCACTGATCAGCAGAGGTAAAAGAGGTTTGTGGTACTTGCATGAGCAGGGAGGAGACCAGGCCAAGAGAATGAGACCACAGACATACTTACTTTCAGGTGCAGCTGAGGGGAATCTGTCCTGATTGAAGAACTGTATCTTGAGTGTTCCTCATCCTGAATTGTAACATATTACTTCCCTAATAAATCCCATAATGGTAAGTATTGTGTGTGAATTCTGTGTGACTATTACAACAAATCATTGAACCCAACAAAGAAGTAAACAGTGCTGCAGAAGGAACAATTGGTGTCAGAAAAAGGTTGAAGGGTGGTGGCATGTTTGACCTCCTCCGTATAGCAATCAGCCTTGGACTGTTGATCTTGGTCCTCCTTCTCCCGTGTGAAGAGGAGATCAGATGCCGCCCCTGTGCCCTTTTTACAATGGTGCAGTGTTAAGGACTCAGCTGCTAACCAAGAGGTCAGTGGTTCAAACTAAACAGCAGCTCTGTGGAAGAAAGACGTGGCAGTCTGCTACTGTAAAGATTGTTGTTGTTGTTATGTGCCGTCGAGTCAGACCCGACTCAGTGTGACCCCTCCTTGAGTTTCCAAGGCAGTATCACTGTGGAAGTACATTTCCCCATCTTCCTTCCGAGAAGTGACTGGTGGGTTTTAACCACTAGCCTTCTGGTTAACAGTCAAGTGCCTTAGGAACTACTGTAAAGATTATAGCCTTGGAAATTCTATGTAGTTCTATTGTGTCCTACAAGGTCACTATGAGTCAAAAACAACTAGATAGCAATGGGTTTAAGGAAAAATTTCTTTGTGGTTTAAAGCTTATATACACACATACATGTGTGTTTACAAGATTTTTCTATTTAATCTCCATGTTTTATCTTCTTCTATATCGTAATAGTTTTAATTATAAAAATCTGTAACAGTGGACTCTAGAGTTATTCATCCATATATTCATACTAATTAAATTGAACTGCTACCTTTTGCTAAGGAATCCTTTAGTAGTTAGAGCTACTATTATGGGCATTGATATCAGTGATCATGCAGTATCTGAGTTCAATCTCTACAATTCTTATATTATAAATTTAGACAATTTAGTTGATCTTCACTCGATTTTTCTTAAAACTGAAAAAATTAAGGATCTCTGCCACCAGTAACAAAAAAAGGTGCTGAATATAAATGGACATCACTTTTTTCAAGAAGGATTTTTTTTTTGGTAGGAATAAATCCATTTAAAGAATGAAAACTATTTTTTTAAAAGTACAATGCTAGTATTTGGATTGTTTTCTTTAAAAAATTGAACTTCTTAAATGGAACTAGTTCATATTTCTATTTAAACATCACCCAAGTATTTTGTATACTATTTTGACCTGATTTATGTAATGGTACACATTTAATAAGTTTAAAATTTGCCTCACAACAAATCACTATGGGGTTTCAACAAGATGGTGGAATAGGCAGACAAGCTACACAGACTCTGCAACAAAACAATGAGAAACCAATTGAAATTTATACAGAAGATGATCCTGTAACCCTGCGTTTTGAAAGGAAGGATAAAGAAGTGGACTAAATACCAACTAATAGAAGAATCTGAATGAAACAGTGAGTAAGAAGACAAATGGAGTGGTGGACTTTCAGCTGTCCGGAGGGCACAGCCATTTTGAATATTTCCTGATAGAAACCTAAGATTCATCTCTGCTCACCAAGGACTGCATGAGCAGAGACTACATTGGTGCCTGACTTCCAGGAAGGAGAACAGTGTAGAAGGAGACAGGCAGCCCTGTAAACTACAAGTAGCTGTCCTGAGAGTGCAGCCATTTTGGATGTTTGTAAGTGGATGGTGCAGCCATTTTGAGTGTGTACAGGTGGTGTTCTTACCAGGATTGGGACCTGGAAGTGAGATCTGAATGTCGAGAACAGGATGGAAAACCACACTGGGGGCTGACAACAGGAAAGGTGGGATATTCCCTTTGTTACCCTTGTGCCAATGCTCTCTTGATGAACAGAGGTGTGGCCAACCCTGCTTCCACTCACCTTCTGGATGTCAGGGATTCCATCCTGGACTGTGTCCTGGAAGAGCCTGGGTGTTGTGCCTTACCCTCCAGTTTGGTTTTGTTTATTTATTTTTAAATTATTATTTTTTATCTTCCTCCTTTCATCTTTTTTTTTTTTTTTTTCCTTCTTCACCCTGGTTCAACCTTTTTTTATTCCCCTTATCTTCTTTCTCTTAGTATCACTCTTTTTCCTTTTGGTTCTTCCCATCCCTTGTTTTTCCTTTTCCAGTTTGCCCATTTGTGAAAATACAACATACCAAAATCTTTAGGTTACAGCAAAAGCAATGATCAGAGGGCAATTTATAACAATAAACACACACATCAAAAGAGAAGAAATAGCCAAAATCAACACTTTAACCCACCATCTCCAACAATTAGAAAAAAATAAGCAACAAAAAAACTATGTCACCAGAAGAAAAGAAATAGTAAAACATTCAAGAGGAAATAAATAAAACAGAAAATAGAAAGACAATAAAAAAATCAACAAGACTAGAAGATGGCTCTTTGAAAAGATTACTCAACAAACCACTGACAAACCTAACAAAGGAAACTTAACAAACTTAATAAAGGAAAAGAAAGAGAAGATGCAAAAAACATGCTTAAGAAATTCAATGCAAATACCTTTTTTCTACAACATAAGTGGTGGCTATACATGTGGACTTTGCCAGATGGAGTACACAGGAATCAGATTGACTACATCTTTGGCAAGAGGTGATGGAAAGCTCAATATCTTCAGCCGAAACCAGGCCAGCAGCTGATTGTGGAACAGATCATGAATGCTCATATGCAAATTAAACTTGAAGTTGAAGACAATTAAAATAAATCCATGAGAGCCAAAATATGACCTTGAATATATTTTTTCCTAAATTTAGAGACCATCTAAAGAATAGATTTGATGCATTGAACATCAATGACCAAAAACCAGAAGAATTATGGGATGACATCAAGAACATCATCCATGTAGAAAGCAAGAGGTCATTAAAAAGAGGAAAAGAGAAGAAAAGACCAAAATAGATGTCAGAAGAGACTCTGAAAGTTGCCCTTAAGCAAAGAGGAGATAAAGTAAATTGAAGAAATAACAAGATAAAAGAGTTGAACAGAAGATTTCAAAGAGCAACTTGAGCAGACAAAGCCAATTACTATAATGAAATGTGCAAAGAACTGGAGTTAGAAAAACAAAGGGAAAGAGCACACTCAGCATTTCTCAAGCTTAAAGAACTGAGGGAAAAATTTAAGCTTCGAGTTGCAACAGTGAAAGATTTTATGGGCAAAATATTGAATGATGCAAGAAGCATCAAAAGAAGACAGAAACAATACACAGAGTCACTGTACCCAAAAGAACTGGTCAATCTTCATCCATTTCAGGAGGTGGCATATGATCAAGAACCAATGATACTAAAGGAAGAAGTCGAAGATGTACTGAAGAAATTGTGAAGAACAAGGCACCAGGATTTGATGGAACACATATTGAGATATCTCAACAAATGGATACCCTACTGGAGGCACTCACTCAATTATGCCAAGAGATTTGGAAGATAGCTACCTGGCCAACTGACTGGAAGAGGTCTGTATTTGTACCCATTCCAAAGAAAGTGATCCCACACAATGTGGAAATTATCGAACGATATCATTAATATCGCATGCAAGTAAACTCTTACTGAAGATAATTCAAAAATGGTTGCAGCAATATATTGACAGAGAACTTCCAGAAATGCAAGGTAGACTCAGAAGAGGACGTGGAATGAGGGATATCATTGCTGATGTCAGATGGATCTTGGCTCAAAGAAAATAACACCAGAAAGATGTTTACTTGTGTTTTATCAACTATGCAAAAGCATTTGATTTTGTGGATCATAACAAATTGTGGATAAAATTGAGAAGAAGGGGAATTCCAGAACTCTTAATTTTACTCATGAGGAACCTGTACATGGACCAGGAGGTTGTCATTTGAACAGAACAAGGGAACACTGAATGGTTTAAAATCAAGAGGAAGTGTGTCAGTGTTGCATCCTTTCACCATACTTATTCAATCTTTATACTGAGCAAATAATCCAAGAAGCTGGATACATGAAGAAGAACATGGCATCAGGATTGGAGGAAGAATCATTAACAACCAGCAATATGCTGATCACACAACTTTGTTTGCTGAAAGTTAGGATGACTTGAAGCACTTACTGATGAAGACTGAAGAATACATTCTGCAATATGGATTACATCTCAGTATAAAGAAAACAAAATTCCTCACAACTGGACCTATAAGCAGCATCATGATAAAGGGAGAAAAGACTGAAGTTTTCAAAGAGTTCACATTGCTTGGTTCCAATCAATGAGAATGGAAGTAGCAGCCAGGACATCAGACGGCATATAGCACTGAGCAAATCAGCTGCAAAGGACCTCTTTCAAGTGTTGAAGAGCAAAGATGTCTTCTTGAAGACTATGGTTAGCCTTACACAGCAATGATATTTCAATCGTCTGCTATGCATGTGAGAGCTGGACAATGAATAAGGAAGACCGAAGAAGAATTGATGGTTTTGAGTTGTGGTGCTGATGAATGCTGAAGGTACCATGGACTGCTAAAAGAACTAACAAATCTGTCCTGGAGGAAGTGCATCCAGAATGCTCCTTGGATGCGAGAAAGGCCAGAGTTTGTCTCACCTTCTTTGGTCATGTTATCAGAAGGGACCATTCTCTGGGAAAGATTGTCAAACTTCATAAGGTGGAGGGTCAATGAAAGAGGGGAAAGCCCTCAACAAGATGGATTGACACAGTGGCTGTGGTGATGAGTTCAAGTATTGGAAGGATTATGGAGATGGTGTAGGACAAGGCAGTGTTTCATTCTGCTGTGCATAGGGTCACTAAGAGTCAGACATGACTTGATGGCACCTAACAACAACATCACAACAAGAAATGAAAGGAGAGACATCACAACAGAACCAACAGAAATAAAAAGAATATAAGGATACTTTGAAGAACTGTACTCCAACAAGCTTGAAAATTTAGAAGAAATTGATGTATTTCTAGAAACATGCTACTTGCCTACACTAACACAGACTGAGGTAGAATAATTGAACAGACCCATAATAAAATAAGAAATTCAACAGATCAAAAAACAATTACCAACAAAAAACGTCCTGGCTCTGATAGTTTCACTGGAGATTTTGACCAGTTATTCAGAGAAGAGCTGACACCAATCCTACTCAAACTATTTCAGAGTGTAGAAAATGATGGAATATTTCCAAATTCATTTTATGAGTTAAGCATAATCCATATATCAAAACTAGGCAAAGACACCATGAGAAAGGAAAAGTACAGACCAATATACCTCATGAATATAGATGCAAAAATCTTCAATAAAATCATAGCCAATAGACCCCTACAACATATCTATCTATCTATCTATTTATCTATGTATATATATATACATTATGATCAAGTGGGATTTATACCAAATATGCAGAGATGGTTCAATATTTGAAAAAAAATCAACATAATCCATCACACAAGTAAAATAAAGGAAAAGAATCACATGATCATATCAATAGATGAAGAAAAGGCATTTGATAAAATCCAACACACATTCCTCAGGAAAAAAAAAACTCAGAAAAATAGGAATAGAAGGGAAATTCCTCAACTTTATAAAGGGCATATATGCAAAAACAACAGCCAATATTATTCTCAATGGAGAGAGACTGAACCATTCCCCTTGTGAACAAGAACCAGAAAAGGATATCTTCTATCTCCACTTCTATTTGACATTGTATTGGGAGTCATAACCAGGGCTATAAGACAAGAAAGGGAAATCAAAGTCATGCAAATTGGTAAGGATGAAGTAAAACTATCCTTATTTTCAGATGTTATGATCCTATATATAGAAAACCTAAGAGACTCAGCAAGAAAACTACTGGAACTTATTGAAAGATTTAGCATAGTGGCAGGATAAAAGATCAACATCCAAAAATCAGTTGGATTCCTCTACACCAACAAAGAGGTCTCTTAAAAGGAAATAAGGAAATCAATACAATTTACAACAGCCACCAAAAAGATAAGATACTTGGGAATAAATAAATATTACTAGGAACACAAAAGACCTGTACAAAGAAAACTACTACTTCCATGCTCATGGATAGGAAATTGAACATTATGAAAATGTCAATACTACCAAAAGCAATTTATACATTCAATGCAATCCCAATCCAGATCCCATTGACACTCTTTAAAAACATGGAAAACCAATCCCTAATGTTATATGGAAAGGAAAGAGACATCAGATAAGCAAAACACTACTAAAGAAGAAAAAAGTAGGAGGTCTCACACTCCCAGATCTCAAAACCTACCATACAGCCACAGTAATCAAAACAGCCTAGCTCTGGTACAACAACAGACACAGACTAGTGGAATAGAGTTGAGAATCCAGAAATAGATCCACCTACCTACAGTCAGCTTATCTTTGACAAAGTGCTGAAATCCACTAAATGGGGAAGAGAAATAAATGGTGCTGGCAAAACTGGGTATCCATTTGCAGAAAAATGAAACAAGGTCCATACCTCACACCATACACAAAAACTAACTCCAGATGGATCAAAGACTTAATGTGAAACCTAAAGCTATATAATTCATCAAAGAAAAATAGGGAAAAAATTAGGGGCCCTCATTTATGGCATAGATTACCAAGCATAACCCAAGATGCACAAATAGCAGAAGATTAACTAGATGATTGAGGCCTTCTAAAAATTAAATTCTCATGTATATCAAAAGACTTCTCCAAAAATGTAAAAAAAAAAAAAAGAATGTACAGAATGGGAAAAAATTATTTGTCAGTTACATATCAGACAAAGAACTTATCACTAAAATTGATAGACAATTCTAGCATCTCAACATCAAAAAGACAAACAATCTAATTAAAAATAGGCAGAAAATATGAATATATACTTCCCCAAAGAAGGTATGCAGGCAGCCAACAAACATGTGAAGAAATGTTTGCAATCATTAGCTATTGTTGTTGCTAGGTGCTGTCGAGTTGTCTCCCACTCATAGTGACCCTCTGCACAGCAGAACGAAACACTGCCCAGTCCTGTGCCCAGACACTTGCTATCCTTGAACCCATTATTGCAGCCACTCTGTCAATCCATCTTATTGAGGGCCTTCCCCTCTTTCGTTGACCCTCCACCTTACCAAGCATGACATCCTTTTCCAGAGAATAGTACCTTCTGACAATATAACCAAAGTAGGTGAGACAAAGTCTGGCCATTCTTGCTTCCAAGGAGCATCCCAGCTGCACTTCCAGGATTGATTTGTTAGTTCTTTTAGCAGTCCATGGTACTTTCAGCATTCTTTGCCAGCACCACAACTCAAAAGCAACCACTCTTCTTTGGTCTTCTTAATTCATTGCCCAGCTCTCACGTACACACAATGTGATTGAAAATATGTGTCAGGCACACCTTAGTCCTCAAGAAGACATCTTTGCTCTTCAACACTTGAAAGAGGTCTTTTCCCAGCTGATTTTCCCAGTGCTATACATTGTCTGGGGAGCTCTGGTAGCATAGTGGCTAAGGCACTTGACTGCTAACCAGAAGGCTGGCGGTTC
>NW_006921800.1:4612029-4613144 GCF_000298275.1 Orycteropus afer afer | reverse complement strand
GAGGGGGAGGCCTTCAACGAGATGGATTGACACAGTGGCTGCGATGATGGGCTCAAGTATAGCAGGGATCATGGAGCTGGTGCGGGATTGGGCAGTGTTTTGTTCTGCTGTGCATGGGGTCTCTATGAGTCGGAAACGACTCAACGACACCTAACACACACACATTTTCAATGAGTAAAGTTGTGTCATCTGCATAATGTAGGTTGTTAATGACTCTTCCTCCAATCATAATGCCATGCTCTTCTTCATACAGTCCAGCTTCTCAGATTATTTGCTCAGTATAAAGATTGAATAAGTATGGTGAAACGATAGAACACTGAAGCACTGAAGCACTAACTTCTTGATTTTAAACCATGCAGTGCCCCCTTGTTCTGCTCAAATGACAGCCTCCTGGTCTACGTACAGGTTCCTCATGAGTACAATTACGTGTTCTGGAATTCCCATTCTTCTCAATGTTACCCATAATTTGCTATGATCCACACAATGAAATGCTTTTGCATAGTTAATAAAACATAAGTAAACATCTATCTGGTATTATTTGTTTTGAGCCAAGATCCATCTGACATCAGCAACGATATCCCTCATTCCACATCCTCTTCTGAATCTACCTCACATTTCTGGAAGTTCTTTGTCAATATTTTACTGCAATAATTTTTTAATTATTTTCAGTAATATTTTACTTGCATGTGACATTAATGTTATTGTTCAATAATTTCCACATTGTGTGGGATCACTTTCTTTGAAATGGGTACAAATATGGACCTCATCCAGTCAGTTGGCCAGGTAGCTGTCTTCCAAATTTCTTGGCATAACATAGTGAGTGCCTTCAGTGGGGCATCTATTTGTTGAAATATCTCAGTGTGTATTCTGTCAATTCCTGGTGCCCTGTTCTTCGCCAATTCCTTCAGTGCAGTTTTGACTTCTTCCTTCAGTACCATTGGTTCTTGATCATATGTTACCTCCTGAAATGGATGAAGATCGACCAGGTCTTTCAGGTACAGTGACTCTGTGTATTTCTTCCATCTACTTTTGATGTTTCCTGCATCATTCAATATTTTGCCCATAGAACTTTTCAATATTGCAATTCAAGGCTTAAATTTTTTCCTCAGTTCTTT
>NW_006921800.1:4610262-4611654 GCF_000298275.1 Orycteropus afer afer | reverse complement strand
TCAATGCATCAAATCTATTCTTTAGATGGTCTCTAAATTCAGAAGGGATATATTCAAGGTCATGTTTTGGCTCTCATGGACTTGTTTTAATTGTCTTCAACTTCAAGTTGAATTTTCATATGAGCACTCATGGTCTGTTCCACAATCCGCTGCTGGCCTTGTTTTGGCTGAAGATATTGTGCTTTCCATCACTTCTTGTCAAAGATGTAGTCAATCTGATTCCTGTATACTCCATCTGGTGAAGTCTACATGTATAGCTGCATTTGTGTTGAGAAAGGTATTTGCAACGAATAAGTCATTGGTCTTGCAAAATTCTATCATGCGGTCTCTAGCATTATTTCTGTCTGTCACCAAGGCCAAATTTTCCAATGACCTCTAATTCTTCTTTGTTTCCAGCTTTTTCATTCCAGTCACCAGTGATAATTAACACATCTTAATTGTATGTTTGGTCTATTTCAGACTATAGAAGTTGATAAAAATCTTCAATTTCATCATCTTTGGTTTTGGTTGTTGGTGCATAAATTAGAACAATTATAGTATTAACTGGTCTTCCTTGTAGGCATATGGATATTACCCTATCATTGATAGCGTAGTACTTCAAGACAGATCTTGAAACATGCTTTGTGATGATGAATGCCATGCCATTCCTCTTTAAATTGTCTTTCCCGGCAGTAGATCATATGGTCATCTAATTCAAAATAGCTAATACCAGTTCATTTCAGCTCATTAATGCCTGGGATATCAATCTTTTTGAGTTTCATTTCATTTTTGACAACTTCCAATTTTCCTAGATTCATACCTCGTACATTCCATGTTCTGATTATTAATGAATGTTTGCAGTTGTTTCTCCTCAATTTGAGTTGTGCCATGGCAGCAAGTGTAGATCCTGAAAGCTTTACTTTATCCACATCAGTAAGGTTGTTTCTACTCTGATGACACAGCTCTTTCCCAGTCATATTTTGAGTGCCTTCCAACCTAAGGGAGTCATCTTCCTGCACTGTATAGGGCAACGTTTCTGGGCTATTCACAAAATTGCCCAGTAATATATTAGACAGTGTTTCTCTGTGATTCATAAGGTTCTCCCTGGCCAATTCTTTGAGAAGTGGATGGCCTCTTCCTTCTTCCTAGTCTGTCTCAGTCTATAAGCTTCATTGAAACGTGTGTACCATGTGCAACCCTGCTGGCATTTGAAACACAAGTGGCACAGCCTCAAGCCTCACAGCAACATGCAAACCACCACAATATGACAAAGTGACAGACAAGTTTATCTCCCTTAGCTGCTACCTCTTCCCCCTCCCCTTACCTGGATCCCAAGGTTCTGCCATCATCAGCTTTTCCCCTGCTTCCTGCCTCTTAGGTGGGGGCCTGTCTCCCTCCTCTTACCTGTACCCC
>NW_006921800.1:4599682-4608797 GCF_000298275.1 Orycteropus afer afer | reverse complement strand
ATTGCTGGCAGAAGAAAACATTAACTCTGCATAGTATTTCGATTTCTAGAAAGCAATGGTAAAAATTCTCTCCTTAGGATTTTTTTTTTTTTTTTGGTAGCACAATGTATGTACATGTAATTGTTCCTATAAAAGGAGATATATGTTGTAATAGTTCAAGCAAACCCAACCCACTGCCATAGAATGAATTCTGACTTATAGCAACCCTCAAGGACAAAGTAGAACTGCCCCATAAGGTTTCCAAGGCTGTAAATCTTTATGGAAGCAAACTGCCTCATCTCTCTCCCTAAGAGCAGCTGGTGTGTTCAAACCACTGACCTTTTGGTTGTTGTTGTTGTTGTTATGTGCCGTTGAGTCAGACCCAACTCATAGCAACCCCTCCTTTGGTTGCTGAGGCAGTATCACTACAGAAGTAAATTACCCCATCTTCCTTCCAAGGAGTGACTGATGGTTTTGAACCGCCAGCCTTCTGGTTAGCAGTCAAGTGCCTTAGGCACTACGCTACCAGAGCTAGCAGCTGAATATTTTAAAAACCGTGCCATCAGAGCTCCCTCACAATTCAACAGGAGGACAGAAATTATTAATCTGCAGTTTACTTTTTTTTTTTTTAACGTTAATGAACCTACTAAATGAAAAGGATAGATTTTACCCTCTTTTATCGGAGATGCCGAGAAAATACTACTTTTTGTTTGAAGATGAAGAGAAGGGCAAAGAACAAGACTTCATTTTTTCCACTGAATCATTAGAGATAAATTTAAACTGGCATCAATATTTTTCATGGCCAAAATTATATTATGGAACTATACAGTTCTTTACTACAATACCTTGAACAGAACTTAATGTGTTTATATAGGGGTAATGCGGTATGGAAGGAACTAAAGAAGTATTTCTTTTCATAGATTACACAAGAATTCAACTTACAGTTTTGACTAAATATTAAACATAAGTGACTTCAAGGAACAATAAAACAAGTTTTAATTGATATAAAAAATCTTTGGTCAGAAGATAAACACCTCATCCCAAAGATGTCCACATACCAATCTCCAGAACCTATTGATATACTAGGTTACATGGCAAAGGAGAACTAAAGTTGCAGATGGAATTAAGATTGTTAATTAGCTGGCATTAAAATAGAAAGATAATCCTGCATTATCTGGGTGGGTCTAATATTCTTAGAAGTTGAAGACTGAAAGAAAAGCAGAATGAGGAAATGTGACTATGGAAGAAGGTCAAAGTAGTACAATGCAAGAAAGACTCCATATGCTAAGTGCTGGATTTAAGAATGGAAGAAAGACCCTATGAGCCAAAGAATGTGGCAACCTCAAGAAGCTAGAAAACACAAGGAAATTTATCTCCCCTAGAGACTCCAGGCCTCTGGTGGCATAGTGCCTAAGGTATTTGGCAGCTCACCAGAAGGCTGGCGATTCAAATCCCTCAGCCACTCCTTGGAAGGAAGACTGAGCAATCTACTTCTATAGACACACCTCCTCAGAAGACCCAAGGAGGGATTACTAGTCAGAATCAACACCAAGCAGTGAGTTTGGTTTTGGTTTTTTGGAGAGACTCCAGAAAGGAACACAGCCCCGCCAACATCTTTATTTTCATTCAATGAGGTCTGTTTTGGACTTTGACCTCCAGAACTGTAGGATGATACTTTTGTGTTGTTTTGTGGTAATTTGTCACAGCAACACCAGGAAACTAACACAACATTCAATTTTCCTCTCTCTCTACTGCCTTCTTCCTAATTATGTCTGCATGGAGAGAGAAAACAGAGATGGCCAGAGACATAGATTCAAGCAAAGGACCAGGGAGAGGGATAAAGAACAGGGAGAAAGAGAGAGACTGTCCTTACATAGTTGAGAATACGTTAATACCTGTACTTATTAAGTATATTTTAGTTTTTAAGATCAACTTCTTTGGCTCTTGTCTGCTAAATAAAATGCAGTCTTAAGAGAGGACTTTAAAAATTAAAGTTAAACAAACCTTAAAAATTAAAGTTAATAAATACTTCTTTGGATTAATTAACAATACAAACAGAAAGTAGAGTGCAAATCACTTTTGGTCTCCAGTAGAATGCTATTAGAGAAAAAAAATGTTGCTGTCATTTTCACTGGAATGAGATATAATTTTGTTTTGGTCGGCTCACTCAGTTTCTAATATATAAGAACTCAGACACCATTGTGTTTGAATAATAATGTAATGCCTTACCTGAAAACACAATAATGGGGAATTCTGATAAATTAAACCAATATCTATTGAAATTAGAGTTAGGACAAATGCTCCCATGCCATAATTATAAACCAAGCTGTTGCTAGCAATAAACTTTAGCTGTTATTATTGTGAGGGCAATGAATGGTCCTATCGAAATAATTTTATACCTATAAAATGTAATTGCATTTTGTTAACCCAATATGAATTTTTCACAAATGAAAAATAAGTTCAAAATGTTATGATTTCCTTGTTTTGCTTCTAGCCAAAAGATTGTATGTTGCCCAATTAAGAAATCATCTTTATTATTATTATATAAAATTTCAGTTTACATAAGATACCTTAAAACAGTAGGCGTATTTTGATTCCACAAGGTCACTTTTTTAATATGAATATGAAACAAAAATAATGTTAGTAAAACTGTGCATAATTTAATCTTCATGTATAGTACTTTTGAAATTGGACCTATAGTAATTTAATAGCAACTTGTGTATGTGTCATATTTAGAGTAAAGCATTTGTGAAATTCCGTTGTTCAATTATCATTTAGAAAAGGCTTCAATCAACTTAAAAAAATGACATATGGCTCAATAGAGACTAGAAGTCTTACCATTAAACTTAGCCTTACACTTTCAAATGCTTTTATTCTATATATTCTCATTGTCTATGGTACCTCCATTAGCAAACACATTTAGGTAGGTAATCCGTGACCACAATCAGATAAACACAAGCGAAAACATGCCTCTTCTATACTAAGACTGAGTATTTGAAAAGGAGTTAGGTTGACAATTACACAAATCTTTAGAATTTTTAATCCTCTTTTCTTCTCCCAGTAATTATTCTAACCATTCTTTAGCTACAATGGTTACCTCTAAAATATTGAAATTTTACTCTAATAAAAGACTTTCTTTTTGAAACATGGAAACTTTCTGGCTGATTGTCACTCTCTTATGGGAGTTTACCTTGTGAGAAGACTGTTGTTGTTAGCTGTCCCTGAGTGAGCACAGACTCGTGGTTACCCAGCACAATGAAGTGAATGCTGCCCTGTCCTGGGCTGTCCCCATGTTCAGTTGTGCATTGGACTCTTGTAATCCAAAGGATTTTCACTGCCTGATTTTTGGAAGCAGATGACAAACTTCCACAGTCTTTGCACAGGGAGACAAGTGGGGGGTGGAGGTGGGGGAAGAACATGGGAGGGAAGGACACAGGGAAGAGGTAACTACGGGGGGCTGGAGCGGGAAAAGAGCTGTTACATTGTGGAGAATTGCAGTCAAGGTCATGAAACAAAAAGTGTATGAACAGCTATATGGTAAATGAATTTGTTCTGTAAACTTTCACCCAAATCACAACAAAAAACAAAGAAGAAGAAATAGACCGCCAACTTCCAAGCCTGTCTTACTCTGTATTCTGATTACCTAGTGCCACTCTGACAAGCATATACCACAAATGGGATGACCTAAACAAACAGGAATTTATTCTCTTATACTTTGGAAGGCTAGAAGTCCAAGATTGAAGTACCAGGCTCTAGGGGCTGTGTGAAAGCCCCTTGACTTTGGGCTTCAATTCTGCCTCTTGCCCCAGCCCACTGAAGCTAAAGGCATCTCTTCACTCAGGCAGCTCTGGCTGCTGAGGCTAACAAGCCCAAATAAAATGGCACAGTCCCAATGTTACCAAACATGGCAGGTCATTGATTCAAGTCCATTGAAAGTCCCAGGATAGGCAGAGCATGGCAGGCTGCTGGACATGACACAGCTAACATGCAGGGTTCAAGTGTGTCATAAGCTAGAGACCATTCCCCAAAGCTTCTCCTTATATACAGAAAGCAGACCATACCCTAAGGCAGCTACTCAACTGCTCACAGTAGATTCCACCTTGGAGTTGATTACCAGTCTCATCGTGGGGACACTCAGCCAGGCCCAGTCAAGTTGACACACAAACTTAACCACTACACTCTGGATTATTTACCTTTAAAAATGCCTTGAAAACTTCTTGTTAAACACCCCTGTTTGTTGGGGGATCCTGCATAAACTTCAAAGATTTTAGAGATTAAATTTTTTTTGACAACTCAAAATTAGCAGATATGTTTTAGTGTAAAGCCAGATGATGACTTTGTGGTTATTTACTTGATATGTCTAATACCATCATACTTCACTAAGTCATTTTTCTCTTCTGCTTAGACTACTTTCATAGCAAAGTTGGCTCTACTTCCTAAAGTTATCTTCTATTGAAGCCAAAGCAAAAGCAACACAATGTTTTACTCAGAAGAGTAATTTCCTAATAATATAATGAATATAGGAGACCAATGATTAGTTTAATTCACTTTCAGTCCTGCCACAATTCTCTAAGAGTAAATCATTATCTAGCACATTCTCATCTCATTCAGACACTGTACTGTGTGACATCATATCCAGATAATTTAATCATGTACCAGATATCTATAAACAGAGACTAATTAAAAAACAAAATCAGTTCTCTAACCTTGAGTGGCACAGATGGTTAAGTGCATGACCGTTTGCACTGGGCAAATCTGTTGCAAAGGACCTCTTTAAAGTATTAAAGAGCAAACATGTCTCTTTGAAGACTAAAGTATGCCTGACCAAAGCCATGATGTTTTCAATTACCTCATATGCACTTGAAAACTCACTGCCATTGAGTCAATTTCAACTCATAGTTCTGGTGGCATAGTGCCTAAGGCATTTGACTGCTAACCAGAAGGCTGGCAGTTCAAACCCACCAGCCACTCCTCAGAAATAAGGTTGGGCAATGTAGTTCCATAGTGATACTGCCTCAGAAACCCAAGGAGGGGTCACTATGAGTTGGATCTGATTCAATAGCAGTGGGTTTTCATATGCATGTGATAGCTGGACAATGGATAAGGAAGACCAAAGAAGATGATGCTTTTCAGTTGTGAAGAATATTGAAAGTACCATGGACTGTTAAAAAGACTAACAAATCTGTCCTGGAAGAAGTGCATCTTGAATGAGAGAATGGCCAGACTTAGTCTCATGGACTTTGGTCATGTTGTCAGAAGGGACCATTCTCTAGAAAAGGATATCATTCTTGGTAAAGTAGAGGGTCAATGAAAAAGGGAAAGGCCCCCAACAAGATGGATTGACACAGTGGCTGCAATAATGGGCTTGGGTGTGACAAGGATTGTGAGGCTGGCACAGGACCAGGCAGTGTTTTGCTCTGTTGAATATACAGTCGTTATGAATCAGAGCCAACTCAATGGCACCTAACAGCAAGAATCCTGGGTGGCACAAAAGGTTAAGCACTTCACTACTAACAGAAAGTGTGATTGTCTGAATCCACCCAGAGGCACGTTGGAAGACAGGCCTGACGATATGTTTCTGAAGGTCACAGACTTGAAAGTCATATTTAGTAGTTCTACTCTGGACACATTGGGTTGCAATGAGTCAGAAACAGACTTAACAACAAAGAACAACAGCCACCCTCAAAGTAAATATCACTAAACTACTATTTAAAAGGAGCCCTGCTAGCGTAGTGCCTAAGGCTATTGACTGCTAACCAGCTGCTGGTTCAAACCCACCAGCCACTCCTTGGAAAGAAGGTTGGGCAATCTACTTCCATAGAGATACTGCCTCAGAAACCCAAGGAGGGGTCACTACGAGTGGGGTCCGAATTGATGACACATAACAACAACAACAAACTGTTTAAAAACAAAAAGCCACCTAACTGCATTTCTTACACAAGCACACACACACAGATAAACTTAAAAAAAAAATAATATTCATCATAGTACTCAAACTGAAGGAAACACAAGGAGAAGAAAATAAAAATACAGTCACCTAGATTGTCAATGAGTCATTGAGGAAGCAAGTGAGGTACATTGCTGAGGGCATTGATACTTCTGTGGTCATTACCCACCATAATGATAATTTCAGAAACAGAATCTAAGCAGCAGAAAAGAAATATTCTTTTCAAATGAGCCTAATTTATTCCTTGACTGGATGTAACAGAATGCAGTCTTGTTAATAATGGCAACAGTAAAAGCCCTTCTACATGCAAGTAGAAAATGAAAGTAAATACTGTATTTAATCCATAAACCAAACACAAACTACTAGTTACAATCACAGAGATTTGGGCAGTAGTCCACAAAGACATACAGAATAAGCTAATACATTTTTACAGATTTTTTTTTTTTTTTTTTTGCCATCAGCTTAGCTCAGTTACTGTTCTCTCTGGAAACAACCTCCTTAACAATAATACCAAATAATTGTGTTATAAATAGATGTAAAACAGTGGGAAGTGGTATGTCACCATATGTGGCTTTTACAAATTGTTCAGAATGCTTCATTATTAGCATACAGCTTGCTCCAGATCATTACAAATCATTTCATTGATAGAGATAATAGTAATGGCTTATGATATTATCTCCTTGTCTATTGTCATAGCTTTCCTGTAGGGCTCAGCAGGTACAGAAAAAATCTAACAGATGTCTTTCCTTTGGTATCTGTTTGCCTCAATCTGTACTCATGAAAAGTTTTATAAAAGCAAGAAAACATAAGACTCTCCCCAGCAGATGTTATTGACAGATCAAAACACATTTGTGAAAACCAGTTTGAGCTAGTTTCCCCTTTCTCTTTAAAAAAACCTTGACCTTTAAATGTTATGTTCAGAGGAGAACCAAAAACAAAAAAATAAAACCAAACTCACTGCTGTTGAGTTGAGTCGTTTTCCAACTCATAGTGACCCCTCTTTGGGCTTCCAAGGCACTATCTCTACAGAAGTAGATTGCCCAATCTTCTTTCTGAGGAGTGACTGGTGGGTTTGAACCACCAGCCTTCTGGTTAGTAGTCAAATGCCTTAGGCACTAAAGGGAGGTAAAAGAACCAAAGGTTTCTCCACTTGTTGTGCACCCACTATGCACCAGGTGCTCTATATAACTTACCTCTCTGCAAGGGAGACACTACTGACATTACATAGTTAAGAAAGCTGAGCCTCAGTAGTTGAACAGTCAAAACCAGATAAACCTCATTCCAGATTGCACCAAGCACTTTCCATCATCTCCTTGGAAGGAAGGTTGGGCAATCCTACTTCCGTAGTGGTACTGCCTCAGAAACCCAAGGAGGGGTCGCTATGAGTCGGGACCGAGTCGACGGCAAACAACAACAACAACAACCCTGAACATACTCCACCAGAAACAAATTGGAAAGAAAATATGAATTAAAAAGTAATAGTCTTCAGAAATCTGTATTGGAAGATGTACAACCACAATGCGCCTTAGAGGCAGGATGGTGAGACTTTGCCTCTCATTCTTTGGTCATGTTGTCAGAAGGGACCAGTCTCTGGAGAACAATATCATCCTTGGTAAAGAAGGAAGAGAGTCAATGAAAAAGAGGAAGACCCTCAACAAGATGGATTGACACAGCAGCTACAAAAATGGGCTCAAGCACAGCAACAATTGTGCATACAGCATAGGACTGGACAGGACAGTGTTTCATTCTGCAGTACAGAAGGTAGCTAGGAGTCAGAAAAGACTCAAAGGCACTTAACAACAACAGTCTTCAGGGGAAAAAAAAAAAAAAAAGAAAGAAAGAAAACTTTAATAAGTAGCATTTTTACCACAGTGTTGAGATTTGTGAGGTCAAGCATCTAGTAGCTCATTGTAGGACACTCTGACACCCCCACGGAGGATTTGAAATAGAGGGAAACAAGACTTGAGGCCCCAGAGGGGTTTGCATTTAGATCAGTGCTTCTCAAACTATCAGTGGCAAAAAAATCTCTTCATTGTTTTCATTTTTAATCCATTGCAGACCATTCTTTGTAAAGTGCAATAACAATTATTTTAAAAGTAAATGAAAATATAAAGCAAGATATACAAAAAACAAGCTAAATTACTCTAGAATTAGATTTAAAAATTGAGCTCATTCATCTCATGCTGAGACACAGCAGCACTGCCAAGTTGATGTAAAAGATTCCAAATATCCACTCTCAGTTTCTGTTCTGTTCTTACCTCATTGTGGACTGGTGACAAGCTACTCTGAGACAGCTGAAATCTATAACTCACACCTTGAGTAGCACCGAGAATTTGGTTGAAGCACTCTCACTTTTTTCTCCTCTACCTCAATGTACTCTCAGGCAGTACATAAATTCAGGGCACCCAAGTACAGGGATATTACGTTT
Source organism: Orycteropus afer afer (assembly GCF_000298275.1). Classification (NCBI taxonomy): domain Eukaryota; kingdom Metazoa; phylum Chordata; class Mammalia; order Tubulidentata; family Orycteropodidae; genus Orycteropus; species Orycteropus afer. Next base: position 4,600,443 of record NW_006921800.1, on the reverse strand, counting down.
GGAAACTTCTGAAAAATTACCAATTTGTATAAATGCTACTGTCTGGAAATGAACTGAAAAATTCAGAACTTTTTAGTCCTTTTACAATAACATAATCTATAAATCAGGAATTGTTTGGAATGGCCAACAAACTCTGTTTTATGTGCCCCACCTGCCATTCCAGGAAGCCATTAAAATATTCTTCAGGAAAAACAAAAGAAAATAATTGATGTGTGTAATGCACATTCTGCCCACTATGTTTTTAATCTTAAAAGAAATCATTAAATAATTAGAGGTTTCAAAAGTAACCTTTTGAAATCAAGATATTCCTGTTACTTTGGAGTTGGTGTTTTGCCTAGTTTCACCTTTAACTTTCACTTGTAATCATCAACAAAGTAACATAACATATTTGGGAAGAAGTACTAACAGAATGCTGTGTTGTTGCTGTTGTTCTTGTTAAGTGGCGTCAAGTCATTTCCGACTCACAGCGACCCCATGCACAGAAGAACGAAACACTGCCAGATCCCGTGCCAGCCCCACAATCCCTGCTATACTTGAGTCCATCATTGCAGCCACCAATCCTCCAATCCTGATACCATGTTTTTCTTCATATAGTCCAGCTTCTCAGATTATTTGCTCAGCATATAGATCTGCACTGAACACTTTCCCTTGTTACCCTCCCGAGGGGGACCGGGTCTCCGGGAGCAAGGTAAGCACAGGCGTAGCACAGAGTAGCAGGCCGGAAGAGCAGGAGAAAGGGGTAAAACCCAGTCACTAGTGCT
>NW_006921800.1:4568820-4593068 GCF_000298275.1 Orycteropus afer afer | reverse complement strand
CCTGAGTTGCCTCTCCTCACCTAATCCCTTCGGCTGACTGCTCTTCTCTCTGGCTTCCTGGGTTTTAATCACCTTTCTCCTGCTCTTCCCACTTGCTACTTCGGGCATCCCTGAGTTGTCTCTCCTTGCCTGTAACCCTGGGGCTGACTGCTCTTCTTTTCGGGTTCCTGGCTTTTTATCCCCTTTCTCCTGCTCTTCTGGCCTGCTACTCTGGGTGGGCCTGAGTTGCCTCTCCTCAGAATGCTGTGTAGGAAAATAAAATATGCCCCCTTGTCAATGTGTCCATGTGGATGCATTCTGATCAAAGGTTAGGAAAGTTCAATCTGGGAGCACTTTTCCATTAGCGCTTAAAAAGCTTAACATAATGAAAAAGTGGTATGAATAAATGCCCCATCAATTATAACATTATATGCATGATTTTAAGACTTACAGCTTTCTTTTATAAACTTGACTGTTAATTGACAAAAAATTTATAAAAATGCACTAAAATCATTGTATTATTTTCACATACACACACACAAAATTTTTTGAACACTTGGAGAAAAGTAATATAGTCAAATTTATGTGACTTTTTCTTCATTAAGTAAATGTTGTTAAAGTCGATGATTATATTGCATTCAGAGTAATGCACTTTCCATTTTGTTTCTACATAAGTAGGTGAATATGTCAACAAAAGGAAGGAAAATTTAATACTTAACCATTTATAACACCTGTTGTTGTTGTTAGGTGCTGTCATGTTATCTCCAACTCACAGCGACCTCATATACAGCAGGACAAAACACTGCCTGGTCCTGTGCCAGCCACACAATCCTTGCTATACCCTGAGCCTGTCATTGCAGCCACTGGGTCAATCCATCTCTTTGAGAGCCTTCCCCTTTTTCATTGACCCTCCACTTTGTAAAGCATGCTATCCTTCTCTAGGGAATGGTGCCTACTAACAACATGACCAAAGTAGGTGAGACAAATTCTGGCCATTCTTGATTCCAAAGATCATTCTGGCTGCACTTCTTCCAGGACAGATCTGTTATTTCTTTTAGCAGTACATGGTACTTTCAGCATTCTTAGTCAACACTACAACTCAAAAGCATCCACTCTTCTTCGCTCTTCCTTTTTCCTTTTCTAACTCTGACATGCATATGAGGTGATTAAAAATACCATGGCTTGTGTCAAGCACACCTTAGTTTTCAAGGAAACATCTTTGCTCTTCAGCACTTGAAAGAGGTCATTTGCAGCAGATTTGCTTAATGCTATATGCACTTAACAACAACAACAACATATGACATCCAATATCTTGACTGCTGCTTTTGTTGGTGTTGATTGTAGAAACAAATAATATGAAGTCTTTGGCAACTTTAATCTTTTCTCCATTTATCATGATGCTGCTTATTGCTCTCATTTTGAGGATTTTGGTTTTCTTTATATTGAGGTGTAATTCATACTGTAGACTGTATTCTTCAATCTTCATCAGTAAGTGCCTCGTCATCCTCACTTTCAGTGAGCAAAATTGTGTCATATGCATAATGTAGGTTGTTAATGACTCTTCCTCCAATCCTGATGCCATGTTCTTCATATAGTCCAGCTTCTCAGATTTTTGTTCAGCATACAGATTGAATAAGTATGGTGAAAGGATACAAACCTGATGCACTCCCTTCTTGATTTTGAACCATGCAGTGTGCCCTTTTTCTGTTTAAATGACAGCTTCCTGGTCTATGAACAGGTTCCTCCTGCGTACATTTAAGTGTTCTGGAATTCCCATTCTTCTCAATGTTATCCATAATATGTTATGATCTACACAACTGAATGTCTTTGCATAGTCAATAATACAAAGGAAACATCTTTCTAGTATTCTTTGCTTTCAGCCAAGGTCCATCTGACATCAGCAATGATATCCCTCATTCCACATCATCTTCTTAATTCAGCTTACATTTCTGAAAGTTCTCTCTCAATTGCTGCAATCATTTTTGAATTATCTTCAGTAAGATTTTACTGGCATGCAATATTAATGATATTATTTGATAATTTCCACATTCAGTGGTATCATCTTTCTTTGGAATGGGTACAAATATGGATCTTTGTCAGTCAATTGGCCTGGTAGTTGACTTCCAAATTTCCTGGCATAGCCGAGTGAGTGCCTCCAGTGGGACATCCATTTGTTGAAACATCTCAATGGGTATCCCATCAATTCCCAGAGCCTTGGTTTTTGCCATTTCCCACAGTGCAGCTTCAACTTCTTCCTTCATTACCATTGGTTCTTGATCATATATGACCTCTTGAAATGGATGAACATCAAACGATTCTTTTTGGTGACTCTGTGTACTCTTTCCATCTTCTTTTGATGTTTCCTGCATCATTCAATATATTGCCCATAGAATCTTTCAATATTGCAACTCGAGGCTTACATTTCCATTTCAGTTTTTTCAGCTTGAGAAATCTCAAGTGTGTTCTCCCTTTTGGCTTTCCAACCTCCATGTTTTTTGCACATTTCATTATAATTGACTTTGTCCTCTTGAGCTGCTCTTTGAAATCTTCTGTTTAGCTCTTTTATCATTTCTTCCATTTGCTTTAGCTATCTCCATTCAAGGACAAGTTTCAGAGTCTCTTCTGATATCTATTTTGGTCTTTTATTCTTTTCCTGTCTTTTCAATGATGTTTTGCTTTTTTCATGGATGATGTTCTTGATGTCATCCCACAATTCCTCTGGTTTTCAGTCATTGGTGTTCAATGCATCAAATCTATTCTTTAGATGGTCTCTAAATTCAGGAAGGATATAATCAAGGTCATATTTTTGCTCTTGAGGAATTTTTAAAATTGTCTTCAACTTCAAGTTGACCTTGCATATGAGCAGTTGATGGTCTGTTCTACAATCAACTCCTGGATTTGTTTTCATTGAAGATATTGAGCTTCTCCATCACCTCTTTCCACAGATGTAGTCAATCTGATTCCTGTGTACTCTGGCTGGTGAAGTCCACATGTATAGCCACTGTTTGTGTTATTGAAAAAAAGGTTTTTGCAATGAATAAGTTGTTGGTCTTGCAAAATTCTATCATGCAATCTCCAGCATTATTTCTATCTCCAAGGTCAAATTTTCCAACTATCAGTGTTTCTTCTTTGTTTCCAACTTTTGCATTCCAGTCACCAGTGATAATCAGCACATCTTGATTGCATGTTTGGTTAATTTCGGACTGCAGAAGTTGATAAAAATCTTCAATTTCCTCATCTTTGGCTTTGGTAGTTAGTGCATACATTTGACTAATAGTAGTATTAACTGACTTTTCTTGTAGGCAAATGAATATTATTCTATCACTGACAGCATTGTACTTCAGGATAGATCATGAAACATTCTTTATGATGATAAATGCCATGCCATTTATCTTCAATTTGTCATTTCTGGCATAACAGATCATATGGTTATCTGATTCAAAATGTCCAAAATTGGTCCATTTCAGCTCACTAATGCCTAGGATATCAATCTTTATGTGTTCCATTTCATTTTTGACCACTTCCAATTTTCGTAGATTCATACTTGGTATATCACATGTTCCAATTATCAATGGAGTTTTGCAGCTGTTTCTTCTCATATTGAGTCATGCTACTTTAGTAACTGGAGGCCCTGAAAGCTGTATTTTATCCATATCTTTAAGGTAGGCTCTACTCTGATAAGGCAGCCCTTTTCCAGTCATATTTTGAGTGTCTTCTGACCAGAGTGTCTCATCTTCTGGCACTATATCAGATAATGTTTCAGGCCCATTCATAAAATTTTCCAGTAACATATCAGACAGTATTTCACTACTATACATGAGGTTTTCACTGGCCAATTCTTTGAGAAGTGGATGGCCTCTTCCTTCTTCGGAGTCTCAGTCTGGGAGCTCCACCAAAACCGGTCTACCATGGGCACCCCTGCTGGCACAGCCTCCAGCCTCTCAGCAACACACAAGCCACCACAGTACAACAAACCAACAGACAAGTTCATCTCACTTAGTTGTTCCAACCACTCCACTCACTTCCTGGGTTTCCCCCTACTTATTCCTACCGGCCCTGTCTACTGCTGCTCCCTGTCACCTGGGGCTATCCCCTGCCCTTCTTACCTGTTCCAGCCACAAGCCCTTTCTATATTATTATTGTTTTATAACACTTAGGGACTCCTTCTTCATTCCATAAAGGGCCAATATCAGACAACAGCAATGAGTTTTACGAATATACATGAGAAGGGAAAGAGTATGAAATAACATTACTAATTTACTTTGTAGTAATATACATGACTAAATATGAAATAATAAAAATTATAATTAAACTTTGAAATAGGAAGTAAAAATAGGACTCTAACCTTTCTGTGTGTTCCTGTTGTTACTAAAGAGTAATCACCACTGAAAAACCTATTAGAAATTGGTGTTGCTGCTAATCATGTCTTGATATTTAAGTATAATATTATGTTTCATTAAATCCATCTTAAAAATCAAACTTTTATAAAAGACCTTTACAGACAGACTAATTGTGACCATATAGAAAAAAAAAAAGCACTTATTTTTGAGAATTTCCACTGGTATCCATGAGAGAGGGGTCTTAAATTAGCAACAGATTTTTTAAAAAACCCAAAACAAAAACAACTTGATACTCTAGCTAATGAGATAATAATAACTATTATGGTAGTATTTCATCGTTTGTAAAAGAAGCAGCATTTGCACATTGGTTGTCATTAGCAGAATGACTTTTTAATGGATATTGCAATAGCTTTTATCAGATAATCAGACTGAGATTCAGTTTATCCTGCCAAATACAAAATTAAACAAAATGTTTTTATCTTACAGAAATGTTTATTCCACTTCCTTAAAGAGCTGAAAAATAAAAGCATTGCTTCTTCCCAATTATATGTTTATGTACCATGTATCTTCTCATATTGCTGTGATTAACACAACTTTTATTCTTTAAGTTACATGGAGAAAATTTTAATAGTTTTTATTTTACCCAGTGCAAACTGTTATTTTTCTCAATTGTAAACATATTTACTTATAGAAAAACATGGTTGTCCTACAAATGTTTAAAATAACAAAGAATAAGTAAAAATTAAAGACAGATATAGCATTGTAGTAATGGAAAGAAAATCAACTGCAGAAGCAATGTATGACTTGACAGCAAGATTTGTGAAAAAGATCTGAACATTCTAGTTGACCACACTTAAATGATAATATTAAGTGACAAAAATAGTTAAATCCAGGCTGGATTCATGGAAGTGGCAATATTATGATTTAAACACAACAATATGACTGGTTCTACCTCCCTATGCCATATTCTAAGAGTAGGGTGGAAACATTCCAATACTTCCAATGTAGTAAGTCCTGGAGTCTGGAAAACTGTCAATTTTAGAGTGATTGAATCAGAAGTCAGAACTTGCGACCCAAAAGTACAATGTGACCATTCAAATGTATTTTTGGCTAACACAGTGGTGACCTGAACAGTGTTTTAAACTTTGATTTAGAAATCAAATTTTATAAATAAAACAAGCCTCTCCTGAGAGTCAAAAGTTCTGGTGAACATGGCCCATATTCCCTCTTGGGAATAATTAACTGAGGTGGAGAGTTGCTGCCCACCCCTATTAGATGGGTTATATACATTCTCCATGTCACCACAGCCCCATCTCTTTCCATTGACTCTCACCCTAGCCAACTTCACAGGTTCATGTCATGTCACTGGCCACTTTAGGGGTTGGCTATAGGTATGTGTGGTCTAAAAAGACAAGAGGAGTTATGATTGTCCATTTAATTATTTAAAGATTGTCACATAAAAGAGAAAATAAATTTACTCTAAGTTTTCATAGACAGCCCAAACCAAAAACAACCAGACTCACTGGTGATGAGTTGGATCTGACTCATAGAGACCCCTCCTTGGGTTTCTGAGGCAGTATCACTACGGAAATAAATTGCCCCATCTTCCTTCCAAGGAGTGGCTGGTGGGTTTAAACTGCCAGCTTTCTGGTTAGGAGTCAAATGCCTTAGGCACTACACCACCAGAACTCATTAGAATTTATAATAGATGGCTTTTAAGAGAATATAATAATAAATTATATCCTTTGGGACAATAGAGGCATCTTTGTTAGAAAGGAAAGTGCACCCTTTCATTGGAGATACTCAGGCAAAATCTGGATAGTCAATAGCATTTGTCTTCTTGGCCCTGAAAGTTAGTGATACTATAAAAGAAACCAGATTGTTTAAATATATCTACATTATGTGAAGGGAGCTCTGCTGGCGTAGTGTTCAAGCATTTGACTGCTAACCAGAAGGCTGGCAGTTCAAACCCACCAGCCACTCCTCAGAAGGAAGACTGGGCAATCTACTTCCATAGAAATACTGCCTTGAAAACCCAAGGGGCGGCTGCTATGAGTTGAATCAACTCGATAACAGTGAGTTTACACATATGAAAGTAGTTCAATTTTAGTTGTTACATAACTATTCAACTGGAAAATTCCTCATGCCATTTTTAAGTTCTCTTTGTCTCAGATATTATCTTGTTGTTGTTGTTATGTGTCCTCGAGTCACACCTGACTCACAGAAACCCCTCTTTGGGTTTCCAAGGCGGTATCACTATGGAAGTAGATTGCCCCATCTTCCTTTCGAGGAGTGGCTGGTGGGTTTGAACCGCCAGTCTTCTGGTTAGCAGTCAAGTGCCTTAGGCACTATACTCCCAGAGCTCCCCAGATATTATGTAGATAGGGGAAATATAACTTTTATAAGGAAAGGATATTTGTTGCTCAGAATTTCCCGCTTTTTCCTAAACTGACGTATATGGGTGCATGTGTGGGTTGGCTTCCTCATTATATTATAGTTATAAGTAAGATAGGAAGCTGTGGTGGTGTAGTACCTAAGGCATTTGACTGCTAACCAGAAGGCTGGCAATTCAAACCCACCAGCCACTCCTTGGAAGGAAGATTGGGCAATCTACTTCCATACAGATACCGCCTCAGAAACCCATGGAGGGGTCGCTGTGAGTTGGATCCAACTCCATGGCAGTGAGGTTTTTTTTTTTTGGCTTGTTTTGAGTGCCTGAGCACTTGGACATAGTTATTATCCATGATGAGACTGGTAATCAATTGCATGGTGGACTCTACTGTGAGCAGCTGAGTAGCTATCAATCATATATAATAAATGATAGTTATATGTCAGTTATCAATGTCCAGTGAAGCAGCAGTTGAGAATTTAAATGGCATACTGCACTGGGCAATACTGCTGCAAAAGACCTCTTTAAAGTTGAAAAAGAAACGATGTCATTTTAATGACTAAGTTGTGCCTAACCCAAGTTATGGTCTTTTCAGTCACCTCATATACATGTAAAAGCCACACAATGGATGAGGAAGAAAGAAGAATTAACACATTTGAAATGTATTGTTGGTGAAGAATGCTGAATAAACCTTGAACTGCACAAAGAAAAAACAAATCAGTATTGTTGTTGTTGTTGTTGTTGTTGTTATGTGCCGTCGAGTCGGCCCCGACTCATAGCGACCCCTCCTTGGGCTTCCGAGGCAGTATCACTACGGAAGTAGGATTGCCTGTTGTTAGGTCATGTCAAATTGTGTCCAACTTTTTAGTCCTGGAATTTATTGATTAATAAACAAAACAAATAAATTACATCTTTGTATATGAAATTAGGAAAACTTTAGTTGTTACTTAACTGCTTGACTAGAAAATTCCTCTTGTCTTTAAAGTCTTCTCCAGCTCTCAGATACCATAGAAACAGGGAAAATATGAATTTACAAGGAAAAGGTAGTTGTTGCTCTATTCATTACATTATTCTTTCAATTTTTCTAAAGGTTAGATATTTTTCAACACAGAAAAGCTAGGGAAACAATTGTTTTTATTTGTATAGAGTGATATTTCAAAGAGGTTATGTTATAAAAAAAAATACTTATCAGTTAGAGATGCATATTGAACAGTTTACAAATAAAATGACATGATGTCTGAGATTTCTTTAAAATGCTTTGGTTTAAAAAAAGAAGTGTAATAATATAATAATATTAGAAAAAACTGTTGAAGCTGAGTGATGGGTATGTGGGGGTTCATTCTATATATAAAGATCAAATTCTAAATAACTCATATTCCAATGAGTTTATTATTTATAATTATAGCTGCTAAAGCAGTTTTGGCTACATTTTTTACATATAAATAAAGATTTATATTTAAATATTGGAAAATAAGTAATTTTCTGGCATCATTTTTTTGTTTAAAGATTATCTCCAAGATATTTCTGGCAGCCTTCCAGATTCACAGGCAGAATAAAGAAGAATGTTAAAAATCTTTCAGCTTAAGGGACTGCATTTTGAAAATGAGAAAGCCACAATTCTGTAATTGTGGATGACACCTTCTCGTGTAGGAAATATTCTCATTGGAAGATAGCATTCTGTTGATGTTCAGTGGTTGAATCAGGCTTATTATCACAACCTGGACTTCATTATACCAAAAAAAAAAAAACCTCACTGCCATGGAGTCGGTTCTGACTCATAGCCTCCCCTCCTTGGGTTTCTGAGGCAGTATCTCTATGGAAGCAGATGGCCCAGTCATCTTTCCGAGGAGTGGCTGGTGAGTTTGAATCACTAGCCTTCTGGTTAGCGGTCAAATACCTCAGAGATTACACCACCATTTTTATCACTTCTTTAAATGTATTCGTTCTAACTTCAAATTCAACATGTCCAATTATGCCACATTATCATAACAAACACGAAAGTAATTTTTTCTTTCTATAAATTTAGTGTTCATTATATAAGAAAGCTCTAAACATTTAGCCAAATAAGAATGAAAATATTGGGTTCATGGAATTCCACAAAAGTATAAAAAAAAGAAAGATTTTGCTTGTCCTTCAGAAATACTATTTTTTATTCTGTAGTGAAGAAACAGGTTATTATTCCTCTAATGAGGTGTTAAATTACAAAATTTTGAAAAACAACAAAAAAAACCTCACTCCTATGGAATGGATTCCAACTCATAGCAAAGACTTTGGGTTTCTGAGGGAATAAATCCTTACAGAAGTAGATGGCCCAGTCTTCCTTCTGAAGAGTGGCTGGTGGGTTTGAACTGCCAACCTTCTGGTTAGCAGCCAAATACTTTAGGCACTATGCCACCCAAAGAATTTTCAAAGAATTATTTTTATGTACAGGTTTTGATTTTAGGCAATTTCATAAGAAATGCAAATTCTAATAAGTCAAGATTTTCTGTCAAATATTTTTACAAATCTCCTACACTCTTCAGTTAATATGTTCATCTTTTCCTTACTGTTTCTGACATGTAGTTAGAACAATGACTAAAAATGAAAAGATTTTCTTATATTCTTTGCATATTCATCTCAGGTACAAGAGACATTTTCAATATTCATCTATGAAAACAAAACAAAAATTAATAAAATAGCAAAGGCATCTAATGAGAAAGACTTAAGATGTTGCAACATGTAAATCAATATTTTGCAGATTGTGTAGGTCTCCATACTTCCAACATGTCTAGGTAATTTTTAAAATTCAATATATGAATATTTCGTTCATCATTAAAAAAAAAAAAAAATTTATTGCTGTGGAGTGGATTCAACTCACAGTGACACTTCCTTGGGTCCGAGGTGGTATCTTTATGGAAGCAGATTGCCCAACCTTCCTTCCGAGAAGTGGCTGCTGGGTTTGAACCTCCAGCCTTCTGATTAGCAGTCAAATGTCTTAGGCACTATGCCACACTATTTATTTAGTTATTTCCTAAGACATAGCTCTGCTGGCTTAGGTCCAAAGACATTTCACTGCTAACCAGAAGGTTGGTGGTTAAACTCACCAGCCCTTTGCAAAAGGAAGACTGTACAATCTACTTCTGTAAAGATTTACTTCCTTGGAAACCCAAAGGGAATCACTATGAGTTGGAATTGACTCGATGGCAGTGAGTTTGGTTTTTTTTTTTTTTTTGGAAAATACAGTCTAAAGTTTTTCTTTTTTTTTTTTCAGAAATGATAAATATCTATATTCAAATAGAACTATTATGTCCCAAGAACAAACATCTAATTTTTATAACTTCTCTTTTGTATTATGTCTTCCAAAATTTTCTTCCATTACTGCGTATAAATCAAGTTCTGCTGATATTAAATTATTAATGGATTAACTCTAAAATACCTCCTTGTACTGCCTCTGACTCAAAATTCTCTAATTTAATAAATAAATATTCAAACGAATTGTTTAAGTAATTAAAAGTATTTTACAGAATATTCCTCAGTCATTAAATGCTTAAACTGGTGTGATCTGCATTTTGACAAAACAATGCTACAATGGAAATAGCCTTAGTTTGAGCCATCTGTTTCACAGTTCACAAATACATTTCCATTAGTAATTGTAATTGGGGGCTTATGTCCAAGAGATATATCAAAACAAGAATAATCCTAGTTTCACATTTCTTAGAATGATAAGCATAATAAGTACTTATACTGTGCTAATATTAGTTTCATCTTTTAATGCAGTTTAAAATAATATAGGCTTCAATATTCTGAATAATATTTAGCATCTGTCTACACCCTCCTTGCTTTATGTATTAACTAGCCATCAGATTTATCCTTGAAATGTGAAAATAAATTGTAGGGAGGGAATAAGTGTGTCTTATCAGTTCAAAATGTCTCCAATCAAATGATAACCTTAGCCTTACAAAAGTGAGGCATTGGCCTCTATGCAAGGTCTTGGGATTCTCCCTTCCAAGAATTTTCACTCATAGGAATAGAGAGAGCTCTTTGCTCCTTTCTTCCTTTTTGCTTTCTCATCTATATCTATGTATGAAGCAAAGTTAAAGAAAGTAGGTTCTTGTTTTGTTTTTCAGTTTTTGAATTAGAAATGTGATGAGAAACCTTGGGTATTCACTCAGTGTCCAAAAGGATTGAATTTAAGGAACTTGCACTAAGCCTTCTCAAGATCAAACAAACCATAAAGTCCATCCTAAATTCAGATTTTCCAAAATAATCAAAATTTAACTGCCCATCAGGAATCAGAAAGCAAAACATCTGTGATAATCTAATTTTATTTAAGACTCCCATATTTATTCTGTCCATGCCACAAATATTTATTGAATATTGCCATGAGCTACACATTCTTCTAGGTATTGAAATATGCACAGATGAACAATTTAGCCTTGGTCTCTTTTCTTAGGAAGTTTATAGTCTAGGGAAAAAGTTCACATTGAGCAAATAAGTACAAGTCAAATTCATATTGTAATATGAATAATAAGGATGGTGCAAATGGTTAAAACACTCCACTGCTAACCAAGGAGTTGGAGGTCTTGATCCACCCAGATGTGCCTTAGAAGAAAGACCTAGCAATCTACTTCTGAAAAATCAGCCACTGGACACTCTATAGAGGATAGTTCTGCTGTGACACTCATTGGGTCGCCTGGAGTCAGAGTTGCCTCCATTAGCAACTGGTAGCATGTGTGGATGGGGAGTTCTCTGAAGAAGTGAGACTTCAAGAATAAGGCTATAAAGATGAGTAGAACTTTGCATAGAAGGGTGGAGAGGAACATAAGTAAAATCTGAAGGTTATAATTAATACTGGAATAGAATATATGTTGAGAAATAAAGCTGAAGTTAAAATAATCATTGTTATTGTTGTTACGTGCCGTCGAGTCAGACCCGACTCATAGCGACCCCTCCTTGGGTTTCCAAGGCAGTATCATTAGTCACTTACAAAACAAACAAAATCTCTTTCATTAGATTATCTTTGAGCCATAAAATTGTCCACATAATAGTGGTTTCAGTGAAATATAGTACTTAAAAAAAATCGTTTAGCCATGTATTTCTAAGTCCTAACTCGAACTAAAAGAGGAAAAATGCAATGAACCAATGACAATATAGTATTGATATACTTCTGCAACTCACAATCTCATTTTTACTAATTTTCTGAATACTGTTATATGGAAATAATGGCAATTCTGACAATTTCAAGGATGCTTAATTTAAACTTTGCTTAATGTAAATATTTCAAGCTCAATTATTTGACTTTCTAGTACTTTTCTGGAAATTAAATAAAACTGTTGTAGGTGAAAAAAAATTACATATCCTTTGGGTGGAAAAATAATTAAACTACTTCTATTAGACTAAAAATTAAATTTATTTCAATATTTTCAATTATTTGTTGAGATTGAGATATTTTACCTTTTAATTTATTTTGAAATATCTGTTGAGATTATCTTGTAAGATTATATATTTATATAGCACTTCCTTTTACAATAAAAACTAATGATACTTTCAAAATATACTATAAATTCTTATCAGCACCAAATTTTTATTTATGATCATTTGTTCTTATTTTTACCATTTAAAATAAATTGTTATTAAAGTAATATAGATATTTTTTAAAATCAAATAAACCATGGAGTTGCAGCTCAATAAATCATTTCAAAGTGAATATACTCATAGAAGCATAAACCAGGTTGAGAAATAGAATATTATCAGCACCCTGGGAGCCTTTGCAAATCACTTACCTCATCATCATTATCACTTTATCCTTCCCAAAAGTAAGCAACTATTCTGACTTTTACAAAAAGATTAGTTATGCTAATTTTTGAACTTCTATATTGAAGCATATAGTACGATAAATAAGGAGTTCTGATGGCATAGTGGGTAAGGTATTTGGCTGCTAACTAGAATGTCGGTGGTTTAAACCCACCATCTGATCTGTGGGAGGAATATGAGGCAATCTACTTCTGTAAAAATTTACAGCCTTCCAAACTCAATGGAGGTCACTATGTGTCAGAATTGACTAGATGGCAGTAGGCTTTAGTATGATAATTGATATAGATGATAATGATACTGCCTCCAAAACCCAAGGAGGGGTGGCTATGAGTCGGGCCGACTCGACCGCACACAACAACAACAACAACAACAATAGATGATAATATGACATAGCACAACTTGTATCATGCAGCTAAAGCTGTGCTTAGAGAAAAACTATAACCTTTAAACATATACTTAAAAGTGCTGAAAATTAATGATTTAAGTGTCCAGTTAAAAAAGTTTGAAAAAAGTAGAAAAATAAACATGACGTTGTTTAAAGGACAGAAATTAACAGAACAGAAAATTAAACAAAGATAAACACTGGTTTGCTGAAAAGACTAATAAAACTTTATAAGACCTCTGGACAACAATTAAGAAAAAAAGAAAAGTTACCACAAATGATCAGTATTAGAAAGAAAAACAAAAAGGCATCATTATAAGGCTATTATATATATGCCACCTTGCTTTTATCACTTTTGAATTATAAAAAACAAAATTATTGAAAATGCACAAATGGGGGAGAATAATGATAATAGCTCTTCAATTGTTTGAAAGATTGTTGTTGTTGTTGTTATGTGCCATCGAGTCAGACCCGACTCATAGCGACCCCTCCTTGTATTGCCGAGGCAGTATCACTACAGAAGTAGATCGCCTAACCTTCCTTCTGAGGAGTGGCTGGTGGGTTTGAACCGCCAGCTTTCTGGTTGGCAGTCAAGTGCCTTAGGCACTATGCTACCAGAGTTCCTGTTTGAAATATTAGAATATTAAAATAGAATTCAATTTGTCCTTGCTAAAACGGCAAGGAAGCCACATGTTCTGACCTCCTCTAACCCTACAAGGGGAAGGCAGGATTACCAGCAGTAAACCAAGGCCTATTACTGCAAGGCCAGACATGCTGCCTCCCTCCAGCCCTTTCACCAACCATTTCTCCCAAAGCACCCACCACCTCTCTCCTGGGTTCGATAATTTGCTGCAGTGGCCACACAGAACTCACAGATTATGAGGTTTATTAGGGAAGTACCAGGTTATAATTCGAGTTCAAGAAAAAATGCTCAGTCTCTCTCCCAGCCCACAGTCCCTCGGCCAACAGTCTCTCACAGTCTCTTTCCCAGCAGTGCTGGTCCCTCGGTGTCTCACTCAGCAATGCATGTCTCTTGCGTCTCTTTCTCAGCAGCATGTGTCTCTTTCCACAGCATGTCTTCCTCCACCAGCAGTCATAGAGAGAGTTCTGCCTCCAGGAGGCCTCCTTTTGGGCCCGGAAGGGTGGTCAAACTAGCCAATCATAGCATCAGAACTCTAAGCACCTGAGAGAAAGTGGGAACCTCCCAGAACATTGTATTGTGCCATGCCCAACAGAAATACTCCATGTGGATAACATTTACAATCAGGAGCTCCTCAGTTGCTCATTCCACCACTGAATTTACAATGACTTATGGGTAGAAAAGCCATCCAAAGAAATTTACTACACTGCAGTCCTCATTGACACTAACAGAAAGAACTAGGAACAGTGAATGGAAATTATATGAAAATATATCTAAGCTCATTCTAAGAATTTAAATGAAATCACATCTTCTTCTTTGGTTAAAATATTCACATCCAGGTTGGAAAACCTGAAACAGATGACCATGTTCATAACACTTCTGCTGTTGTAAATCTCTTAAGAATCTGAAAAAATGTTTGGACATTCTTCCCAGATGAATACACGTATGGATACATACAAAGATTTTACATCAGGAAATCTCTCCTGGGACTCACTAGTAATGAAGCCCTGTTGTAAATCTCATGTATTACGTGAAAAATCAGGATTCAAGATATCTGTTGTTGTCATGGTTAGCTGCCATTAAGTTCCCTCCTTCTCATGGCAACCCCATGCACAACAGAACAAGATGTTGTCCAGTTCTGCACCAGGTGCAGGGTTGGGTGAGGATTGGACCATTATGACATGTAGGGTTTTCCCTGGCTTAATTTTGGAAGTAGATCACTAGACCTTTCCTCCTCTTTTGTCTTAAACTGGAAGTTCTGCTGAAACTTGTTCGACACGATAGCAACACAGGAGCTTCCACTGACAGACTAGTGGTGGCTGCCCATGAGATGCATTAGCCAAAAATCAAACCTGGATTCCTACTTAGAAGGGAAGAATTTATCACTGATCCACTAATGCTTCAATTAAGATATATATCCCTACTATAAAAAGTAATTCCCAGGTTGTAAACAAATGAATAAATAACATTGAAATGCTCTTCTAATTTGTTGAAAGGTAATTTGGTAGGGATGTTGTGATTGTCATATAATTTCATTACTTAACCTATTTCCCTTCAGTTCAGAACATTCTCAAAGAATAACTGGAATATTTTCTACTAAGTACCATTTATATTAATATATTGGTGACTCATCCAATAGCACAATTGCCCAAGATTGTGTATACTTTGATTTCTCTGGAATCTCCATGTACTGTAAATACAATTAGTAAATGCAAACATGTACCCTTGAGCTTTAAAGAAGTACATTTAGAAAGAAATAGTTTGAAAATAAAGCATACACTTTAAAAGCTAGAAGACAAATAATTTATCAACTACAATATTCCAAATTTCTCATCATCAGGAAGAAAGGCATAGTATATTTCCATTGTGAAAGCAACCACAGAGAAAAAATCAAGATGCATGTAAAGGAAAAGTTGTTCAGAAGGCAAAAACAGCCACCAATGATAATGATCAGTCTTATTCATTACTAGTTTCAAAATATGCAAAACGCGTGGTTTTCCTCCACAAGTAGTCTAAGAAAATGGAAACATTTATATAAATTCTGTAGGATTCCTTTACAAGAGCAGGATCCTCTAACACCTGGTTCCAAACACTAGAAATTTCTATTCTACTTACTTGAGGCCTTCATTCCTTCTTTGTGTTGATTTCAGTATTCAATGAGTAGAACTCTAAATTCACACAGCATTTGCTTTTGTACATTTAAAATGTCTGACCTTTACACTACATGACTTTACAATTTAATAATATGATGTTACTAGCAAGACTATAAAATGAAATCACTCAGTAAAACTTATATGCAATATAATGTTGCACACTGTGAGGTAAATCCAATAATACACAGTATGACTCCTCAGACATTTGAGAAATCATTGAACAGAATTACAGCTATTGAGGGCAGAGATTTTTTTTTTAAGAGCAGATAGGGTCAAAATTTTATTAAGGGGGATGAAACACAACCTGGTATTATTCATCAGTACAGAATATCAAGTGTTTAGTGACAGCCCTTCAGCAAGTAAAGCAAGGATTTGTTTAACATTTCATTTAACATAGATCAAATTAATAATAGAGTGGATTATTTGGGTTTTGCTAAAAGATTTCCTTACAAATAGGTATCTTGGTGAAAGGCAGATGGTGTGATGAAAGGTCTCAAATTTGAACTTTGATCCAGATTTCTAGTTCTTTGGCAATGAAGAAAATACTATAGAATAAATGAAATACATAGTGTGGCTTCTAATATAATACTGTTTCTATGTGAGAGCAAAATCTCCCCATTACCAGGTCTGAATTAAGCATATTATACAATGTTTCTGCTATCTATTGATGCACACCAAACAATTCCAATATTCAGTGGCTTAAAAAAGGGATTTATTGTTTATTATCATCTGTAAATTGACTGGGCATGTCTTCTGCTCCATATGTTCTACATTGGAGTCACTCTGAGGTTGCATTCGGTTGGATGGGCTGGGCTGGATGGCTCAAGAAGGACTCTCTCACTATCTGGGGTTTAGGTGCTAACTGCTGGCTGGAGCCTTAGCTGTTCTCATTCTTGCTAGCTCTTCATGTGGTGTCATAACTCTTTAAGTGTCTCCCTCTCTAGCAGAATAGCATGGCTGCTGACTTCCAATAGGGAGCATTCTGAGAGAGTAGGCCTCCGTGTGCAAGCACAAGTTGAACCTCTGCTTGCATCACTTTTGCTAATATGTCACAAGACAAAACTGACCACATCTAGTGCCATTAGGGGAAGGGGTCTACAAGGGTGTAATGACTGGAGCATGTATTCATTGCCCCCCTTAATAGAACAGCCTGCCAAACATGAGTTATGATTTTACATGCAAATTAGAATCTGTGAGATTGAATCTCCATTTTTATGCATCAGTCTATAATAAGGAGAAAAAATAATTCCATTATCAGTTTCTTCTTTTTTTATATCTCAAACAACAATAATACCATAAATAAGAAATAGTGCAGAAGAATCTCTCATTTTAAAAGAAACAATTGTCACTTTTTAATGAAGCCAGAGAAAATGTCTAAAATCAACTGTTAAAGTGAGTTTTTAAAAATTACAAAACCAATTACCGTATATATCTTAGTGTAAGAATAATTTTTCCAAACTTAGAATTGCAGTATCTTTTTTTTTCTCAGAAATAGTTTCTACACAGAAGGAAAAGCCAAATGCACATAGCCAGGACTTTCTTTTCTTTGTTTTTTTAAACTTATTCATCAAAAGTGCTTGATATCATTTATGAGATCGGCAAATGATGATGATGATGATGCAATAAAAATAAAGTTATCTACAAGTAGTGACTGAGCATTCCATTGCCATAGAAACAACCAAAAGTCTACATCAATCATATCTGCTTAACAGTGTTGATAATTTTATAAGAACATAAAGAATAATCAGAACAAAATTAAATCAAACAGGGAACCAAGACGAGTTTGCCAAACACTTGATTTGACTTTTGTCTTGTCCTCGTCTGATGAACGATGTGAATTTAGGCTTTGATTTTCAGAGTCTCAAGCGACATTGAAAATAAGACACAAAAGTTGTGGGCCTGCCTATGATAGGGAATTTTATAGATGACACCCCCTTAAAATGGGCTTCAAAGGATTAGAACTTCAACACAGAAGTGAACTAAATAGGTCCAGAGAAAGATGGCAGTGTAAGAAGCTGCATGGAAATAAATAAATAAATAAATACTACAAAAATAAATTAATAAACAAGCAGAAATTGGTAGAATCAATGGTCTCAAAACTCTGGAAATCAGTCAGAGTTACAGCCACTAAACGAATGCTGAATCAAGAAAAAGATGACATAATAATTTGGAGCCTTGGTTTTTATTTGTCTCCTCCCTACCCCCTCACTGGCTTAGTATGTCCATCTTAAAGTGGAGGTGACTCACTCTCAGAGAAAAAGCCTGATCTGTGGCTTTAGGTGGAGCAGAGCAGACTGTATTTGCAAATTGTTGTGTGTGTCAATTCTAATCTGTTTGGTCCTGACTTCAGGTCTGAAGCAAGTCAGACCTTGTCTCAGTTTGGCCTGTCTTGGAGTTTTAGCTTCAAGGGGGAAGGATACTGGGTAGCATCCTATGGCAGTGGTCACCTGTGACCACTTGTAGGTCTCTGGAGCTAAAGAGTGCCATTAAGGCATAATAGGTCCCTAAATGCTAATAAAATAGCCAATAAACACAGGAAAAGATGTTGAACATTATTATTCATTAACCTATTGCCAGGTGGTTGATTCCACCAACTCATAGCAAATCTATAGCGACTCTATAGGACAAAGTAAACCTGCCCTCTGTAGTTTCCAAGGCTAAAAGTCTTTATAGAAGCAGACTGCCATATTATTCTCCTGAGGAGTGGCTGGTGAGTTCAATTGGTAGTTGAGCACTTAACCACTGTGAAAACCACAATAACTACCACTTCATACCCACCAGGATATTTATTATTAGAAAAATGAAAGATAACAAGGATTGGGGAAGATGTGGAGAAATTGGAACCCTCATCCATTGCTGGTGGGAAGGTAAAATGGTACAGCCTCTGTGGAAAACAGCTCAGTGATTCTTCAAAAATTAAACAGCAATTCTATATCTAGGTATAACCACAAGAATTGAAAGCAAGAAATCAAATAAATACTTATAACCACCAGTTTTCATTGCAGCTCTATTCACAATATCCAAAAGTAGGGACAACCTAAGTGTCTACCAACAGATGAAGGCATAGATTAAATGCAGTGCATACAGACAAGATGTTCATGTGATTCTTATAGATCCCAGGAGATTCTTAAATATACATTCATATACAAAAGGATCATCTGGGGATCTATATGAGACATCATATATACATGAGTATAAAGAACAATCACCTGATGATCTTGTTAAAATGTAGATTCTGATTCAGTACATCTGTGGTGGAATTGCAAATCCTCAGCAAGTGTTGAACCAGAAAGAACCAATTCAAAACCGTGAACAAAAGGACAAATACTGTATGATCTCACTTATATGAAATATTTAGAATAGACAAATGCATAGAGGCCAAAAATTGTTTGAAACCAAAAACGGTTTCAAAAATGGTTGCAGCAATATATTGACAGAGAACTTCCAGAAATGCAAGCTGGATTCAGAAGAGGACATGGAATGAGGGATATCATTGCTGATGTCATATAGATCTTGGCTCAAAGCAAAGAATACTAGAAAGATGTTTACTTGGATTTTATTGACTATGCAAAAGCATTCAATTGTGTGGATCATAATAAATTGTGGATCATAATAAATTTTGGATAACATTGAGAAGAATGGGAATTCCCAAACACTTAATTGTGCTTATAAAGAAGTTGTACATAGACTCGGAGGCTGTGGTTCAAAAAGAACAAGGGGATAACATGTGGTTTTAAATCAGGAAGGGAGTGTGTCAGCATTGTATCCTTTCACCATAGTTATTCAATTATATGCTCAGCAAATAATCCAAGAAGCTGGACTATATGAAGAAGAAGGATTGGAAGAAGACTCATTAACAACCTGCGATATATAGACAGCACAACTTTGCTTGCCAAAAGTGAGGATGATTTGAAACACCTACTGATGAAGACTGAAGACTACAGTCTGCAGTATGGATTACATCTCAACATAAAGAAAACAAAAATCCTCACAAGTGGACTGATAAGCAGCATCACAATAAATGGAGAAAAGATTGTAGTTGTCAAAGATTTCATATTATTTGGTTGCACAATCAACAGCAATGGAAGCAGCAGTCAAGACATCAGACAACATATTGTACTGGGCAAATCTGCTACAAAAGACCTCTTTAAAGTGCTGAAGAGCAAAGATATCTCTTTGAAGACTAAGGTGCACCTAACCCAAGCCATGGTATTTTCAATTGCCTCATATAGAGCTCTGGTGGTGTTGTGCCTAAGGCATCTAACTGCTAACCAGAAGGGTGGTGGTTCAAACCCACCAGCCACTCCTCAGAAGGAAGAGTGGGTGATCTACTTCCATAGTTATACAATCTCAGAAACCCAAGGAGGGATAGCTATGAGTCGGATCTGACTCGATGACAGTGAGTTTTTAGTCATACACATGTGAGAGCTGGACAATGAGTAAGGAAGACCAAAGAAGAGTTGATGCTTTTGGGTTGTAGTGTTGGTGAAGAATACTGAAAGTACCATGGACTGCCAGAAAAATGAACAAATCTGTCCTGGACGAAGTGCAGCCAGAATGTGCCTTGTAAGCAAGAATGGGCAGACTTCATGTCATCTACTTTGGTCATGTTGTAAGAAGGGACCATTCCCTGGAGAAAGATATCATGCTTACTATAGTGGAAGGTCAACAAAAAAAAAAGGGGGGGGGGAAGGCCCTCAATAAGATGGATCGACACAGTGGCTGCAAAGATTGGCTTAGGTATAGCAAGGATAGTAAGGCTGGCACAGGACTAGGCAGTGTTTTATTCTATTGTACATAGAGTCGGTATGAGTCAGAGCTGACTTGACGGCACCTAACAACAACAGCAACATAGAGACCAAAGTTTATTACTGATTACCAGCTGGTGGGAGGGAAGAATGGGGAGCATTACCGATACGGTACTGAGTTTCTGTTTGGGTTGACGAAAAACCTTTGGAAATGAGTAATGATGTTTGCACAACATGGTAAATGTAATTAATATCACTGAATTTTACACTTAAAAATGGTTAAAATGGAAAAATAATGTTACTTATATTTTACCACAATAAAATTTAAATAATCTATCTCTCCTCAAGAATATTATAAGGGAAGTTCCTTGTATTGAACTGTGATACTGAATAGAAGGGAAAAATACTTCCCTCAAGAATTTCTAACTCCAAGACAGCCTTCAAGTGTCTTTGCAACCACAACATTTACTACACATGCGGTATAAAAAAACTTAAAATGAAGAACTTAAGTTAGTAACCATAGACTGGTGTCCTACGTTCCTGCCAGAAAAAATTCTAAATCTTTCTAGAGGGACCTCATCTTTATCCTAGGTCTCAAAGAGTATTCATTAATAAACTTCCAGAAATATAAATTTTCATATTTTATATAAACATAAATTTTATATAGATATAAAATATGTGGAAAGATGAAAGAGAGATAAGGTACGATTAGTGAGAGGCACATGGCAAAGTTATAGAGCAGAATCATAGCCAGAAAGAGCTCCAGTACTATAATTTTCAGACTCTGAATAAATGAAAGGGATAGATATGTAAAAAAGACAAAGTAACTATAAAATATGTCTAAGTACATTAGTAATAATAAAACTTCTACAAGTGGAAACTATATTTGTTAAAATTAAAAGCTCAGTGGGTTTAACATGAAAATAGGTATCGTAGATGAATATTGTGGTATTAAACTCCAAAAAAAAACCAAACAAACAAACTCACTGCTGTCAAGTCGATTTCAATTTATAGACATCCCTCCTTGGGTTTCAGAAGTAGATTGCCCAATCTTCCTTCCAAGGAGTGGCTGCTAGGTTTAAACCACCAGCCTTCTGGTTAGCAGTCAAATGCCTAGGCACTACAACACCAGAGCTCCCGTTGTGGTACTAGGGGCTATCTAATTGATTCGGACTCATAGTGACCCTACTATGTACAACAGAACAAAACACTGCCCAGTCATGGGCCATCTTCACAATTGTTGTTATGCTTGAGCCCACCATCACAGCCACTGTCTTTGTTAGTCCAATTTATTGAAGGTCTTCCCCTTTTTCACTGATCCTCTACTTTGCCAAGCATGATATTCTTCTCCAGAGTTTGGTCTTTTCCGACAACATGATGAAGTAGGAGGGACAATGTCTGGCCATTCTCCTTTCTAAGGAACATTTTGTTTGTATTTCCTACAAGACAAATTTGTTCATTCTCCCATCAGTCATGGTACATTCAGTATTCTTTGCCAACACCACAATTCAAATGCATCAATTTCTCTGTGGTCTTCTTCATTCATTGTCTATCTTTCGCATGTATATGAGGCTATTGAAAGTACCATGGTGTGGATGAGGCACACCTTAGTCTTCAGTGTGATTACTGGATTTGCAGTGATCATAGGACGGTATGGGTAATGCATGAACAGCAAGATTAAAAATATGGAAGAGAGTTTTGAAGACATAGAGTGTAAAGCAAGACAGTCTAACACATGCCAAATATGAGGTTCAGAATACGTGCAAAGAAACAGTGAAGACAATGATTGAGAGTTTTTGCTAAACTCATGAAACAGTAAATGCATCAACCTGAAAAGCTCTATTAATCTCAAGCAGGAGAAATAAAAATAAATAAAAAGAAAAGCTAGAAAGAAAAAGGAAGAACATTCTAAAGATAATTTCAAAGAAGTAATCATTACATCGTTAAAGCATCTGTACTAAAAAGAATGACTCTATTTCTGATGTTAGATGGCTGACAGCTTTCAAGCCCATAACTCCTTCTTCTCTAACTGTCCTCCATCTGGGCAAGCTGATTGTTGTTGTTGTTGTTATGTGCCATCGAGTCGGACCTGACTCATAGCGACCCCTCCTTGGGTTTCTGAGGCAGTATCACTCCAAAAGTAGATTGCCCCATCTTCCTTTCGAGGAGTGGCTGGTGGGTTTGAACCGCCAGCCTTCTGATTAGCAGTCAAGTGCCTTAGGCACTATGCTACCAGAGCTCCCTTGTAAAGTATATATGTCCTAAAATGTTTATATTTCACCTTCATTTCTAAAATACATATTTTAGCTTAATATAGAATACTACATTGATATTGTTTTTTTTTTTTTCTTTCCATATTTCAAAGATATAACATCCCCGTCTTCTTACTTAAATTGTTTTTGGATGAGGTACATGTCTCTCTCTCTTCTGATTACTTTTAACACTTTCCCTTTAAAGTTTTAAGCAATTCGTTGTTTTAATCAATTTGAAAATGAAGTGCTTTTGTGTGTGTGTGTTTTCTTTTTTTCCAATGTTTCTTGTGCTTAGATATGTTGAATGTCTTAGATCTATAGATTTATGGTTTACATCAAATTTGGAAAATTTTCAGATTTTATTTTTTCAAATATTTCAATTTTTTTTTCTGCCCTAGCACTATCACTTTTCATCTCCTTCACGGATTCAATTGCACTTATATTCAGCAGCTCGACATCATCCCACAAGTCACTAGTGCTCTACTTTTTCATTTATTTCCTTACTGTGTTTAACTTGTGTAATTTTTAATGTTATGCCTTCAGTTCATCAATCTTTTTCTATGTATTTCTAAATCTGTCATTGATCCCATCCAGTGCACTCTTCATCCCCCAACCTGGTTTTCTTCTGAAAGGGTAAGCTTTGGTTCTTTTTTTCTTTTTTCCTCCCTTAGCTTCCATGTTTCTATTTAAGTTTGGGAACATATGGTATATAGGTGAAGAATATTTTATGGATTAGAGTCTTAAAGTTTTAGTGTCCTTTTCTGTTAATCCTAATGCCTGTATCAATGTTAGGTCAATTTCAATGAGATTTTTCTCTTCCATTAAGTGGTATCTTTCTGCTTTATTTTATGCCTATTTAATCTTTATTTAGGAGCTCTGGTAACATAGTGCTTAAGGAACTTGATTTAGTTCAAACCCACCAGCCACTCCTCAGAGGGAAGACTGGGCAATCTACTTCCATAGTGATACCACCTCAGAAAGCCAAGGAGGGGTTGCTATGAGTAAGATCCAACTCAACAGCACATAACAGCAACAACAATCTTTAATGAAATGGTAATTATTGTTAATTTTACTTTGTTTGTCACTATATATTTTTGCATTCCTAGAGCTCTGGTGGCATCATGCCTAAGGCATTTGACTGCTAACCAGAAGGCTGGCAGTTTGAATCCACCAGCCACTCCTCTGAAGGAAGATTGTGCAATCTACTTCTGTAGAGATACCATCTTAGAAACCGAAGGAGGGGTCGCTATGAGTCGAATGGAATCAATGGCAGTGACTTTGGTTTTTGGTTTATAGCATTTGACTGGTAACCAGAAGTTCAGCAGTTCAAACCTACCAGTCACTCCATGAAAGAAAGATGGGACAATCTGCTTCTGTTAAGATTTACAGCCTTGGAAAACCAGTGGGGGTCAATATGAGTTTTAATTGACTCAATAATAGTGATTTTTGTTTGGTTTGGACACTTACGCTTTGTCTTGTGATTCAATTAAATTGCTAACAAAATATTTGATTATTTTGTGTATTGTTTTTGCAACATTTTTATGTGAGAATGGAAAATTGCTCAGTCTAGGA
>NW_006921800.1:4564048-4564995 GCF_000298275.1 Orycteropus afer afer | reverse complement strand
TAAATAATTATAATATAAAAGACATGCAAAGGCAAACATTGCTATATATTATGCAGAGATATAATTACATAGAAAAACTAAATGAAAAGTAGTTACAAATACAAAATTCAAGATGGTAGTGGAGTTGAGAGTTAGAATTTGGAAACTATATGATAGGTACATACGTGGTGACTTCTCTCTATATATTTTCTTAATGTTATTTTTATAGAAATTTAATTTAAATAATTTCAAATGCAGAATTATCAAAATAAGAAAAACTGCCATAAAGGTAGTTTTTGTGTGAGGCTTTTTAAAAGTGTACAGGAATAGAAGAAGGAAATGAATAAACAATCACAACTTCTGTTTAGACACTACGGAGTACTGACCCTCCTTATAGCCAAGTAATTATGGAAAACACTATGATTTCAATCACTAGGAGACATTATTTGATATATATGCATCTTTTGGACAAAACTGTTTTAACTTACTCATCATTAGTTGGACAAATTGCATTGTTATTCTACAAAGATTTTCTAGTACGCATCAGGCATAAATGTGTGCTACAGATGCATACAAATAAAACATTTTGCTTTGTATTTATACTTTAGATTCAAATAGCTTCAATTACAACATATGGTATGAGACTTTTTTTGGGGGACTGGACATTCTCAAGTAAATCAGGATTATCAGTTATATTCATACTTTATTTTTTAAATTTTGATTGAAGAAAACAAAAACATGAACAGTACACTAATATCTGGTATAAAATACATTTAAGAAATTATGTAACAGAGGATTCTTGCAAGAAATATTTTCCTATGTACTACTTGTGGTACTTAAGGTTATGTATCAACTTTGCTGGGCTTGGTTTTGAGTGGCTGGGCAGCTGGATGTAGTTATTCCCCATGATGAGACTGGCAATCAACTCCATGGTAGAATCTACTGGAGCAGCTGAGTAACTGCCTTAG
>NW_006921800.1:4553814-4563243 GCF_000298275.1 Orycteropus afer afer | reverse complement strand
TTGCCCCATCTTCCTTCCGAGGAGTGGCTGATGGGTTTGAACCGCCAGCCTTCTGGTTAGCAGTCAAGTGCCTTAGGCACTATGCTACCAGAGCTGCCAAATCCCCGAAACTTCTAAAGATGGAGTATAACTAAGCAGAAAATAGTTGAAAGCAAGAAATATGTGTGCTAAAGAAAAATAGAAAAAAAAAATCATAGTTTGTTATGAATACAAAATGGGAATCTTAGAGGTAAAAATATATCACTCAGAATCAAATACAACAAAAATGAATTCATGACCTATACACTATGGTAAAATCAACTTAATTATGGTTTGTTACAATAGTTTTTCTTTTTGATAAAAGTCCAGCTTTAATTAAAATCTTCTCACTTGATTAGATGGAGTTGCAGATAAGATTAGTTAAAACTTTCTATTGTTCTTATTCATTTTAATGTACTGCATAGCAGCAGTAAGGAGACATACAAAAGAAAAATTTACTAACTCTTCAAAGAGGTGTTTTAGCATTCCAAATTTAATTAGATTAGTTGTACATCATTTATCTCACTGAAAATCTGAAAAAATTTCTAAGAGATTTCCTCCTGCTGCTGTCCCAGCTGTACTCTCATCTACCACTCCCAAGTTCAAAATTATTAAATCAATGATGAACTTCTGTTATTTCTTTCAGTAAATTACAGAATATTTCTCATAAGATAGTCTTTATTACTTTTCTTTTAACCACCCAGTAAATACAAATAGGGCTCAATCAACAAATTTCCTATTTTTCATGGTAACAGAGTGTACAACTCACTAAAAAGAGTAATTTTTAGTTATAAATCAGGTACAATTCCTCTGTGCTCTATGGCCTCTATACTAAAAATATATATTCATTGGGTATTTCTTACTTGTATTCTATGAATGCCTTTAGGCAAAAAAGATCTAGGGAAAAATCCATTGTGATTCATGATTAAAAGTAATTTAACTTCCTCAGAAGATATTTAAATATTATCTGTCAGCAACAACACCCCAAGGATCTAATGTAGATCTCTATGTATAAGCTGGCTGAAAATCCAACCATGTAAATACATCTTTCTGCTGGTTTTAGCTTGTAAATTACAGAACATTTGTTACCTAGCACTAGCTAACTAATAACGGATTTTGATGCTCAGCAGAAAGAAGGTAGAAGACTTTGATGAGTGTATTAGTGATCAGGTATAGAGAGTATCATGAGGCTGGCACAGCACCCGGCAGTGTTTCGTTCTCCTGTGGATAGGGTTGTAATGAGTCGGAGACGACTTGATGGGACCTAACAACAACAACAACATTTGTGAAAGTGTGAAGAGTCTTGTAGAAACTGTGGAAGCATGATGACTTTAAACAGGCTTAATGGGTATTCTGGAAACTATTGGGAATGAGAGGCTAGGCATTCTCTGTATGTATGCTGTTGTTGTTACGTGGCATCAAATGAGCTCCAACTCATGGAGACCTTATATATAACAAAACAAAACACTGCCTAGTGGTGTGCCATCCTCACAATCTTTGCTATACTTGAGCCCATCATTGCAGCCACTGTTTCAATCCATCTTGTTGAGGATCCTCCGTTTTTGCTGACCCTGCACTTTACTATGCATGATGTACTTCTCTAGGGAATGGTCCCTTCTAACAATATGACGAAAGGAGGTAAGACAAATTCTGGTCATTCTAGCTTCCAAGGAGCATTCTGGCTGCACTTCTTCCAGGACAGATTTCTTTGTTCTTCTGGCAGCCCATGGTATTTTCAGTTTTCTTTACCAATGCCATAATTCAAAAGCATCAACTTTTCTTCAGTCCTCCTTATTCATTGTCTAGCTTTCAAATGCATATGAGGTGATTGAAAATAGCATGGATTGGCTTAAGGGCACCTTAGTTTACAAAGTGATACCTTTGCTCTTCAACACTTTGAAGAGCTGTTTTGCAGCAGATTTGCCCAATGCAATGTTGTTGTTGTTGTTATGTGCCATCGAGTCGGACCAGACCCGTAGTGACCCCTCCTTGGGTTTCCGAGGCAGTATCACTACAGAAGTAGATTGCCCCATGCCCAATGCAATATGATGTCTAATTTCTTGACTGCTGGAATGCTGCTCCACAGGTGTTGATTATGGATACAAGTAAAATGAAATCTCTGACAACTTCATCTTTTCTCTATTTATTGTGATGTTCATTGGTCCAGTTGTAAGGATTTTTGTTTTCTTTAAGTTGAGTTGAAATCCATACTGAAGACAGTCTCAGATCTTTATCAGTAAATGCTTTAAGTCATCTTCACTGAAGCATGACACAAGCAAAGTTGTGTCATCTGCATAGCCCCAGTAAATAATGAGTCTTCCTCCAATCCTGATGCCATGTTCTTCTTCTTGTAGTCCAGCTTCTCTGATAATTTGCTTAACGTACAGATTGAGTGAGTATGGAGAAAAGATACAACCCTTCTTGATTTTAAACCATGCAGAATCCTCTTGTTCTCTTCAAATGACAGCATTTTGATCTACGTACTGGTTCCTTATGAACACAATTAAGTGTTCTGGAATTCCCATTCTTTGCAATATTATTTGTAATTTGTTATAATGCACACAGTCAAATGTCTATGTATAGTCAATAAAACACAGATAAAATACTTTCTGGTATTCTTTACTTTCAGCCAAAGTCCATCTGACATCAATGACATCCCTTGTTCCATGTCTTCTTCTGAATCCACCTTGAATTTCTGGAAGTTCCCTGTCAATATTGCAACCATTTTTGAATTATCTTCAACAAAATTTTCCTTACATGTGGCATTAATGATATTGGTCAATAATTTCCACATTCTGTTGGATCAGCTTTCTCTGTAATGGGCATAAATATCGATCTCTTCCAGTCAGTTGGCCAGGTAGCTGTCTTTCAAATTTCCTGGCGTAAACAAGTAAGCACCTTTGGTGCTGCATCGGTTTATTAAAACATCTCAATGGGTATTCCCTCAATACCTGGAGCCTTGTTTTTCACCAATTCCTTCAGTGCAGCTTTGACTTCTTCCTTCAATACTGTTGGTTCTTGATCACTTACTACCTCCTGAAATAGTTGAACATTGACCTATTCTTTTTAGTGTAGTGACTCTGTGTATTCCTTCCATCTTCTTTTGATGCTTTCTGCATCATTCAATATTTTGCCCATAGAATCCTTCAACATTGCAGCTCGAGGCTTGATTTTTCCTTCTGTTTTCTCAGCTTGAGAAATACCAAATGTGTTCTTCCATTTTGGTTTTCTAACTCCAGGTATTTGCACATTTCATTATGGTACTTTACTTTGTCTTCTTGAGCTGCCCTTTGAAATCTTCTATTGAGCAGTTTTATTTCATCATTTCTTCCATTTCCTTCAGCTACTCTCCATTCAAGAGCAAGTTTCAAAGTCATCTGACATCCATTTTTGTGTTTCCTTCCATTCCTGTCTTTGTAATGACTTTTTGTTTTCTTCATGTATGATGCTCTTGATTCCATCCCATAACCAGTCAGATTTTTGGTCATTGGTGTTCAATGCATCAAATCTATTCCTCAGATGGTCTCTAAATTCAGGTGGGATATAATCAAGGTTGTATGTTGGTTCTCAGCCTTGTTTCCATTTTCCTCAGCTTCATCTTGAGCTTGGACAGGAGCAATTGATGGTCTATTCCACAGTCATCTTCTGGTCTTGTTTTAACTGAAGATATTGTGCTTTTCCATCACTTCTTTCCACAAATGTAGTCAATCTGATTCTTTGTATTCCATCTGTCCAAGTCCATGTTTATAGCTGTCATTTATGTTGAAAAAGGTATTTGTAATGAATAAGTCATTGATGTTGCAAAGTTATATAACAAACTTACAGGCAAGTATGCAACAGTAGAAAATTGTTGTTATTTGCCATTGAGTTGGCCCCGACTCCTAGCGACCCTTCCTTGGGTTTCCGAGGCAGATATCACTATGGAAGTAGGAATGCCCAACCTTCCTTCCAAGGAGTGGCTGGTGGATTTGAACCGCCAGCCTCCTGGTTAGCAGTCGAGTGTCTTAGGCACTATGCTACCAGAGCTCCCATATAGGACTTAGTATTTTTAAAAATTTCCACCCTCTCCAGATGACAAAAACCCATTGCCATCAACTTGATTCCTATATAGGGTCACTATGAGTATGAGTCCAGATGACAAACAATGCTAAAGTTAAGAAAACCACTTGTAAGCAATGATCAAATCCAGGACATTGTCATGAAAAAAAATAAAGTGGAGAATTACTGTAAAATAATTCCTTAAGTCTTCAGAAACACACACTGTAGGGACCCAAGAACCTTGTAGTTAGACAATATAGATTATAAGAAACTTAAGGGTGTTGCCCCTAGCAGTCTTAGTAGAAGCCCAAAGTACAGAAAAACTAATTTCAAATAGACATTGGGTATATCTTTGCCTAATGATGTGAACTCCAATAAGACTCATGGGAGATATGAAAATCTTCTTGAAGAATTGTATTGGCAGAAACACTAATGACCCCAAAAGGAACAAATATAGTACAAAATTTAAAGAGATCTTTCGACTCCACAAATTCTACTGTCAATAGCAGCCTGAGAAATGATGAAGCTTAAACACAATTACTGATTACTATGTAGTGCCTAAGGCACTGACTGCTAATCAGAAGGCTGGCGGTTCAAACCCACCAGCCACTCCTCGGAAGGAAAATGGGGCAATCTACTTCCATAGTGATACCGCCTTGGAAACCCAAGAAGAGGTCACTATGAGTCAGGTCCGACTTGACAGCACATAACAACAACAACAAAATGCATAGGCAGAACTAAAGGAGTTTGGTGGTACAGCAGTGAAGGCAATTCCTGCTAACCAAAATGGTGATGGTTCAAACCCACCAGTTGCTCTGCAGAGGAAAGATAAGGCAGTCTGTGCCAGTAAAGATTTACAGCCTTGGAAATCCAATAGAGGTCACTATGAGTTGGAATAGACTTGATAGCAGGGAGTTTGTTGTTGTTGTTGTTGTTGTTGTTTTTGAAGCACAACCAAACGTCCACAGTGCTGAGCCAAGAAACATAGAGAATTGATCTTGGGAAGTGGTAGAACTGAGAACTAGTCAAGGGACTTTTAATATTTGTCAAGTAGTATTTCAGAATTTCTCTTAATTCATGACTTCTATGTGCCTCCCATTTTCTCTTAATTTAAACAGTTATCTTACACCATTCCCACCGCTGAGTATATTGGGTATTTGGAGGTGAGAAGGGGAGATAACTTCCTAAGTCTTCAAGTTCAATGGGACCTTATTAATGAAGCTTCACTTCAAAAACTATATTCAAGAAACCTCATCTTTATCTGTACATGATTGAGATGATGTAATTCTGTACTTCAGGATAATATAGTAATAGGATGAGACTTTTTGAGAAAGGAGAAGAAAGAATCAATAAATTAGAAAAAGAATCAATAGAAATTATCGACTGTGAAGAGCAAATAGGGTAATTATGGAAGAAAAATGAACAAAGCCTCAGAAATCTGTGGAACAACATGAAGCATATAAAACATACACATAGTGATAGTCCCAAAAAAGAAAGGCAAGAAAAGGATATAAAAAATTTAAAAAGGAAAAATATATTTGAAATAATAATGGGAGAAAACTCCCAAATTTGGTGAGAGCTAGAGATTGAGTCCCTGAATTACTTTGAAACATTTTTTTCATATTCTCCAGGAATATGTATCTTGTTCTGAGTGACAAGAAAACAAAAAGTGATTAATGCATTTTGACACAGTGCTTTTTGGAGATTGACCACAAATTTTTAGATCTTACACTTCTAAAGCTGCTCTGATTGTTCCCTCAGTATTTCTTTTATGTTATATCTGATTTATATTACATTTATATATATTGTGATAACATATATATACATATATATATATATAATATTATATATATATATCTTTACGTTATATAGTTAATTATATCAGCGGTCTCATGTTCATCTCAGAAATTCCTTTTGTTTCTATTTTATCCCAAATGTTTGCATTGTTACAAAATTTTAAGCAATAACAATGGCTATGTCATTTATTGATTAATTTATTAGATTTGTTAAGCTACTGTTGTTCTAGCTTCTGACGTTACATTACCATAAAAGACAGGCATGTTTCTGTGCTCCTGGAGCTTACAGTTATCCAGAGGATCAGATTTTAACAAACAAAAACCTCACACTTTTTTTTCCCCAAGAAATTAAAAACATGGTAAACTCTGCAAAGGACAAGATGTTATAAGAATATAAAATGGGTCACTACTCTGGATGGTCGAAGAAGAATTCTCTGACATTTAAATTGAGATTAGATAAACATTTAAAAGTCAGAATCTTTTCTAGGTTTACAAGAGTATGTAATACTTAACCAAAGTAGCTTGTCTTTTAATTGTTTGTATCTATAAATCATTCCCAACCCCACAGGTATTTTGTGAAGTGCAATAGAACTTTTTTCTTCATCTTTTGTCTACTCATCAAATAAAACCCCTGTTTATACAAAGCTAATCTCTTCCTCAGTCCCCAGAGAGGCACTGAGAGCATATTTACATTAAAGAAACATTCAATGTTATTGATCTGTGGGCAGTAGCCTAGTCAGAATTTCTCTTCATAAAAGTTTTCTCCTTCTATATTTTGCTAATTGTCAGGGGGGAAAAAATGATACAACTGCAGATCTTTAACATACCATCCATTTGAAAACAAACTACATGCCTGCAAGCCACAAAAGAAGGTCAAAGGAATAGGCTCAGTGTCATATTGCCAACACTCTTTACTACTTGAATATTTAGGTCATTATTTTTAATTGCAACTCTGAATACAAAAAGGGTCAGCGTGCCATATTTCCAAAGTGATGTTTAACACTTAAAAGGAATTGCTGTGGGAAGCATGAACAATTTAGCAAGTCTAAACTTCAAGCAACATATAGCTTTTTATGAAACATACTATTTTTAGAAGCAGAGACCATATAACATTTCCAAACTAGCAAAATATTACTGATTTCCACATCTACGAAATATTCTCAATGGGTGTAGGGAAGATGACCTTTATTGTGAATTGCTTGTAAAATGTGTCTTATATTCCAGAAATATACGATATAAAATAGATAAAAGAAAATAGTAGCTGAGGGAAAATATATTTTAGTAAATATAAATCTTCATAGCTGCAAAAAATAATGGCAACCTTGCAAAGTAGAAATATCTATGATTTTTAAAAATTGTCTTTCACACAAAAATTGTGGTTATATTGTTTCAAATTTTATAAAAATGTTAAGCAATTGTGAAAACAGACTAAGAGTAGAATTTTTAAATCATGATGACAAGTAAGTTTGGTACAAATACTCTGCCAACTCTGGAATATCTAGTTTAAAATTAGAGCAACTCTAGTTACATTAAATGATTTAGAAACATTCATCCTTCGAATAGTTTTGTTTAGTATTTTTTTTAAAAGAGTAAAATTAGGTTATTAAACATGCATTCATTAGAAAAAGAAAAAAAATCAACTCTATCAGTAATGCTCACTCATTCACTGGAACTGGCCAACAACTGAAGCTGCTCCTTTACAGCCTTGGACTAACTAACTATAGGTATCTTTTACATGAGAGAGAAATAATTGTCTGTCTTGTTTAAGTCACTCTTAACTCACTGCCGTTGAGTCAGACCCGACTCAGAGTGACCCCTCCTTGGGTTTCCGAGGCAGTCTCAATACGGAAGTAGATTGCCAATCTTCCTTCTGAGGAGTGGCTGGTGGGTTTGAACCACCAGCCTTCTGATTAGCAGTCACATGCCTTAGGCACTACACCACCAGAGCTCCCAAGTCACTCTTGTTTTTGTTGTTATGTGCCATCAAGTCGGACCGGACTCATAGTGACCCCTCCTTGGGTTTCTGAGGCAGTATCACTACAGAAGTAGATTGCCCCATCTTCCTCTTTGTTGTTGTTGTTGTTATATGCCGTCGAGTCAGCCCTGACTCATAGAGACCCCTCCTTGGGTTTCCGAGGTGTTATTGTTGTTGTTACTTGCAGCCTAACCTATTCCTAACTGATAGAGCAAGTAGAAACTAGATAGTTTGCATGTGTTGTTTCATCTTTGATAAATCTACTTAAAACATAACTTTATGAACAACTATGTGGAACTCTGATGGTATAGTTGTTAAAGCATTTGGCTGCTAACTAAATGATTGGTGGTTCAAACCCACCAGACCTCCCTGGAAGAAAGACGAAGCACTCTGCTTCTGTAAAGATTTACAGCCTTGGAAACCCAAGAGGCAATTCTACTCTGTCCTATAGTGTCGCTATGAGTCAGAATCTACTTGATGGCAGTGGGTTTGGTTTATGTAGTTGAATATTTGAAACCTTAGGTCTAAGAGTCTTGCCCTTAAATAAATCCCTCTAGCGAAATTCCATGGGAATTTGTCTAATCTTTTGGGAGAGTTGATCAGAATTCAAACTTCCTTTTTCTCCAGTTATGTTCTCTTTCATAAAAAAAGAACATAATATTATTTTATAGTACTGAAATAAAACTTTTCACTATTATTATTATAAATGACACTCTAAAACTGAATCCATAATTTAAAAAACCACGGCCATGGTGTCAATTCCGACTCATAGTGATACTACGGGACACAGTAGAACACCCCCATGGGGTTTCCAAGGCTGTAAATCTTTATGGAAGCAGACTGCCTCATCTTTCTCCCATGGAGCAGCTGGTGGGTGAAACTGCAGACCATTTGGTTGTCAGCTGAATGCCTTAACCACTGTGCAACCAGAGCTCCATTCATAATTTAAAAGATCCAGTCAAATTTTAACTCTGATACACATGTTATTTCTCAGTAATAATCCTCTTAATACATATATAAGTTAATTTTTAAAGATTAGTGCAAACCTCCCATGTGCTAAGCACTGGGTTAGGTGCTGGAGATTTAATGATGAGTGTCACTGTTGTTTTCACTGGATGAGCTCACAGTTTAATGGGGGAGAATGGGCACATAAACTTTACAACACATTATGATAAATGGTACAGTATGCTAATACTAAGGCAGTAAATTGCTAATTGAGGCTCACATCCTATTAACAACTAATTCCTCTTTAGTGTTGTCACTCTAACTCCTAGCTCTTAAAAAAAAAGAATTCTTAAAGTTGTGCCTATCTATTTCCACCTATGTTATAAGTGTAGTGTTTGGTACTGATCTCTAAATATGCTACTATCTTTGTATGGTCAATTTTAATAACTCAATAATTTTAAATTATCAAAATTATGTTACATTTCTATCTTCTAAGTGTAGCAATTTCCTTCTATATGTTTAATCATCTGAAAACTTGACTTTAATGTTGAAGTAGAATTATATATATGTTGTTGTTGTTGTTGTTATGTGCCGTCGAGTCGGCCCCGACTCATAGCGACCCCTCCTTGGGTTTCCGAGGCAGTATCACTACGGAAG
>NW_006921800.1:4545294-4553158 GCF_000298275.1 Orycteropus afer afer | reverse complement strand
TTTTATATATATATATATATATAATTATTATTTTATTGTATATTTTTCGATAACATTGGGTACTTTTTTTTATAATGTGTCAACATTCTCATTTCCATTCTAGTTCATTAATCTAGTTTCCCTGACCTCACTTAAGTTTTCATCTTTGCTTTTAGGTAAATATTGACCATTTGGTATCATAAAAATAATTATTTAAAGAAGTACAGTACTGATGTGTAATATTTTTTATTTTATGAGCCAATCTATTATTTGGCTGAAAGGCAACCACTAGGAGTAGGTTCAGTTCCAAGTTTAAAGGGTATCTCATGGTGATAGTCTTAGGTGATTTCTAGTCTCCACAGGTCCAGTAAGGGAGATTTTTTTTTAAGGAATTTGAAGTTTGTTCTATATTTCTCTCCCATTCTACCTGGGTTCATCTATTGTGTCCTTGGTGAAAATGGTTGTTAGTGATAGCCAGGCACCATCTAGTTGTTCTGATCACAGAATAGATGAGACTGAGGTTCATATGAGCTATTAGTCCTGTAGACTACTCTCTTCTTTGAGTCTTTGGTTTCCTTCTTTCTCTTTTGCTCCAGACCAATAGTTGTATCTTAGATGGCTGCTCACAAGCATTTAAGACCCCAGATGCATCTTAACAAACTAGACGTAGAACAAAATCTTTGTGATTTATGTCTGCTAACTGACCAAGTTGCTCCCTGAGTTCTAAGCCTTTAAATCCAGTAAACCAAAACTGCAAGGTGTTTGGTTATGTCTTAGAAGTACCTGCAATTGTTCTCTTTATGTGCTTTATTATATATATGAATATATATGCAGCATACATAAACATGGGAGCTCTGGTAGCATAGTGCCTAAGGCATTTGACTGCTAACCAGAAGGCTGGCTGTTCAAACCCACCAGCCACTCCTTGGAAGGAAGATGGGGCAATCTGCTTCCATAGTGATACTGCCTCAGAAATCCAAGGAGGGGTCGCTATAACTCGGGTCCGACTTGATGGCACCTAACAACAACAACAGCAACACAGATACACTTATACATGCACAATCATATACTCACGTGTGCCTTTGTGGTGCAGTGAATAACTTGGTAGGGCTTTTCTAGCCATGGTCTTTGTGGTGCTCACCAGATTAGTGGATGGAACAATGCAAATAAAACATGCTTGTGGTCTACCAAGGGGATTAACTAGCTTTTTGGTAATGTAAATAAGGTACATGGCACTCTTGTGGGTGTAGAACCATGCAAATAAGGTATATGGAACCCTAATATGAGGGTTGGTCAGTTTTACCATCTCACTAGGCTTAAAATGAAAACCCCCACAGGTAGAAGAGGGAATCTCTCTGCCATCAAGAGAGAAGAACAAGAGGTGGAGTGGAGCATGTCCTTGGAAACAAGATGCCCTGCACTGGACTTCCTTGGCAGAAAGTCAGCAGAGAGAAAGAAAGGAGACTAGCAACAGCAATGACAGCAGAACTGAGAGACTGGCACTACACACAGTGCCAGCCCACAGAGCAAGAAAGCTGAGTGCTTTTGGACAGGAGGCTTGCTGGCAGAGTGGCGTACCCCAAGGTGTACCTATTGGCAGAACTAAAAGAACTTTTTAACACTTGCCTGAGCAGGGCAGAGGTCAGGCTGAGATGGGGGCAAAGAGAGACATGGCTGAGGGGAGGCTGTTCTGATTGAAGAATTATATCCTGAGAGCTCATGAATTATAACCTGTTACTTCACTAATAAATTTGATAATCATGAGTATTGTCTGTGAGTTGTGGCCATTGCAATGAATTCTCAAATTTAGCAGAGAAGTAGTAAGTGCCATGGGAGGGATGGTTGGTGTCAGAATTGGTAAAAAGTTTGGAAGGCATCACCATGTCTGACTTTCACCTGATAGGAATCAGCCTTGGGCTGTTATGGTTAATCTTTCTCTCTCCCTCTTTTG
Source organism: Orycteropus afer afer (assembly GCF_000298275.1). Lineage (NCBI taxonomy): Eukaryota > Metazoa > Chordata > Mammalia > Tubulidentata > Orycteropodidae > Orycteropus > Orycteropus afer. The sequence goes on along the minus strand of NW_006921800.1, from coordinate 4,551,228 downwards.
AAGTTAGAGGAGGATCCTCCCTCCATGTGCTCTTTGCTGCCTTACTATACACCTACAAGCAAAAATATCTAGGTAGAATTATATTTTTAAATATAGTCTGATAAGTATTAATCATTAGTCATTGATTCCATTTAAAGCAAACCCAACAGATTGGATAAAAATGATCAATTGTTTATTTTTATTTATGATTTTCTGGTAAATTGAGAACACACCTAATGAAAGAATGCTTTCTAAGACATTCACCTTCAGCTTGTATATAGAAATGTGATATGAGGTAGAGTAAAACCTTTCTAAAAACTATTTTTTCATGTATTGTTTCTTCTTTGTTTACAAAGACTATCACTTTATATTGTGGAAAATGACTTTGCACATGAAAATTGATGGTCTGAGTAATATATGACAGTATATCCTTAGGTATTAAAGTCAGATTTCTTGGTCAATATTTCTCAATTCATTTATTTTTAAATCTTCTTAAATGATGCTTACCATCTTAGAACCAATATACAAATACAATCTAATTGGTTTTTAAGAAATGCTCTCATAAAGCATCAGTTTTACACTCTGTTAGAAGGGAAAGCAAAGAATTTTATTGAAAAGTAGAGCAATTTGTGAATCAAGAGAAACATTAGCACCCAAGCAAGGTACCATAGCATTCCGAACTGCAAGAAAAGAGTAGGGTTTTTACCAGGTAGTGTAAACAAAGGACTTGTGCTCACAGGCATGAGGGGGAACATGACAAAAAGTTACAAGAGGTTTGTTAAATTACAATCTTTCTTAATATTATCATTTTTATTTCCTAGCTCTGGTAGCCTAGTGCCTAAGGCATTTGACTGCTAACTAGAAGGCTAGTGGTTCAAACCCACCAGCCACTCCTCGGAAGGAAGTTTGGGCAATATACTTCTGTAGTGATACTGCCTCGGAAACTCAAGTAGGGGTCACTGTAAATCGGATCCTACTCAACAGCAGTGAGGTTTTTGGTTTTCTTTTTTTTAGACTTCCTATTGACCAAGGCGCATGCTTTTTGGATCAAGCCATACAAACACTATCGGCAAACATCTTTCAACAATTTCTCACACAAGCTAAAATCTGACCCCTCTCCCTTTTGGGTTCCAAGCAGTTAAACCTTTATAGGAAGGTAAGTTGTCTTTTTTGGTCAATAAACTGCAAACCCCCAAAATGGCTCCTAGACTCCATCCTGTTTAGCCAAGCTTGTAGGAACTACAAGCCATTTCCCTATCTCCCCTTGTACATACTACCCTCCTTCCCACTGTCATGTATTAACCACCTTCCCAGTAACATATTAACCCATCCTTAGAAGAGTTATAAGCCATAAAGCTTGGAAATGACAGCGTCTCATCAGAGCATAAATAGGTGGTGCCTGTAGGGCACTGTCTGGGGCCCCCCTCTCAATCACGTAGCTTTCCACTCTCAGTCCTGTAGCCCCCATCCTCAATTCCTCAAGCTCAGATATAAGTATCCCTGAAAAGTGCGAGGGGATTAGTGGTCATCTTGGATCTATTCTGGCCTGCTGCTTCTGGACACTGAATTGCTAGCCACGTTTGTAAGCCTGCTTTCTATCTTTTTTAATCTTCTCTCTCCCTATTCTTTTTGTTTCTCTTCTGAATAAACATTCTTTTCTCTGACTACAGCTCCTGGGAAATTTTTCGAACTTTTGCGACCAACTCAGGAGGCAGTTTAACCTCCTTGGAAAATTCATGTAACAGTCTCTTCAGAGCAGCAGAAGCAAAGTTCTTAGGCCAAGCTGCAATTTGATTGAAAATGGAGATTAATTTAGATCTGGGGCAGCAATTTTAGTCATGTTAAGTGCATCAATTTTGGGGTTTCCTTATATATAAGATTAATAATCACATGTTGTTATTGTTATGTGCCACTGAGTCAGACCTGACTCATAGTGACCCCTCCTTGGGTTTCTGAGGCAGTATTACTACGGAAGTAGATTGCCTCATCTTCCTTCTGAGGAGTGGCTGGTGGTTTGAACCGCCAGCCTTCTGGTTAGCAGTCAAGTGCCTTAGGCACTACACTACCAGAAATAATCACATGGCAATTAGGAAACTTAGTAGGTCATTATGAGAGTTAAAAGAGTACTGAGGAAGTGGAGGTACTTTAGTAAAGACTTAAGAGTGTGTGAGCATAGTCATGCCTGACTACAATCACAGTTGTATATTTCTTATGCAATAAGCTAACAAGATGCATTGTATTTTCAACAGCCAGATGCTTGGGGGCAAAACAAACGGCTAGCATGAAAGGTCTAAGCCAGCATATATAATCACACAATGAAAACAGTTTAAGGAAAGAAGTGGGTTGCATGCCTATCAATAAAAGCATAATATTGACATACTATTTCTTTGGGAGCCAGTGAAGAGTTCAGGAGAGGTTTGTTGAGAAAACCTAGATCCCAGGAGAATTAAGGCAGCTGTTTTCTAAACGCATCAAAGTTGATGAAGTATACCCTCAGGTAACCTAGAGAATAATGAATTACAATTGTCTAACAGAGGCTAAAAATACAGAATCAACTCAATTTCCTCTTCTTTCCCATTGAGCCTAATGCTGGTGGAATTCTGCAAAAAGAAAAAACTTCATTGCTTAGAATGCCTTTCAAATCTCAAATAATGCTATTGTAATAAGTCATGCATATCTGTGTGACTTCAAATATCATTAATACAGTCACCATAGGTGTTAAGAGTTTTAAAATCAAGCAGTGTTATCCAACAATGCTGAAAGAAAAATATAAGTTGTTGTCAATAATTCTCTTTTTGCTAAATACACTTGGAAGGTTTGTGATGGAATATTTCTATTACAAGTTAGTAGGTGTTTATGAAAAGAACATGATAAGTATTCATTATATATACTATTAATGTAGTTGTATTTTCTTACAATAAACATTTACTTTCAACGCACATTTATTGAGCTCCTGCGCTATACATATCAGGAACTATGTTGTTGTTCTATGTTCTGTTTGGAAGCAAAGGGATGAGAGATATGAACTCTGTGCTAAAGGGGCTTTTTACATAATGCAAGCAATTTTATCACTAACTAGGAGCTTGTCCTTGTTAGTTGCTGTTGAGTCAATTCTGATCCATGTACTCTGTGTGTACAGAGTAGAACTATTCCACAGGATTTGCAAGGCTGTGACTTACAGAAGAAGATTGCTAGGTCTGTCTTTTGATGTGCCTATGTTGTTGTTGTTGTTGTTAGGTGCCATCAAGTTATCTCTGACTCATAGCGATCTTTTGTACAGCAGAACAAAATACTTCCCAGTCCTGTGCCAGCCTCATAATCTCTACTATAACTCTGAGTGGGTTCAAACTGTCAAACTTTCAGCTAGAAGTTGAGCTCTTAACACTTTGTGTCACCCAGGGACCTATAGGAGCTTATAGAATAATAAAAGGAATAATGCAACTAACTAGGCTAAAATACAGAAAATGATAAATACCATTAGAAAGATATTGTTAAATTTCTATTGTTCTGGTTACCTAGTACCACTCTGACAGGAATATACCACAAATGGGATGACTTGAAGAAACAGGAGTTTATTGTCTTACAGTTCAGAGGCTTTAAGTCCAAATTCAAAGTGCCAGGTTCTAGGGGCTCTGTTTCCTGCTCCAGGCCTACTGAAGCTGGAGACTTTTCTTCACTCAGCTGCTGGCTGATGAGGCTGACAAGTGCCCAAGGTTGACAAGTTAAAAGACAAAGTCCCAATGTTACCAAACCACATGACAGACCATTAATTCAAGTCCATTGGAAGTCCCAAGGTTGGCAAAGCATGGCAGGCTGCTGAACAACGACTTGGCTACATGCAGGGTTAAAGCATGCCATAAGCTAAAGACCATTCCCCAAGGCTTCTCCTTATATACAGGAAGCAGACTGCATCCCTAAGGCAGCTTCTCAGCTGTTCACAGTATATTCCACCATGGAGTTGATTATCATTCTCATCATGGGGAATACTACATCCAGCTGCCGAGCCGTTCAACCAGGCCCAGCCAAGTTGACACGCAAACTTAACTACTACAGTTATGGTGGTCCAAATGGTGATATCTTTTTACTCTTAGACATTGGCGATAGATTGCTAAATAAGATAGACAAGGACCCAGCCCTTCTGTGCTTTTTCAAACCCTTACATGCTTTATCTTCATGAAAAATTTTAAGACAAATATTATTATAAAATGGAGCTTTGGTGGTGTGGTAGGCAAGGTATTTGACTACTAATCAGAAGGTGGGTGGTTAAAACCCACCAGCTATTCTGCAGGAGCAAGATGAGGTAATCTACTTCCATGAAGATTTACAGACTTGGAAATACAATAGGGATCATTATGAAACCAAATCAACTAGATAGCAGTGGATTTGGTTTGGTTTTGGTATTATTATAAAAGGCTGTCTTTTATAGTTTGTAGTATAATAAAGGCTTCCCAGTAGTTGTCCAAAATGCACAGCTGAGAATAGCAGGAAATTCAGTCTCCCTACTTTTGTCCTCCCAAGAATATGGTCCAACATACCAACCAGTGTAAAAGGATCAGTACTATTTGCTCTCACTTTTTGGTTAAGGATTGAATTTTAAAGCTTCCAACTGAGAAGAAAGTTCTTTGACCTTTATCAGATGTTATTGCATTATACCATTCCACAACATTATTGATATAGCCATTAAAGCATGAGACCTGGGGTAGCTGTCTGGCATGACTGCTGAAAACTTGGATAGCTAAAAGAAATGCTATGATGTCTGAGAGTAAAGCCAGAAGATATGCCTCAAGGCAACTGAAAACCTGTTGTTTCAAAAAGATGTAGCTGGAGGTCATCTTTGTACTCTAGTTGCTATCTCTACTTTTCATACCAATAGATCCCTTTAAAGACAACTGTAGCTCTTTAAAGTGCCAGAGAGGACAATTAATCATTGTTCAGCAATTTAATCAGCCAAAGATATTCACTCCAAAATCAGCCTGGGATTTGAATGTTTTGTCTCTTTAGTCTCATTTGCACAGCCAATTTCCTGTGCTACAAGACTGCTACCAGTTGTTTGGTCTGGAACAGTGGAGCAATCTACAGAGTCTGTTACATACAGTCCTGCCAGTACAATTCAGAGTGTTTGTACCATTTTGGAAATTTTATCTCAGGGTCTCCTTCCCTTCCCAATGGTCCAATTCAAATTCCACACTGACAAATATCAAAAACTTTGAATCTTAAGGCAAAGGTGTATGGTCTCTATTCCTGCCATACTGTGCTGATAGTTTCCATTTTCTCCTCAAAATCTGCTCACCAAGTCCGACCCTACTCTGTGCCCCAGGAAGCAACAATTACTAAACCAAAATCTCCCAACTTATTTCAGCCTGTAGGAGGCAATAGCAGGAGATTACAGCTTGGGAGAAAAGTGAAGTTTAGTACATATTTCTCTCTTTCCCTGCATAGTTACTGAGGATTAGTCTCAATCGCTATAAAATGTTATATGAGGAAACTATAAAAAAAGAAAGCTACAGTCCAGTATTTCTCAAGAATTTAAATGGAAAAGCCTTAAAAACATTAGTATAGCAAATCTAGCAGTGTGAACAAGGAAGTATATACTGTAACCAAATGGGATGTATTCCAGGTATGCAAGGCTAGTTCAACATTCTAGTCAACCATGTGAAAAGTCTAAAGGATCGATGAAGGAAAAACATCTGACCAAATTCAACACCCATTCATGACTAATAAATAAATAAATAAATAAAACTCTCAGAAAACTAATAATAGAAGGTAGGTATTCTTTGTTATACAAACAATGAAAGACTAAATATTTCCCTTCTAAGATCTAACAAAATAAGGATGTCTTACTCCTATTGATTTCAGTTATCATTCCCCTAGAAGTTCTATCAAATGCAGTAAGACAAGAAAAATAAATAAAGTGTATGCACACTGAAAAGAAAAGAAAAAAAAAAAACTGTCTTT
>NW_006921800.1:4541126-4543679 GCF_000298275.1 Orycteropus afer afer | reverse complement strand
TTTCCTAAACCCTACATACATTGTATATAATGGCTTCTTTAAACTATCCTAAATTATCCAGTTTGAGTGGATATTTATTACTTGTTTGAACCATGAATGATACTACTTCCTACAAGGATACGTACAAATTTCTTCACTCCTACTCAGCAAACTTCAGTAATGAAATACTAATATTTTCAGAGAAAGAAGTGATCTTTTTTTTAACATCACCACATAGCTCTATATTAAAATTTCCATTTTATTGTTGAGATACTTGAATGTGGAGTAGGAAGGTGGTTGAGAGGGAAGATGGTTGATTGAAGAGATGAAGTTATTCTTAGAAATAGCCTCAGTGGGAATCTGGAGTCAGCTAAAAAGTTTTGGTTCATGGGAAAATGAATTTGATTTAGAAACAAAAAGCACTGAAAGAATTCAATATATCAGAGTATCCTAAAGAGAAATTTACCTAAATATTTAAAAACATGCTAATCAAAACCATAAAAATTAGTTTCCAGCATGGTATTCTGGACCTCTATAAGAGAACAAAATGTTCCCTCAGGGCATAAATGTTATGAGCTAGAGTACAAATAGAAAGATTGGCAAATACGACTTGATTCAGCAATCCCTTTATTAGGTATATATCCTTGAGAAGTGAGAGTGAGGACATGAATAGATATATGAACACCCATGTTCACTGCAGCACTATACACAAAAGGGAAGAGATGGAAACAACATAAGTGCCCATCAATGGAGGAATGGATAACAAAACTATGGTACACACACAGAATGGAATGCTATGCAACACTAAAGAATAATGTAGAATCTGTGAAACACCTCATGACATGGATGAACTTGGAAAGCATTATGCTGAGGGAAACAAGTCAATCACAGAAGGATAAATATTATGAGTCCACCATTGTAAAATATCAAAAACCAAAAGCAAACTCACTGCCATTGAGTCGATTCTGACTCATAGAGACCCCCTTTGGGTTTCTAAGGGAGTAAATCTTTATGGAAATAAATTGCTCTGTCTTTTTTCCATGGAGTGGCTCATGGGTTTGAACTGCCAACCTTCTGGTTAGCAGTCAAATACCTTAGGCACTACGCCACCAGAGCTCCTTATAAAATGTCAAGGAGAGTTTTATATATGGAAGGAAACTTTCTTTGTTGGTTACCAGGGATGGGAGGAGATGGGAGGGAAAATTCCTAGATAGGAAAGAGACAAGTATTGATTTGGTGATGGGAAAGGCTTAATACCAAAATCTAGTGACCAGCACAATAGCATTCAGGAAAAGGAAGACACCGAGAGGTGCACAAGAGGAATAAACACAACAAAGATAAACACTTTTACATACACATTAATCTGCAGGAAGATACATAGGTAAAGAGGCTAAATGATCAGGTATGTCAAGGTGAAAGGGAGTAGTATACCCATGACCATGGCAGATGATATTTCTATATACATATTTGTACATGCTATAAGAATGTCTATATATATATAATAGAGTTAACAAGGGGCAGAGCTGTGATAACTTCTTAGCCATAGCCAAACACCTTGAAGGAATGAGTCACTGGGCCTATGGGTTCAGGACGATGATTATGGGGGACATCAAGCTCAATTGCAAAAGGCATAACATACTACACAAAAACATCGTTCTACATCCTACTTTGGTGAATAGTGACTGGGGTCTTAAAAGCTTGTGAGAGGCCACCTAATATGTAATTACTGGTCTTTCTTCATGTGGAGCAAAGAAAAATGAAGAAAATCAAAGACTCATGGAAAAAATTAGTTGGAGGGACTAGTGCCCTATGCAAACCTCAGCCTACATGACCCTGAGACCAGAACTAGATAGTTCCCAGCTACCACTGTCAACCATGCAGAAAGGGATCAAAATAGGAGATCCTGGATAGAGGGGAAAAATATGTGGAACAAAACTCAAAACCATAAAAAAAGACTAGACTTACTGGTCCAATAGAGACTGCTGAAACCCCTGAAAATATGGCCCCTAGTCACACTTTGGGCCTGGAATGGAACTCACTCCCATGGCTTCCAGCCAAACAATAGACAGGTTTGTAAGGTGAACATTTATATCAGCTAGGTACACTCCTTAAAACAATCAACCATGGGAGAGCAGAAGATCAGTATTTGCACAGAGAGAGCGAGAGCTCAGAGGGCAGGAATGCATAAGAAAGAAGGACAGAGGGAAAAGGTAACCACAGAAAGGAAAAGGGAAGAGAAATGTTACATTATATGGATTGCAATCAATGTCATGGAACAATATGTGTATGAATTTTTGTATAGAAAATGACTTTGCTCTGTAAATTTTCATCCCAATAACACACACACACACACAAAAGCAAAGGAGAATAGGCAGAGGGGAACGATAAGTTAGTGGTACGCAAACAGGACTGGATTAAGCAAAAAGAATAGAAAATGTCCCAACAGTTTTAATAACGTGACACTAAGTCCACAGAAGAATGTTGTCGATTCATTTCAGTTACTCCAGAAATCCGGAACTGTTAGCAATCTGATATAAGAATGTGAGATGTACACGTTATTTTGAAAAGGCAAGA